>NC_089650.1:33473200-33783200 GCF_037042795.1 Molothrus aeneus | reverse complement strand
AAAGAATCAATTTAATTTAAATCTGGTACAAACAATTTCCTGTTCATGTGTGGTTGGATTAAAAATACTGGCCTTAAACTGTAGCTTCAGAACATTCAGATTAGATATTAGTAATGGTCTGATCTATTCCAAGAGTAGTGAAATATTGAAGTGTGCAAGTAAATAAAGTCTCCATCTACATAATTTTTCAAAAGGACATAAATGTCTGTTGGAAATAGATTCTGCTTTAGGAAATGAGCCCTTGGCTTGTTTCCTGTTGAGTAGGAGGGCAACTAGGGTGTTGTAGTCATTCCTTGATAAGGCAGCTAACATCTAGCACCTCTCATCTGGAAATGCCTCTTCAGATTCGGTCCTTTTCCATATTGTCTGCCTGCATGGGTACCTTCATCCGTAGAGTCACCCTGGGAGAACATGGTGGCTTTTCCTTCTCACCCAAGAAAGTGAAAGTTCCATCTTGCTGAGGAAATGGTTACATAGCGAAATGGTTATATAGATCTCCCCTGCACATACAATCTGGCTGGCAAGTCTCTGTTCCTGCAGCACATTCCTGAACTTTAGCTGGTGAGGAACTGTATCCACAGCTGTATCTCCACTCTTCCTCCCTCTCTCCTCAACCCATATTTTTGCTTCTATCATGATCCTGACCCCTGAAGCAAATACATGCTTTACACCCAAAACAAAGGTTGAACTGTTTTTTGGCAGACTCTGACTGGACATTTTGCCTCACCCTGTGCAGCTCTCAATCTCATTCACTTCCAGCATGAGTGTTTGGATCAATTAGCACTGATACTATCTTCCCTGGAGTGACAGGCGAAGCAAGTACTTAGCATGTACCCCTGGGCATTCTTATTTTTAGCCCTTCCTCAGTCACCTTCACTGTTACCAGCAACCACAAACCAGGCATCTGAAACAGCCTCAGCAGCATCTTTTTGGAAGAGACTGCATGAGATAAGGCTAGAAAGAATCCTCCCTCCCTGCAGCATTTTGTCCCTGTCAATGACTGAAGAGCAAGCTGATCATGTGCTGCAGGTCTCTTTTTTCCGAAGTGTTGGTTTTTTTGTTTTTTTTTTAATGTGTGGAAGCTGACATAGTTTCAGAGACTGTTTCTTCCAAAATTATTCAGAACAGCTCTCAGCTTCGAATCAGATCTGCCAAGTGAAGCCCTCTATTAAATTTCCTATATGTATGCTAGGTTTGGTTTGCTTGACTGACATGCACGTGACTCAGCTTGTTCCTCTACAACTGTAAGTTTTGTGAAAAATCATAGAATCACAGAATCATTACAGAATCTGGAAAAGACCTTTAAGATCATCAAATCCAACCATAAATCTAAAACAGCCAAGTCCAAAACTAAGCCATGTCACTAATGACATTGCAGTGAATTTTGAAAAGGTTAAATTTCTAGAATTGGAAGCAAATTACTATGAATCAGGATTGTACCAATGAAATGAAAAGTGAAGGAAGATCTGGGCTAACGTTTTTGACTTAAAGGACTCACTTTCCCAAATACTTCATAATTGCTCCAAATTTGTGGAGAGGTGGTTTTATTTCAGTCCTACTGTTTCTTTTCCAAGGATCCAGTAGTTATATTTTCCTGAAAAGAATGGGATCACATAATTTTCGAGTCAATTCCTCAGCTGCTAATCCTTTAAGGTATCTACATAAATTATAATGGCTTAGTCCTGGACCCTGAAGATTTCAGATGTAAATCAGAGCAGAGCTTCAGCACTGCTTTTATAGGTCTCACTTGGACATGTGTGTGGAAAAGTTCACTAGGGGGTGCAGGGTGTTCTGTGGGCATTCCAGCTGGCAGGTCAGTGATGATTGAACTTGTGGCAGTGAGCCTTAGGGCAGCTGCTCTGGCTCTGTCAGCTGGCTACAATCAACATGGGTTCCTGCACAGTCTCCCTGCACTGTGCACACCATGCCAGCTGGGAGAACTCAGCACTGTGCTATGACTGGGGCTGGATGTCTCCTACAGCCTCCTCTGCAAGCTCAAAAAGTCAGGAAACTCTAGAGAATGAAAAATCCAGAGCAGAAACTCTCCATCAACATCTTTTACTCAGGATCACAGTTTTGGTACAACTTGTATCAGATCAGCTGCAAGATCAGCTGCAAGCAGGGAAATTGTGATGTTGTGCATTGCCTAGAAATTTGCTTTCTCATCAGAACTCAATCAACTTTTCCTGCCCAAGGAGTGTAGCAGATATTTCAGAAATCACAATGATTTTTACTGTGGAATGAAGTATGTTTCAGGGATTGGTCACCAGCCCTCTGACAGAGCTTTCTGATTAGGTTCTTGGGTATACATGTCATTTAGGGTCCAGCTTCTAAATATGTATTGGGACCCAAACACAAAGTGTATGTAGTGTCTGCTCTTCCCTACTCTGTTAATGGGATGCTTCAGGAAGAATTTTCAAAAGTATGTTGATGAGGAGACAAGGTCTAGCACTACAAGTCATTTAGACCTCTAGCTCCTACCAGGCTTAAATTAGGCTTGTAATTATCTCTGTGGGGTTAAGAGCACATCTTTTGAGTATTTTATTTGAGCACTTCATTAAATTCTGTGGCACTTTTATATCCGTTTATGCTTTTACACACATTTCTATTAGGGTTTATGTTGGAAAGATGACATAATGTTTCACTTTATCAAAGAGAAAGCCTCTTAAACCAGGACTCTACTAGTGGACTAAAGATTGTACTGTGACTATATATTCTCTGTGCCCAGCCTGGTTTTGGCCCAAGTTTGCTACACTTCATGAGAGCTCTTGAAGCAATTTCTGACTGTGTGACTATAACATATTGGCACCTTGATCTAAATCTGAGGAAACCTGTAGATATAAACACAGCCTATTTTATGCAGGTTGGCCTCAAAGGCAGGGAAAATTTTATTTACAGGTGGAAAACTATAGCCCTATTTCCCAGTGGGTGCCATTTCAGAAAAGCCTGACACCCAAATGTTGTGCATATGTGTCACAAACTTCTGGCAGTATTCAGGCATAAATGGTATGCATTTTTCCGCAACATCTAATAAAAATGCCATGAAATTTCACAGTCCCATAGAGGCTTAAGTTTTCATGTCCAGTAAAACTTAGTACTATTAAGCATAATGAGACCATCAGATTTCCTTGTCCTCAGTTGTTCTGGGTCAGTAATACAGCAAAGTAAGTACCTTCATACATTAAAACATGCTTTGCACAGAATGAGAGCTCATTTTTCAGTAAATTCAGATGGCAGGATATGCTTGCCACCAAATCAAAGCTCCAGAGATCAGTTCAAAGGAGATGCACCTTCAGGATGCTTTTATTTCTCCTCTCAACCTGCTGCAATAGGCAGACTTGGCAATCGGTTAAAAGAGTTTAACAACACCCAAACAAAAATTATTACTAACCACAGCAACAGTACTAATATTTTTTATAATACTTCAAATAATTGTCTGAGAAAGACATATGCCTTAATTACAAAACCACTGCTGCTCTATAGAAAAAAACACAAAACCATCTCATAGTAAATAGCACTTTGGCGATGACATTTCCTCTTTTTCAATCTATTTTACAGCATTTTGGTGACTTTGTTGCTATTTTGTTTGCTCATCTTCCCATTTGCCAGATGCTGAAGGCAAATTGGCTGAAAGCTGTGTCTGTATCTCTGTTAGTAAGTAATATCACCCTACAGACTGGATCTTTATGGCAAAGCAGTTTGATGCTGAGGATATGACACCTATATTACCCATGTTTTGAAGAAGTAGGAAGGAAGGAGTTGGGTATCTTTGGATTAGCTGCAGTCTGGTCCCTTGAAGTTGGAGGCTATTAACTGCCATGACCTCCCAGAATGTAACTTCCAGTTCTGCAGCAGCCAGGCTCCATGCTCTGAGACTGTTCAGCCATGTCAGAACTTGACAGAGAAAGGGGAGATACTCAGGAATTTTTCTATACAAATCTCTTCCCCTTCTGGGTTAAAGTACTAAGGTAGATGCATCCTGTTTTCTTCCTGCTGTGAGATTAACACAAATTGAGCACTTCCCAAATACAACATATTACTGTGTAGATAAAAAAATGCAAGAAAACATTCTGGGTGCAAATTCCGTTCATACTTCCTTATATCACTGTTGCTTTCAAAGCTACTTGTGGTTGCTGGTGGTACACAAAAAAAAAAAAAAAGGCAATTCAAATAACCTTATTAGAAATTAATTTGGAAATGTCCAAGTTGAGTAACTCACTTGGTAGTGCTAATATTAGAATTTGAGATTCCTTTTTTCACTTGCTAACAGCAGAAGATTAGCAAAAAATGGAGGAGCAGTGTCTTTGTGCAAATCAGCTAAGATGATCTGCACTTTTAGCGGAGGAATGACCTTGTGAATGTACCACATTCTAAGGCTATGAATTTGGTATTCTAAAATGAGTGAATCTCTATGAGTTAAGAGCTCAGGTCCCTTTTCAGTGGACAGATCATTATGTACAATTAGATGGTAGGTGCTGGCTGGAGATGTGCATATCAGTAAACAGAGTGCCTAGATGGCTTATTAGATCAGATTAGCTGGGGTAATAGAAAAAACAACTTGGGTTACAAGCAGTTTTCCTAGGGCTGGGATTTTGTCCCAGTGTTAGTAAATCTGCCCAAATGCTGACATTTCCCTCACGTAGGTTGGTAGACTGTGGGCTTTACAGGTGTCATGACTGTAAGCTCAGTGATATCTCTGCCTGCTGTGTTTTCTGGCAAATCTGTACTACTGAAAAAGAGAAAACAGTAAGTTGCTGAGGAAAAAAGCCAGGTTTGGCCCAAATCAACCCCTAAAATATTAGTTCTTCCATTTATTATATTTTAACTGCCACAGAATCAAAGAATCATTAAAGTTGGAAAAGTTGTCTAAGGGCATCGAGTCCAACCATTGACCAATACCCCCAGGGTTTCTAATCATTCTTCCCCAGATGTCTGTAGAGCTGCATGGGGGTGTCATGACCCAAAATGCAGCCCCTGAATCTATGCCTTGTTGAATCCCACACAAGTGATCTCAGCCCACAGATCTTGCAGATCCCTCTCCTTACTTCTCCAAGACTGCCATCTGATGACCTGCAACCATCCAACCAGAGCTTCTCTGTGTGCAAAAGCAGGTCCATCTGGAGGGAAGCCAGATCCTTCCCTGGCTGGCTCACTCCATTCTTCAGGCAGACCAACAATGATACCCAATGACCTTGGTGTCATCTGCAAAATGGTGAAAGGTGCACTTGATCCCCTGGCCTAGACTGCTGATAAAGATATTCAGCAGAAATGGTCTCAATACTGAGCCCTGGAGAATATCACTTGTGACTGATCACCAGCTGGCTGCAACTCTGTTCACCTGTGTGCTGAAAGATGAGCTGCTAGAGAGACCACTAGCCTAGCCGAACAAATGTCCAGTAAGTCTCATGAGTGGAAGTTCTCAGGAAACTGTTTTTTGGAAACACTTACACAATTGTTTCTGGCATGAAATAGCTCCCCAGAATCTGAAGCTGTCCAGTGAAATTGATCCTTGTCAGATTGGAGACTACTAACAGACATCTTTTCTCTGTAGTCAATCCTCCTGAAGCAGAAATTAGGTCCTTGGGGAAGAGTTATATCAGAAATATGAGCTCCTGCAGACCTTTGGGAACCTCTAGAAAGCAGCAATGTGAAGGTTTTCAGATAAGAATTTTGACAGTAGGTGCTCAAATCAAATAGACACCTCACTAACACCTGTCTCCTGGTGAAGAAAAGATAGCATAAGAGATTTTTATTTTTAATGAAGAAAATTTTCCTGATCTTTGTGAACAAAAATATCATATCCAGACACTGAAAGATTTAGAACATATATATCATTCTCTGGATTGAAGCCACATCTTGTTCCTTCCAAAAAACTCTACTTAAAATCACAATCTGGACTATGGTACATAAAGAAAACAGTAATGCATTGTAAAACTTACTATTTCAAATAGGGAAGAGCAAAAATATTTCCAGAATTGAGATCTACCAGGTGTTGTGGCTGACACTGCGTAGCCTGGTTGTCAAACGAAATAGAGGCGTAGCTGTTTTCTCAGCACTGCTGTTTCTGATTTAAGGTTTGACATAGAGAGATGAAGTGACTGACAAAGTCCTGTCAAAGCCAGAGCTTCAGATGGTGTGAACTGGCATCATTTCAGTGCCAGCTGCAAAGGTGCTACCTTAGACAAGTGAAGAGAATCTTTTCCAATCTGCAAACAAAATCAGAGATTTTCCCTGGTTTAATGGCTTCCAATGCTCGTGTTGAGGACTGCTCTGAACAATTATTTGAGTAATCTTTGGCTGCAGTTCTTTTTCAGTTCTGGCTACAAACCTGAGAAAGTAGCCAGAACTGAAAAATGATACAGCATGAATTTTCTATCAGCTGTAAGTGGTGTCACTTTGATTCACGTTTTGAGGGAAGTCTTGGCCAGGGAGACATAAAAGGGAACTCCCTGGACATGTAGCAAAGCAGAGCAATCTCTGCTTGCTCAAAAGACCTGCTCAGCAAGGGACACAGGATCAGAAGATTTAAGCATCTTCAGCCTCCAATTCAGAGGAAGGTAAGATGTCAGGTGTGAAAAATCTTTTTAAGTACTACAAAGTTTTGCCAATTCTGCTCAGAATACTTTACATATAAACTTTTCCCCCCACCTGGGTGAAAAAAAAATTTAAGATAAACAGTTTATAGTTTTCTTTACAGAGTAAACCTGACTGTGTTCCATGTTTGTATTATCTCTGATTTAAAGACAATTTTCCAGTATGCATACATTTGCACTGATTCATAACACAGCATTTAAAGAATCCTACCAGAGTCTGATGCACCTACTGCTCTAATTTAACAAACTTACTCTCACTAAATTGCATTTCTTTATAGAGGAGGTGAATCGAGTGTGTAGTAATTTAAAAAAAGGTTTTTGCTATGAAGTCAGGGACTGTTGCCTTGGTGAAATCACGTATTTTAAAACCTGAAACATTGGAAAATTGTTTTAGCAAGAAAGGTAATTGACTCAGCTGGTAGTGAATATGGCTGGAACCTGATGGTACTACGAGTATAATTCAAATAAAATACTGAAGGCAAGGTGAGATTGACTATAAGATTTCTGATGTTCTTTAAAACAACTGTTCCCTGCTTTCATCCTGATGGCAATGTTATTGACATTTTCATATATTTTATCTAACCTTATATGTCTTCAAACTGAAAAATCCTAGTGTTTTCCACAAAAATACTCTTGCTGTGAAATCATTCATGACTCAGACAATTTACAGAAAGTGGTGGGAGGAAACTGCTGCAGGCAGTAGATGCCAAAGGATGGGGCAATACTCAACACGAAAAAGAAAGTTAAATGGATCTTCACGAAATGGTAATTTCTTACCTCCCAAACATTCTTTTCATGCATTTTTAAAAATCAATTTTTCTTTTTCCAAAGGTAAATTTAAAAAACAACAACAACAACAACAAAAAAAACCCAAAAAACAAAAAACCAAAAAAAAACAAAAGAACAAGCAAACAAAAGCAATAGTCAAACAAAGGAAACAACCAAATCTGTACTCAAAAAAACTGCAACAAAACAGAGAATTAAAAAGAAGCAAGTGGTGTTCCACAGCTGGGAGGCCCTTTCAGGACCCACGGGTTTCCAGCAGCATCCAAGTCATGTTTAGACACGTCTTGGTAGGGAGCTGGAGCTGTGTGAGTGAGCTCTTTTTGGGCTGGCTGCACTCCATCCCCATTGAAACAAGTGGAACTCCTGCCACCAGCTTCCTTCTGCCCTTAGACTGGAGAGGACGCAGTTTGTATGGTTTCCCCACCTCCATTCTCTTCTATAAAAACAAACAAACAAACAAGCCTTCTTCTTTTCAGAGCAAAGAGAGGCTGCAAACAATAGGAAAGAATAGCTACTAAGAACTAAACAACAACAACTAGAGGATATCTGGCATGTTAAAAATAACTGCCATGACTTCTGCTTTTGGCAGGAGAATTGCAATGTCTGCATTTTTCACACTGTGAGAAAGCAGGTTAAGCTTTGTTGTCTGTTTTCAGAATTCTGTAGTTCTACATTCCTCTGGTCATGCAGAACCCACTGAAAGATAAGCTCACTTGATACCACTGGTGAATTCCTGTCAATATTTTCAGGCCTGTAAATATGGCAAAAATTGTATATAGACATCTGCATCCACTCTCATATCTACTGTACTGCAATAAATTTCCACCCTACGAGATCACAGGAAAAGTGCAGAAACCAGTGTTTGGGTGTTAAAGATTGAATGGGGGTGAGAAGGTTGCTACCATCATCCTTGTAGAAATTTTGCTGCAGTACTCCAGAAGGCAATGATGCCAGAGTAAATTAACTGCCAAGTGCAAATTATCATAAAGCCTGTAAAACTTACTTATTTACTTCTTGACACGTGAATACTAAAGCCTGAAGAAATGCCAGTCAGTCAAATGGTATTTGAAGATAAACACATCTCTGTTCGTTCTTTTTTTTTTTTTTTTTTTTTTTGCTTGAAAACTAGTAATATTTGCATCCTACAAGGCAGGCAGTTTTAACTGAATGGTTTTTGTCTGTCCTTCAAAATATTCATCCTAAAAGGCAATCACTCTTGATTGGTTGTTCAATTAGGGAAGCTGATACACCAGTGTTATTATTTGAGAACTTTAACAATCAACAGAAGTAACAATACTCATCAAGTAATATTGTGACAGAGTGTGTAGAAGAGAAGTATAGGTTGCATCAGCTTTTCAGTGAATAACAGGCTTTATAATTTTCTGAAGTGCATAGCTCCTGTGGTTTTGAGGTAATTTATTCTGTCAAGTCTTTTAGGTGAATAAAGTTTTTTCATTTTAAAAAATAATCTAATAGTCTGTTTTTCATATACATTCCTATCTTAGTATAAGAATTTAGAGTAATTTTTCTAGAAAAAATTCTGCATATTTCCAAAATGACAACCCCATTTTTATTTTTTAAAGTATTTAAATGAGTAGAGCCTAAGTAATAACAACATTTATTTCAAGGTTTACTGGTGGAGAAAAATGATAGGCTCTATGGTGTAACACAGCAGGGGCTGTAGGAATGTGTAGAATGTATTTCATAGTTCTGAATGAAAGTAACTCCACTTTGCATACCTATGCACATGTTGAAATAATGTCATTCATGTGTTGGTAGGTCTTCTTTTTCTGTTTTTCTTGGTTTTTTTTTTTTTTTTGGTGGAGAGGGGAAACATTTGAGATATGCTTCTTTCTGCATATACTTCCAGAAAGTATATCCAGTCATGTCCTTGCCCTGCTCTCAGTTCTTATATAGGAAAGAACTTCCTTAATTTTTGAACAAGTTAAAAAAAAAAACCCAAACAAAAGAATCAATTTATACTACGGTTTGTTTTATAGTACTCTTGAAAAATAAACCATTTCCCCATGGAAAAATCCCTCATTGCTCTAAGAATTCATTAGAGCCTTGGTTTTTTATCATAGGAAAAGGAAGAGGAAAGCACAAAATAAAAAGTATAATTAACTGTGTTTCTTACAATGTAGGATTTTTTTCCCAGATTAACTGATGATTAAGATCCCATGTTATCATAATTCTCGAATTCAAAATCAGAACGGAATAGGAAATGGAGGAAAAAGGGGTTGCTGCAGATGGGGAGGAAATACTTAGAGAAGATTGTATATAGAATTCTCTTAAACTAGTGAAAAATCATTTACTGTAGTCCAGCTGTTCATGTCCTTATTTTTCTTTTAAATTTGGCATGAAAATTAGTTTATTATTTTTGCAGAGGGTTTTGCTTTTTTCTCTTTTGTTGCTTCTGAGATGAGAATTATCAGATGCAGCTGGGGGATTGCTGGGAAGCTGAGAACAGCAAACTTGAGAAAGAAGAAAACAGGATATGGGATGCCAAGAAAAGTACATTACTGTGGTACTAATATGTAGATTTTCAACATGTTTTGTTCACTCTAGAAAAGAAAGAAAAGCAAATCAAAATGCTAAGCAAAGACAGATGTTAAATTCTGTATCAGAAAACTATATTTCATTTACTTCAAATTGCCTCTGAGAATTTCATCCGAGTATGAAGTTATGCACCCCCCTGAAGTTATGCAACCATGAACTATCAGATAATGGTGCTGTATATGGCTGAGTAACTGTATTGTCCGTTTCAGAAGTGGTTTATTTTCAATGAAATGCAAAATGTTCTTCATGGTTTGGTCTTTTTACCACTTAATTGTTAAGGCCAGGGTTCAGGAAACCATTCCTCTCCAGGAAAACCTGCACATACTTATCGCCAAATATTTGTAGATAGCAAGATACAGGAATAATAATGCACTAGTTATGCATCTCTTGCAAAAATTTTCCCTTTGAACATAGTTAACCACTTATAATTTTTGAAGCTATGATATGAATCAGGATTCAAACTAATATGTCCTCATTGCACTGCTCTTTATATATATCTACAAAGCAGATCCTAAAATCTGAACCAAAATTCTTGTCTCTCCTTATGATAACTGAAATAAAATGGACTGAGGTGATCTGTCTAGTTTAGATATCCATTTTAGGATTAGATGAGCCTTGCTAGGCTAAAAGCAAAGAGTGTGATATATGTCCAAAATGATGAATAAGATAAAGATGACAACCCACATCTTGGTGTATAAAATAAAGATAATAGCTGTAGAAATTACAAATAGAAATGCTTTTTGACAAATATGTTGTGAACCTCCTTAACATTTCACAATTCTGGTGGAGTACAAGGCAGGACTAAGTTGCTTGTATTACAGACAAACTTTCTGGTGCCAGTCCCTTCTGGATTGTTGCAGCTGGCAGGATTTAATGTCATTTCTCCCCACTTGGTGTCTGTCTCCAAATCTTTGCCTTTTCCTGCCTGCCTTGCTCGTCTCCTCTACCCACCTGAATAGCTCAATTGCAAGGCATGATGCAAGCATTCTCCTAATACTTGCAAGAGAAGTCATCAACATGGTATTTTGCACGTAAGTTTTATACTTTTATTAACTGTAAACTAGATATCTGGACAATTTATTATAACCATGGTCAATAGCCATTTCTTGGCCACTCTCTTCTTCATGGGACATGATGATAACGTGAGAACATGTTAAACAGACAACCACAAATTTTCTATATTCATACGAGTTCAGAAGCCAAATTGTGCTTTGGATTCAGATATATCCCCTGCATGGATTCATTTGAACAAATGCAGTGCAAGTGGTAACACCAAAGCGAGGAGCTCTTCCAAGTGTTTCCCTCTAAATCAAACTTACAGGACAGCATGCTTCCAGCATACAATTAATTTGATCTTAAATTAGTCATGTAAACTAGATCTGGTAGCTCCTGTCTCTAAAGTACCAATTTCTCTTCATGAAGTCGGGAGATTAGCTCAGTTGTTGTCTACACTGAGCTAGTTGAGATTAAGGTCACTTGAAGATTCAGTGAGAATTGTATTGGAGCTCTGCTGGTGGAGGCCTGGAAGGTCTTAGCTCCAGCTGTTCTGTCTGGAGAATCAGGGTTACCAGTTACATGAGCTCTATTAACCTTCCCTCCTAGGTATGCTGTGGGGCACAACAGAAATCTGTACCTGCAGGTGAGCAGTATAGATGGTAGGTGAGACTGGGCTTGGGAGACCAGCAGTATCAGTAAGTCCATCCTGTTGCCAATACCTTCTGATTTTGTATTATTTCCTCTCTTCTTCCTAGTCATCTCATTTCTTTACTTGTTCACGTTTTACTTTCTTCCTCTTCTAAGAAAGTTTCAGATGAAGAAATATTCCCCTATTTACCTATGACTACACCTTGCAGTGGCTGAGAGATTTGAATGGGCTGGAGTATTCAATCATTTGGGATGAGATCTTTCACATGGAAGAGGCTTGTTTCTGTGTTTTTTTTTTTTTTCCATAGGCTTAGTTCTTCTTCTTAGGAAGGTCTTAAGTTAATAACAAACAGAAGATGTGTTTCAAAGAGTTAAAAACCCTTAAAAAGAAAACCAAATGAAATCATGAAGTAATTTAGGAGCTACAAAGATTATTGCTGCTTTGGTTCAAGGTCTTCTGGTCCTTGCTTTTTCAAACTTATATCACCATAACCAAACTTACAGCAACCCTAGTTCATTACACTAAGATTAAAAAAAAATAGTATTTTTAAGTTTGCATACAGCTATCTGGAAGTATTTAAAAAACAATTTAAATGTCACTTCTGAAATAATTTTCTGAGATTATTAGAGCAAGTGATGAGTCTGAATGGTTTATTTCTATTTACTGTTTTCACAATTTTTAAAACTGCTGTGTTACAAGTCTGCTAAGAGGGGTAAAAGTCATTATTCTCCCACTTTTTATGCTGTGTCCCTTAGGGATGACCTTGCTTTTCTTTTCCTACAACTGATTGTTGTCATCAAGATGAAAGAAGCAGAAGGGAAAGCATTTATTGCTTGTTCCCTCTTAACCTGCTGTGCTTTCCAAAAGCATTATTTTTGTAGGTGACACCTGAGCTCTGTTTGCCCACTTATCACTGTTGCGTGTCCACATTGGATTTTTGAATAAATGTCCCTCTTTTGTTGAGAGAAAGGGAGTTTTGCAGATAAACCTTGTTTGAAATAACAAGTCTGAATGACTATCAGCAGCTAGTTGGACCACAGAGAGAACCTTTGTCTTTTCTCTTGTGTAGGCACAAATGATTTAAATTTGTGCAATGAACATTAAAGACAGGAAAGCAATAAACTAGTGTGTTAGTCAAAATGATAAGCTATTGTTGTAATTTTCAAAATGGTTTCACAAAGAATGAGGATATTTTTATGCTCCAGTAATGAAAGACATGATCAGGTCTGGTTTGCCTAGGTATATTTATATGGGATAGTATGTGAGTGCGTGTGTATATACTTTTGTGTTTTGTTTCAAAGGGCAGCAGGATAACTCACTTAGCTATCTGTCACATGATGCTAGGAATAGCAAATATTCATAATCTCTTGGTTTCGTAAAAGGGCGTGACTGGTACAGTTACAATTGGCTCCAAGAAATTTAATAGCACTAGGTGGTAAACAAAAACGGGCAGAGGCCATTACAAAGAATTTTTAACCTAAATTAGGGTAGAAAAAGTACACATTATTCCACTTATTCAGCAGATTAATAGGCCTACAACTTTTGTAGATCTGCATTAGACCCTAATCTTATGTCTTCCCCACAAACCTCCCCTTCTTCCCTGATGTCTGGACAGCCCTCTTATGGTGAGAGGAACTGGACCATAGTGTAGGAATAGGGCTGCTGCTTTCTGAGCTGCTGTGTCTTGGGGATCTCAATGCTCTGAGATCCCCAAGAAAAGGAAAAAAGGCACCTGTCAGCTCGGCCCACTGCTGGAGGTCCCACTGCAATGAGAGCTGAGTTCTATAAGACTGTCCCATTGTGCCTTTTGGACACACAGACTATACCCCTGACCACCAAGGCATTGCCTAAGATGTGAAGATAGAAGGGATTCTGATTTATTGACAGAGGCAAACATGACTTTCTAAAACCAACCAACTAACCAAGGCTACAAAGAAACTCTCCCGTCCAAGTGAGACTCACCTTCATCTCCATTTGTCCTCTGCTATACAATATCCAGCAGAGGGAAAGTGAGCTGGCTGTAAATACCTCTTGAAAATCTGTGCTGGCACTGAGAGTGCTGGAGCAAAAGCAAAAAATATAAAGAAGTTGTGTTAATTTCAAGATTCATTAGGCACAGAGGACATGGTCCTGTTTGTAGTGAAGTTGAGCTCTCATTGATATTAAAATTCTCATTGGTTGCGGAGTTCCAGGATCAGTCAATGGAGAAAGAATAACCAATGCTGTATGAAAAAAGGACATTATTGAGGCAGAATTATTTTTCCAATTTTTAAAGGGACTATTTTCTAAATTCTCAATGTGGCAGATACAAAACTTCAACAGGCAATTAACCTGAATATAGTTGCCATGTAAGTACAAGTTTACCAGGTTTGAGGCCTGAAGCTATCCAATATTTTAATGTGAATGTCTGTAAAATAGCGTGGAGTCTTCCATCAAGTGTCTAGTCTAATGCACATGCTTTCATGATAATGGCCTAAGGCAAGTATGAAAAATTAGAATTACATTAGGAAAATCTGACCAAACAAAGTCTTGACAATATTTCAGCCAGCAGCTCTTGATTCAGTTCCTCACACATGTTGTACGTTTATTGAAGAGCTCATGTGCAGCATAAAAGCAGTAAAATGTCTGCCTGTCAATACCTTTCTACTTATTTGACATTTAAAGACTCTCCTGTTCCATTATCTCTGCTTCACTTTGTGACATTTTTATCAACTTCAACATTAACATGGCAGATTTTACAACTAATACACTTAAAAGGTACAAAGATGTCAGGAACATCAATTATAAAAAAAAAAAAATTACAGCTCCTGCTGTATCTCAGAGGTAATTAAATGAGCTGTAATTATTAGCCTAGATTCATTAGATTCATTTTCTCATTACCTCCTCAGTTTGGATTATTGTAATTCTTGGTATGTCTGTCTGCCAAGACAGTGCATTTGCAGCCTTGGATGCAGTCTGAAAGGCAGAGGAAAGAGGACCATTAAAAAGCAAATTATTTAGGCGCTTTGTAATTCACTGCTAATGAGTTCACTATTATCTATTCATAATAATATTGCCATAATTCCTTGGTGTTTTGTGAATAAGGACCACTGTGCTTCCAGGTTGTTGTCACTTCTGGAGGTGTTGGTTGGCCAGTGGAGTGGCTTGGTGTGACTGATCTGATTTGTACAGTTGCATGCCAAGTGTGCTCATGGGTGGTATTGGAGGTATGCTTGCATCTTGGCTGCATTCATTTTGCTTGTCCTATGGCCCTCTTACTTGGAGATTAGAACTAGAGATGATTTGAATTTAATAATAGAATTAAATCGGGGGTTAAGTGTATGGAAAGTGAGAATATTCCATGCAGACAGTAAGAAAAGGATGCCCAAGAAGCAAAACCCTGTCATAATTAGACAACAGATAAGGGATTAGCAGTGTGTTAGATGATATTTAAGTGAATGAAATGTAGTTTCTTAGGCATCATCTAACATGGTTTTATCTAAATTTCTGCATTCCATCAAGTTTCTTGAATACAGCACTATTTTATCCCTGCCTATAGGGGCATGGCTTTTGCAGAATTCCTCAGGCTGAAAGAGGGTTTGACCTTAAAAAATCACATGTAAGACTTATCTGTTGGTGGGTTTTTTTGGCTCAGAATCAAATGCTGGTCTATTATTAAAATTGCTCAGGCAGTGCTTGTGGTTGGATAAGCATTGGCTGTGAAATAAAATGTGAGGTCAAAGAGAACTTTATGGGTTCACCCCTATTGTAATCAAGTACCTGTACTTTAGATTTTAGCAGTTAAAGAACAATGTTAGTAGAACAGGGAAATTACATTAGCTTTGATGTGTAGTTTCAAGGCATTCCCCCTGGACAACAAAAAAGCTGTTTAATTTTTGGAAAAGAAGCCTCATTAGATGTCAATTAAAAACAGAAAAACAAACTCACAACAAATTAATGTTTTGTTTTTATGAACATATCTTTGTATTCTATATGTACTTAGGAATCTTATCAGAGATGGAGGCAGATCTGATTTTCTTTGAGAGATAGAGTGATAATGTCATGAATGGCAGTTGTAGCAAGAGCAATCCAAAGGAGATGAAATTAAAATGTTGCCTCAAATATTGTGTGTCTTAGGGCTGTCAGTAAAATGCAAATATTATCTCTCTTCTGTTAAGAACTGAGGGAAGAACTAGAAATCCAATTCCTTTGAATCTCCAGAGAAAGAAAAATCACTCCTTCTGACGCTGCTGCATGTGAAAAGCATCTAAAATAAAAGAAAAATAAAAAACCCAAATGCCTGTCATAAAAATTAGAAAATCTAATACAAAGAGATGCAGTGGAGCATCACAGCAATATCTTTGGGCCAGATATGGTCACCTTTACACTCATGGAATAACACCTTACTCAGAAAGTAATCTCATCAAAATGTATGAGAGTGCCCCCACAGTATCCCTCCACCTGCTTGTCTGCAAGCTGAACCTGGCCATTGTATTGAGAGAAAACAGAGAGCTGCCTGTGGGAACCCAGAAGGGTTCCCTGAGTTGGGTCATACTCTGGCAGTGGTTCACACTGCGTAGGTCTGAGTGTCAATCACTCTCTATGGTTATGGCCAAAGTAAGACCAATAACATAAGCATGCAGAGAGGCAACAGCTGAGGCAAAATTAAAATGCATTTGCTTCTCAACCAAACAGGAAACTTAGTAAAGTCAAGTCTGATTTGATCTTACTCCAGCTTCTAGACAAGAGTGACTTTATGGCCACTTTGCAGTTTTCTCGTTTGTAGGGTGGTGTCCTTTGAAACAAAAGGAAATTTTCCCCCCAGATTCACTGGGCTTTAGTTCAAAGTCAAAATGAGAAAAATCCTCAGATGTTAAGGGCAGAAAGGACCACAATGGTCACACATCCTCTTTTCTTGTAGTGCAAGCATAATTCCAGCAAATAATAGATTCAACAAGATGGCAACTTCTGATCAAGGCACGTCACATCTTTGAAAAATACAATTTTAATATAAAGAATATGAATGATAGAGAACATACAATATCAGTTGATTAACACATGGTTAAAATTGGGCATTTTATTTCTAGCTTGATTTTGTCCACTATTATTCAATCTCATGATATTTCATAATGTATAATTTTTCAAAGGGATAGCCAGTGCCATAATCATGGTGCTTGCATACTGCATTCTTACCCAGTCATGGAGCTGGCAGTAAGAACATCAGGAATAGTCTGAAAAAAGTAAAATATTTCACTTCCCAAAAATATTTTACTGGTGCATTTTGTGTAATGCAATCAGACCAGTCGTTTGAAGAAGATGACTCTTCAAGGGCACAGGCAAAGAGTTCTGTGAATAAACTGCAAATGAAAAATTGATGCAGAAGACAAGTAATGCATAGAAACTCTGCCCTGCATTAATGAGAATGCTGCGAGGTAGCCATAAAGTCACTCTTGTCTAGAAGCTGGACGAAGATCAAATCAGACTTTACTAAATCTCACATTGGGTTGAGAAGCAAATGCAGTCAAATTTTGCCTCAGCCATTGCCTGTCTGTATGCTTATATTATTGTTCTTTGGACATAACAATATAGAGTGATTGATACTTATAACTATGCAGTGGGAAGTACTGTCAGAGTCTGACCCAACTTTCATTGAAATTGACGAGATTTTCCACTGGAATATAACAGGATTGTGAGACCAGCCCCTTGATGGCATTCAGCTGCCTAGCAGAGTGTTGGCTAAGTGGAAGCTAAATTCTGTGTGATTAAGGCTATGGGTTCAGCTCTGCTGACTTTCAGTGTCACTGCTGTAGGTGACTGCAGTGAGACCGCACTCTAGAGAAAACATCTACATCCAATGTAGGAATCATACTGTAATCTTCACTGAGTGTTTTCATTATTTTCAAGCATTTGGTATAATCAGAATCTGTATGCCCAGTTCAGTTATCTATACCTGCATTGGAGGCACCTGACATTAGGTGGCTTGAATCCTACCCAGGTTGATTTTGTCAATCTCTAGATACTTGGCAGACAGACCAAGGTGCCCCCTTTAAATTTATTGCAACAGAAAGTAGGGGCTTTAATGGATGTTAGGTTAAGGGCTTAAATTATTAAATATCTGTATAAACCCACAACACAAGTTCATCACTTGCAGAGGGTGACTTAGATTACCAAAGGAATTAATCTTTCATGAGTTGCTTCTCCATTTACATCATGAATGGTAACAGTGACTGGATGAAGCTGGGGGCATGAATCCTGGCTATAAAGCTTGATCTTTTGTGTTCATGTGTATGTCGTCACAGCCGTGCCTACTATGTGCTTTAAACAGAACATTTGCATCACTTAAGTCTGTCCTATAAAGATACTAACTAAGCAATATGCATTGTTTTATGCAGTGATGAATGAAAAATCCCAATAGATATTAACCAATGAAATGTGCTAAATTCAGCTTCATGGTTTCTAATATTTAATACATGTAGTTAGTTAGCACTAATTCTCTCTTCTTTAATGTATAAACAGAAATAATGTATTAATTGTTATCAGAACTTTGAACAACATATTCTACAGAGAAGAGATTTTTAAATAAAACTGGATAATAGCAAACATATAATACAGAATAAAAATTTGTTTTATTACCAATTTGGATTTGCCTAGCACTTAAAGGAAAATATCCCTGCCACTGTAATATTGCACTCTGTAAAGAGATTGCTTAAAATTAAAAGATTTCATTCTCCTCTTCAGCCTTGTTGTAGCAAGGAGGTTTCACAGTCTCCTGACTTCTGTGGTGCTAATAGAAATATATTTGTAGTCTAAATATGCCTGGAAAGTGTTCTGGCAGAGATTATAGGGTAGCTGGTGTGCCACTGTGATTTGCTTAATTCAAAGTGGTGCTTGAAAGAGACATTTAATCTGCAGTGGACAGAAGCTGCAATGCTGATACTGAAAATGACATTATGCAACAATTTCTGATGGCTTTTTCTGAAAGTGGCTTGGGAAAAGCATCTCACTGATACTAGTGGTGAAGTTAAGCTTCTGAATTTTACATATGAAGATGGTGGAGGGGGAGCTATATTTAGATGAAAGGGATTCACTTCTTTCTAATACCATGCAACCAGAAAATCTGAGGTTCTTCATTTCAACCCTGAATCAAAATGGTTGATGTTAGTTTTTTCATTACTTTCACTGACCTCTCTGGAGACCAGTAAAAAGGCTGCCTAAAGATCAAAAATCCAGAATTAAATGGTGTTTACATGGGTAACAGCCAGTCACTTCATGGACTGATTTTGCTGATTTTAATTGAAAATTAATATGCTAAATAAGTTTAAGGATCTCAGCTTAAGTAATTTTAAAAATCCCAAACAACTATAAAAATTCTGTGTTTGGTCTGCATACCTCTTTTTTTCTAACACATTTGAGTCAATGGCCACACTATTCCTCCATTAAGACCAATATATTTCACTGTCATCACATCACCTCACTCTGTGGGCATTAGGGGCCAAGTTGAGAGCTTCTTGAAGTCAGAAAAGGTAAACTTTTCACCAGCTTGAAATCTAACCAAAGATGTTGAAGTACTGATTTCAGATCCTACCTCTGTTTCCACCTTCTGCACCCCATTTGTCATGAAATCTAACTCATCAGCCACATTGCAAAACATATCCCCTGGTTAACTTTCTCTGCTCTGAAATTCCAATGGGCCATAAATGTAAATTCAGTTGTGGATAGTGATAGAGCAGGAAGATGGGATTTATATAGAAGAGACAGTTAAAAATTCATCAGTAGCTTTAGTGTAAAGAGATTTTATTGAATTCCTGCATAGGAAAGCAAACCTGAGGAACTGTTGTTAGCAATCCCCTTTGAAGATAGACATGAGATAGTAAGTATGGCACACAGTTTATTAAGATATCTAGATAACCTCAAGGGGAAAAAAAAGTGAGCTGGAAACAAGTCAGAGCTTGAAGCTTTATAGAAGCTTATGGTGGTGAGAAAATATTACAAGATATGTTTCAATATATCTGAGAATATTTCTGACTACAACAGGAAGCAGTTCATAAAAAAAAAGGTTAAAAAACTGTTTCAGACAAGTATTTTCAAAAGCTTTTTACTATTTAATAGCTTGTACTTTGGAGGTTGAAGCCATTAATATGGCCCACAGAACACCTTGCTGATTAACCTGAAACTGAAAAAGTGAGAATCACACACTGTCGACATTTCCTACAGGGGGGGCATGGAAGTTCTAGGGTAAAAAGTTACAAAAGAGAAAGAAAAAGGGGTTCAAAGTCACTGCGACAGAGGATGTATGTTTGATTTGCTTTTCAATAAGGCTTGCTGATAGAAAGGAAAGATTTCTACATGCACGAAAAGGAGGAAGGGCAGGGGGAATAAATTCAAGTGAGTTAGACTTTCAAGAACCAAAGCAATTTCTGTCCAGGCAAAAGAGACTGAAATGAAGATTGATAATGCAGCAAAAGAAGCAGGAGCACAGTGCAGAAAGATAGTTATGGATGGTTAAAAGTTTCTAACTAGTTACAGATGTCTGTTGCTTGGAAAACCTATTTTAGGTCCTTAAGCACGCGCTTGATTTTAATGAGATTTATGCTCAGGCTAAATGGCAGGCATGGTTCAAGGACTTTGCCTAACCAGGATCAAAGAGAGAAAACTGTCATTTGAGTTAAGTATGGTGATTTTTTCATATTGCTTTGAACATATGAGAAGAAATTCCAAAATATTTTCAGCACTAGCAGTTTAGTAGGAAGATAAAAACCACACTGACTACAGCCTTCGTGGTCTGGTTTTCTACATGTGGTTATGAGATCAGAATCAGCAGTTAGCTATTAAAGTTTCAAAATGAAGAAGTAGAAAAGCAAACAGTGTCAAAAATTGGATGAGAAATCTGAAGAAAGGGGCTTGAAATGATGCTGGTAAAGGAGGTGCAGAAGCTGTGTAAGGAGAGATTTTTAATGCATAAGGATATTAAAAAGGAACATATTATAAACACTCCAGACAAAAGGCTAAAACAAAATCCAGGAAAGGGTCAGAGAAGAGATGCAGATTAAATCTTACCAACACTGGGGGCAAGAAAACAGTTAGTTGTGGAAAATTGGAATGTGTATTGTATTGTGTTAGGGTTGGTTCAGCAGAGGAAGAAGAGAACCTCAGCTTAAGGCTGTGCTCACCCTTTGTAGCTGTGGTGAACAAAAAGCTCACTCCCAAGATCCCCCTGTTCAGTTATGTAAATTGTTGCTAGAAAGTTCTGGGTTCTCCTTGTTATTATTGGTTACTTTTTGTATATAGATTTAGTTTTTATTTCTCATCCTACTCTGATTTAATTAATAATTGTAGAAGCCCACAATAATGAATTAAATTAATTTCTTCCCAAGTCAAATCTGTTTTGCCTGTGATAGTAATGGAGGACTGATCTCTACCCCAAGTCTTTATCTTGGCACACAATCCTTTTATTACATTTTCTCTCCTCTGTCCAGCTGAGAGGGAGGAGAGATAGAGGGCCTTTTATGGGTGTATGGCATCCAGCCAGGGTCAACCCACAAAAGGCTGTCACGCTGCACAGTGTTAATGACATCCAGGGAGATGTTTGTCTCCTGCTGTTGCTCACCAGTCAGAACTTCAGCCAAGTGCCCCCCTTGCTGTTTTCAGGTCTCTGCTCCTCATGGTCCTCTTCCTTCTTCCTTCACCCCTGTCACTCCCCGAGTACTTTTCTATGTACAGATATGCAAGAGCATTAATAATTCATACTCATGTTTTTCCACTGCTCTTACCATGTGCTGTAGATAACTTGGCATGAAAAGGAAAAGTGGAAGGCAAATAGGAGAGCAAAGACCGACATTTACATTGTACTCTGTCTTACACAGATAGGTATAGAGATAACTGTTGAAAAAAGGCAACATTATAAAACCAATATGAATCTCTGCCCAACCTTATCCCCCAAGTCCCTATAGGCTGAAGGGTTCTTCTGGCAGTAGGGAGTGAATTTAGCATGTTTATGCAGCAGCCAGGACTGGAGGGATTTCATACCATTATGATGACTTCAAGTGCTGCTAGAACAAGGGTAATATTTAAAATACTGATAAACAAAACTGTATGTCAACATTTATTTTATTTGTCTAAATAAAAAAATACAGAAAAGAAGCAAAGATGTATGTCAGGTTTTGTTTCATCTATCCAAATAAAATAATAAATAAAAGGAAACTTTCTACCTTCTAGTATGCCAGATACATAAACAAACACAGTATTAAATGTGTCCTCCTTGTTACTAGGCAAAACAGTGGGGCCAGCAGCTATCATACATTTTCAAATCCTAACCAATTAAGAGTAAATAAAAGAATAGTTAGGAATAATCTAAAATTGGTGCTGCCTGAATAATTGAAAACAAGTTTGACCTGCTTTTCCATGCACATGAACAGACACAATGTTCCTAAATTTAGTTAAGCTAGAGGTATTTCTACCAGCTGCAGTGCTGTATTACTCTACTAAGAGTAGAGACGGACAGTTTATTGCAAAACAACACTTCAACTGTAAACCAAAGTGAAATATCTATATGAAATGCTGTATGTACACCAGCATTTGTACAGTAAATACATCATAGCTCTTATGAAAAATAAACATGAAATGTAATTACACAGACTGGTTGTCAAGATGTGTTTGTGTCTTGAGTTCTTACAAATGCTAATATTGCTCATTCTGCGGAGGTGCCCAGGTCAGAAATGTCTTACAGGTCTTACATAACTGCACTGAGCTAGACCCTGCAGTGTTCCAATTATTGTTGGCACATTTTTAGGCTAATGAACCTTGTACCAGTTTTCTCTGAAAGGTGGAGGAGGAGAGAGGTGGTAGAGAACCTCCCAAGTGATTTATGGAAGGAGGGTTGACTGATCTGCCAGTGGCCAGGAGTACCTACATGAGCTTAGAGCTATCAAGGTCATTGAAGGTTCACCTCAGGCAGAACTGCTGGGGCAAGTGCACAAAGGGCTTTGCTGGAAGTTTGATTACAAAGCAAAATAGATGACGTTACTCTGATTCACTCTGCAGGGCTTCCTCCTCTTTAAATTTATTTTTGTAGATTGTATTCTGAGTGTAAGCACAATAGGCAAGTAATTTAGGTAATCGGAGTCATCTTGATTGGACCAGGCAAGGGCATTTGAAGTATTGATTGTAGCATCTATGTGATACAATTAAAGCCAGCAGGCAGAATCCATCCATAAATCTTGGGTGAACTAGAACCATTCTTCTGCCCTTGCTTGAGGATAAACACACCTTCTTAACGTACCAAAAGTATCTTACTATGGCATTTTGCTGTCAATAGATAATTAGTTGCTAGTGTTGTCCATGTAAGAGCTTTCCTCTAAAGAAAATATTCTGCTACTGAAATTGAGATAACCAAAACCCCTATCTAGTAATACCCACCTTTCTGTGGGTCCACATTAAGGTCACAGTCTTGTGATGAAGTATGCCTTTCATTACATTTGATGAGATATTTGCCTTAATTTCCGAGGCAGCAGTGGACAATATGTGATGGCATCTATTAATTTCCTTGCTTTTAAGTGTTTCTGCTTTGTTAGTAGGGAAATAGCTAACAAAATTGGGGTTTTGAATTCGAGTTTTAAATATATTGCAAATGCATGATTTAATATATTCCCACTTGACACTGAAAGGCTGGGAAGACAAAAGATCTGCTTAGATTGTCTTCTGAGTCACAGCACTTGCACAGTGCAAATCCAGACAGAAAGCCAAGGGGTTCAGGGAAATTCTATGGAGAAAAAAGTATATGCATCTTTTCTTTAGAGACTGCAGTGTATAGCCTATACTAGTCATGCGGGCTCACTTTGTTGGAACTGTGAAGCAGACTAGGCACTCCAGGGTGTAATGCATCCTGCTTACCCCAGACAATAAGCTAGGCAGTGGGTCTGCACAAGAGTGAGTGAGGCTCAGCTGGGCCAAAGTGTGCACGTTTGCTGTGCACAGCAGGAACAAGCAATGCTTCCTACAGCCACTTAATTGTCTGCAACCTGTGCATACAAAGTGTGTTTCTCTCTGCTAAGAGGCTCAAAGAGTTCTATTGAGAACAAGTTGGCATTCATGTTGCTTTCTGCTAGGCTCATAACCTCCTTGTGTTTTCATTCCATAAACCTATGTACGTATGGCTAGAATTTACCCTTTTTAGAATTATTTGTTATAATTTAGTTTTCTTTCTGTCTCCTGTCCCCAGTAAAAATCACAAGCACTGCATAAATACTCTGGCCTGGATCCAAAAAGATGGATTTCTGAAAGAGGAAAGAGTAGAATGAAGAAAGAAATAATTTTTGCTTTTGTGATCATTGTACCATATTGTAAATGTGCACAGTAATTTGACAGGACTGTTAATGCTCATGTGCATTTCCCTGAATTAACATCAGAGCTGTAGTACTGACTTAGGGTGCTTAGTTTCTTGTAGAACACTTAATCTTACACAGAAAAAGAATAAATATATATGGACAGTTCACATCTAAATGCTTTTGGGGATGTCACCATACAAGATGTGATGAAAAAGTATTGTCTGCCTCTCTGGAATCTCTAAGGAATTAAGGAAGAGTGGACGGAAGGCACTTCTTTCAAGGCTACACAGGAACTTTGGGTAGGCAGACAGGGAAATTAAATGTGTATCTCCATCTCAGGGCCCAGACCAAAGTGTGTGAAAGGATGTGGCCACATCTGATACACATCTGATGCATTTGAGCCTCTTGCTCACAAGTATAGGTGTTGTACCATTGAAGGTATAATAGCATCCTACTCAACCCTCAGCTGAGGCTCCTCCTGTAAGCCCTCTGTTGCATTTGCCATTTCTGTGTGGATATTCTAAGGCATATTAGGTGGCACTACAGGTTTCTGGGCAAGCAACTGAATCAAGTTCAAAATGTTTAAGGACTAAGCCTAAAATTATTAAGTGGTGGAAATGAGCCAGAGAATTAAATATTTGATTGGATTACTTGAAAAAAATTTGAAGAGTGTAGTAATCTAAGCAAAAAGCAACAAAATAGACCTAATACAGGGTGGTTTGGTTTTTTTTTTACAGGGGTAGAGAAATGTGGAAGAGGATTTTGTATAAAGTAGACAAATAGGCTTGGATAAATAGCATTTTTCAAATGGAGGGACAAATTACGAGAATCAATCTTTAAAACTAATCTTTAAAATCTTTAAATCTTTCAGTAATCTTTAAAACCTTTTAGAATCCTTCAGAATCCTCTAAGGTACATTTTTTGACAGCTTGAAGACATTTACTTTACCATTAGTTATTTTTCTAGAAGCTGTGATCTATACCTCTAAGTTTGGTCTTGTATCTCTAAACTAGTCTTTCCATGGTGCTGCTGTCTTTTGCTCAATTAGGAAATTCCTCTGAAATCTTTTTGCATGCAGTAACTAAACTTGACAAAAGGGATCCAACTCTGATTACATTTTGACAGTATAATATTCTGAACCATTTTCCAAGAAAAATATTCCTTCTTAACTAGGATTAGAGCAAGATAGATACTTTGTTATGCAAATGTGCATTTCTGTGTAGACGTTATAATCCATGTTGGAGGTTTCCTTGAACTCTAAAGATGCTGTATTTTGGATACACAGAGATATAGTTGAAAAACAAAATAAGCTCTGAGATAGAATTTTTGAGACTGTAGAGAGAGAATTAAGTGGATACCAAAAGTCAATGATGTCAGTGCTCCTAGTATAATTTTGTTTTGCCTGAGAATGAATCCTTCTCAAAGGTACTGGATTATTTTTTTTCTCCTGTATGAGGACAAAATTGAGTGTATGTGAAGTCCATTTCCTCCTCTGCATAAAAATCTCTTTCATCATAGAAAGTTTTAAGAATCCTGTTTACAAAATCCAGTTTAAAGAAGTAATCCTAATGTCTTCAGCATCCCGAATATCAGTTTTATTATGTGATCACTGCACATCTTTTGTTATGCAGCTGACCACAAGTTAAATGATCATGCTGTTCTTTATCTGACTCCAAGGTATTGGTGGCTTGTTTTGGAGCAATGACTCACTAAGGACATGTGTGTTAGAGTTCTCTTCAACAGTTTATTTCCTTCATAGACTATTTTAAGGATGCCAATATGTATTTTGTCTGTATTTCCACAGGCTCTTCCCCTGGAGATCTATAGGACTCCATCTGTTCCAAACAGCTGCCAAACACTTTGTGAGTGTGCATGTGTGTGACTATGTATAAACAAAAATACAGTAGTTAGAAAGCCTGAGACTTCTCTGTGGTTGTGATATCACCTGCACAGTTAGAATGCAGTGTTTTACATATTCCTGTGTCTGAAGAAGAACTATTGCCCTTTCTTTCTCATCTTAGGTAGTATGATGAATGTCAGCTATATCTTTTTGTCTTTCTGTAAATATGCAGAGGATTTTATTATTTGTTGATTGTAGGCAGTACTTGATTCTATAAAAGGGATGGATAGAGGCTGTGATTGATATTACAATTGTTATAGGGAGGTTGTAGAGAGATGAAATTCCTTTGGGTGCCTTGACAGCTCAGTTTTTTTCTGAATCTGTCAGCTCTGATCTTCAGGTGACTGAATGAGCTGGTTTTCAGGGTGATGTTTCCCTGTCTGAAGCACCCTGCTAGTTATCCACACCACAGCTAACTTCAGGTTAATCTGGTGTGACATGGACCACACTGGTCTTTCCTGAACAGGAAGGCAGTTCAGAGTCTTTTAATGATGTCCAACACAGTGTTCTGCTTGTTCTACTGATACAGGTGGATGACCCCTGTGTTTCGATTTCTTTAATCTCTTCCTGTTCCTTTAGAGATGCCATTCAATATAAAGATAGCTTTCCCAAAAGACCTAAACAAGCTGGCACTAACCTCCTTCACACACTAGTCACAGAGGAGATTTTGTTTGTCTTCAGTGTTAGAGAGCATGTAACAGGAGATTATTAACACAGATATCTATAAGAAACAAATTATTTAATCTTGGAGATGCTTCAGCATAAATTATTATACAAAAAGAAACCTGTTATATGGCAATATGATACAGCATCTTTTTTTTTTTGTGTGCTTCATGTTATTCAATAATTTTGTCTTTGTTGAAGGTATTCAGAGTTTTGAGAGTGTTTTGACAATACCAAGTTGTTTGACAAACCTGCTCCAAAAAAAGTCCATTTCAATAAAGAGATTTTTTGGCTTAATTTTGAAATCAGTTTCAGCTGATTTCTCCAAAATCAAACACATCTTCCTGAACTAGAAAACAGATCTCAAACAACAGACACAAGTTAGTGAGCTTGTACAATCAGTGTCTGTCTTGTCAAGGATATGTATGGTTAAAATAAGTCAAAACTAACAACATTTCATTTAGCATACTCATATACTTCTCACAATTTATGGCAGTTGTTTTCTTGTTGGTTTTCATTTTGGTTCTGAAATTAGGTTATACATTTTTCCCATATATGATGCTTTTCTTCTCATTTGAAGAAGCAGGAGACAATACAAAAGTAATAATTTTTTCCTCTTTAAAAAAAAAAAAAAACCACATTAATACGTCTTGGCAATTACCAAGAATTCTACATAATTAAAGTACTGTATTAATAGTAACTATTGAATCCTAGAAAATCCCCACTAAGGAAAATAATTGGATTTTTCTATCCTAATTTCACAAATAAAAATGTGAGCTAAAAAGATTAAACTGTGTGTTCTGATGTAAACATCAGAAACATTTGATTTCAGGGACATGATTATTTCAGGATCAAACAGCTACATTCAAACCACCATAATAGTTGCTTCTCCTTTATTGAACTACTGACATTTAAGAGGAGAGACTGGGTTTTTTCATTGCATTAAGGTACACTAGCTATTTCAATTAACCTTTTTCTTTTTCTAAAAGCAAAATCTGCAAAGAAAACTTCCAGTAAGCCAGAAGCTAAAATATGCAGATATGTGTTTTTCTACCTTCTGCCTCAGTACCTAAAGGATAAAGCCAATCAGGAATTAAGTTTTCAGAGAGTAACTTACGTTGATTAGGCATACTTTCTTCAGATTTGTGCACTCATTTATGATGAGCCAAATGAACTCTAGCAATATTGCTGTTCAGAAGTAACCTAAGCAAGTGCTGACATGCACAATCCCATTGTTTTTCAGGATACTAATTGGAGATAGTGACTCAACCACTTCCCTGGGCAACCTAGTCCAATATTTAACAGCCCTCCCCATGAACAGCTTTTTCATCATACTCTAAACCTCCCCTGGTGGCCATTTTGCCTTGTCCTGTCACTCCTTACTTGGAAGAGGAGACTGATCCCCACTGGCTACAGCTGGCTTTCAAGCAGTTAGTTGTAGAGAGCTATAAGCTCTCCCCTGAGCCTCCTTTTCTCCAGGCTAAACAATCACAGCTCCCTCAAACGCTCCTCATAAGTCTTGTGCTCCAGGCCCTTCCCTAGCTCCACTGTTGTCCTCTGGACATGTTTCAGCACCTCAATGCCCTTCTTGTGGTGAGGGACCTAAAAGTGGACTCAGGACATGAGGTGTGGCCTCACCAGTGCTGAATTCAGAGGGACAATCACTACTCTCATCCTGCTGCCCACACACTTGCTGATACAGTTGAAGATGCTGTTGGCATTCTTGGCCACCTGGGCACACGCTGGATCATATTCACCTCCCGTAGACCAGCATCCTCAGGTCCTTTTCTGCTGGGCAGCTTCCCAGATGCTCCAGCTCAACTTGTAGTGTTGAATGAGGCTACTGTGATCCAGATGCAGGACTCGTCACTTTGCCTTGTTGAACCTCATCATGTTGGCCTTGGCACATCTATTAAGGCTGTTCAGATCCCTCTGCAGACCCTTCCTAACCTCCATCCGATCAACACTCCAACCCAGTCTGATGTCACCAACAAACTGACCCACCATCCAGATCATCAGTGAAGATATTAAACAGGACTGCCCCAGTATACTGAGTCCTGAGAAGCACCACTAGTGACTGGCTACCAGCAGGATATCTCTCCATTCACCAACAGTTTCTGGGCCTGTCCATCCAGCCTTTTTTTTTTACCCAGTGAACAATACACCTGAGAAGGCATTTTCTTCTAGAGAATGCTGTAGGAAACCATGTGTCTGTACTGAAGTCCAGGTGAACAACACCCATAGCCTTTCATAAATCCATTCAGCAGGTCACCTTGTCATAATAGGAGAACGAGTTGGTCAAGCAGGACGTGTCTTTCATGCACCCATGCTGTCTGCGCCTGGTCCCCTCGTTGACCTGTATGTGATGTGTGATGGCACATGGAGCCAATGATCTGCTCCATGACCTTCCTCAGCACTAAGAAAAAGCTGACAGGCTCCTGGCTCACTGGATCGTCCTCCCAACTCTTTTTGTAGATGGGTGTCACATTTGTGAAACTCCAGTCCACTGGGACCTCCTTGGTTGATCAGGACCTCTGGTAACTGAAGTAAAGTGCCTCAGAGAGACCTGCCACCTGGTTCAGTACTCGTGGATGGGCCCCATAGACTTGTGTCTGTTTAAATGGTCTCGTGGATCACCTATGATTCCCCCTTGGACTGTGGGGGCTTTGTTCTTCTGCCCATCCCTGCCTGCCATCTCAGAGGGCTGGATATTCCCAACACAAACGATCTTACTGCTAAAGACTAAGGCAAAGATGGCATTAAGTACCTCAAGATTTTTCTCATCCTTTTTTACTATGTTTCTCCCCATATTCAGTAAAGGATGGTGGTTCATCTTAGACAACTTTTTCTGGCTATGTATTTATAGATTTTTTAAATTGTGTTTTACAGCAGTAGCCAGAAC
The DNA here is from genome assembly GCF_037042795.1 of Molothrus aeneus. NCBI lineage: Eukaryota > Metazoa > Chordata > Aves > Passeriformes > Icteridae > Molothrus > Molothrus aeneus. The sequence goes on along the minus strand of NC_089650.1, from coordinate 33,753,850 downwards.
AGCTATAAAGACAACACAAAAAGCAGAACAATGAAAAATGAAGATCTGAGGATTTAGCAAGCTTGGGTTCAACCTGAGACTCCACTGTTTCTAGAACTCCTGTAGAATGCCCAGACATGTGGCAAGCATGTAACCTCTAAAAGTCCCTGAAAAGAGTAGTGATCTCCTATGGGTTCCCTGTCATAAGCTAATCTGTGAAAGTGCCTCATATGGGGCTTGAGATGAATGTAAAATGTCAATACTTAGGCACCTGAATTTAGATGTCCATTTCTGAGTGTCAGAGTTTAACCCCAGCTGGCAACCAAGCCCCATGCTGCTTGCTCCCTCTTGCACTAGCACAATCAGGGAGAAAACTGGATGGGTATAAGCTGGAAAATTCACGAGTTGAGTTAAAGACAGTTTTATAGGGAAAGCAAAGGTCCTGCACCCTTACACAAATTAAAACAAGGAATCAATTCCTTGCTTTCCAGACAGATCTTCAGCCATCTCCTGGAGAGCCCCATCAAGTGGCATGGTTGCTTGGGATGATAAACATCATCACTGAACATCAACCCCCTTTTCCTTCTTCCTGCTACTTTATACACTAAGCATGATGGCAAATGGTCTGGAATATCCCTTTGGTCAGCTGGGGTCACCTGTCCTGGCTGTGTGTTCTCCCAGCCTCCTAGGCACCCCAGTTTCCATGTCAGTGTGGCAGTCAAAAAGCTGAAAAGGCCTTGTCTCTGTGTAAGTCCTGCTCAGCAAGAACAAATACTTCTTGATGTTATTGGTACTGTGTTCAGCACAAATCCAAAACACAGCCCCAGACCAGCCACTGTGAAGACAAGTAATTTTCCTCCACCCAAAACCAGCACACAGGAAAAACTGGTTCATATCCTGAGACCCTCATTCAAGGAGTGGATGCATCCACTGAGACACAGTAGAGACTAGAATGAATCATCTCACTCTGAACTAAAATCAGGAACATAAACATGGATAATTGGTGTTCTTTCAGATACCCCAAGATACATTGTGTGGGGCTGCCTACATGACAAGCAAATTTAATTTTGGATGCCTTAACCTGAACCCTTTTTCTTCAGGATGAGTGGACACATAAAAGCATATATGAATCAAAGATTTTGTTGGCAGAGTTTATCATTATTAAATACGTCTCCTGGTTAGAGTTACACCAGAAAAGAGGAAATAAATGTGAAGTAATTAAAAATGTAAGCATAGATTCATTAAGGAGGAAACACAGCAGCAATAAAACATTTTTTTAAAGTAGGTATGTAGAATTAAGACTCTTCAAACAGTCCTGAATATTCTTTTCCATAATAATATAATGTTTCTTAAGGATTGTAGATATGAATATTTCTTTTTAAAGCTTTCACAAGCTTTATAATTATAGCATGGTAAGCCTGATCTATTTGTGACAGCAGCTATGGTGTGTTTGACTCAGGAAAATTTAATGCATTTGAGTTTGGTGTTGCTTTCATCAGAGGAAGTGGCAAATTAAGAACTCCAAAAGTGTGAATGTGTCTTCATACTTGTCAACCTCATTATTACTGCACAATGAACTCAGGTATTTTTATAGACATGCAGAATTACCAATATTTAACCTAAGATGGGAAAATATGTGCCACAGTTATTCAGGCTACTTCATGATTTCTTCCATTGAAATTCTCCATGATTTCATTGCAGACTTTTAGTGACAGAATCTGAAAATACAATAATATTACTTGATGCATGAAGTTAGGTCTATATTCTAGAGGCTGGCTGAGAACTAAAATCTGAAGACTAATCATGCATTCCTTTAAATTTCAATACTGTGAATTTTTCATTTTATAAGGAATCTTTGTCCTTGGTCACAGACATTGCTAGGTATATTTCATATAGATTTAATTTGTTACACAATAATGCAGCAGTTAGTCTAATAATTATATTGGCAATATGATTTTTTGATGGTTTTGTTTTTTTGGTTTTTTTTTGTTTGTTTGTGGTTTTATGGAATCGTAATCAGATATCATTGTTTTACATCAATAGAATTTGTAGGAGAGTGTGTATAGTGACTTAATTTCCCTATGCACCTTCTGTTTTATTTATTTCATTAATTTTAAAGGGACATAACTGAAGGATTGTCATTAGGATGAATCCTTAGTAAACCCACTGTAAAATTTATCAATTTTTTTTAACTGGAAAATCACATCTAATTTGAATTTATAAAATTAGAAAAGACATTACGTGTCCTCTTGAACCCGATAACATTCTGTCTACCTCCACATCTTTTTACAAACTTTACAGAATTAGGTTGGCAATTGTGAAAAGTGTCAACCCATTTTCAAAGCTGTTCCTGCCAGTGAATCAATCAAACCTCTTGCTATGAATTTCATTCACCTCAGATGAGGACAAGAACCAAGATAGACCCATCCTAACTCTGTGAACTGATATATTGGTCTCATAGCAGCTGACCCGTGGTTTACTGGTTTACTTATGTCCCAAGTAAGAGGTAAAAGATTATGTGAAAACAAAATAACTTTAATCCAAAGATTTTATGTTATTCTGATCTGTGAGGCAAACTCTGATCCAAGCCTGGATCCTGCATTCATTTAACGTTTGACATGCAACTGAAATGCTTACATTTGTAGCTCCTTGCCTTAGGCAACCTTTATTTACAATGGAGATAGGCACTTCCAAGGAGTGATTCAGATCTTAGGTGGTGAGATAATGGGAGCACAACATTAAAGTACTGTATCATTAACCCCTTAAGATAATCAATTTCATGTATTAATTTACAATTAAAATCTCTGCTTTGAAGTTGTTATCTTTAGTTATCTCCCAAGTATTTGCACATGAGGGAATTTAGCTGAAAAATTATTTATGAAAATTCAACAATGCAGGATATCCAGGCACAATATTAAGGAAATGCAAATAAATCCCAAAGTAGGCATCAAAAAATTGACACTAAAATACCAAGAAAATAAAATGCCAGCTCAAGAAGCATAATGCCACACGAGCTGCAGCTGAAGATGAGGATTCACAAGGAAGGAATACATGATCTGTCCATAGTCACACCCTTATGGGCATGCATAATCATCTGCCCAAATCTGGGAAGCAGCTGTAAAAGTTAATACTTTGAAGGAGAGACTGCAGACAACAATGTATTGAGAGAGAGGCTGATCTACTTTCTGTGCTAGTTTTGTTTGGTTGGGTTTTTTTCTGACTACTGCTACTGTGCCAAGTGTTAAATAGAACATCTCCCTTTGTTCATGTTCTTTGATTTACAGTTAGCTATTTATTCACACACACACTTAGTAACATAAATTATTTCCTATCAAAAACTTGCTTAATTTATATATGTGCTAGCTTTTACAGGTTTATAGATAGAAGGGGGAAGAATATTTCAGAAATAGATGGTTAATGAAACTTTTGGTTTAATTCAGGCTAGAGTGCCACCGGAAAATGTCATCTCCTTGGAGACCATTTTCAGGAAAAAAAAAGAGTTCTGCTTGCTCTATGCTTTTTAGTATCTTGTTATCATTGACCTCCTTCACTGTCTGGTAACTATGAGCTAACTAATGACCAAGTGGTAGAGTGAGCTCAAAGTGAGACAAGTTTGTTTGTTCTGCAAAAGGCTGACTGAGGAGTAGGACTCCAACCTAAAAGAAAAGTTCTTCATCTTTACTGGAGGTGTCTGAAGCTTCTGTCTCAATGTATTTGCTAGAGCAGAAGCATGCAACATACAGACAGACCAGTTGTATACCTTTATGGTAAGTTAGCCATGGTGGGACAGTGACTACCAGGTGGATTGTCTACCAGTCTTTGCAACATATTCTAGTAATTCTCACCATCAGGATGCCTCTGAAATACTCAGCAATGGCACCAGTATGTTGCATGCTTGTGCAACCTAAATGCTTAAGGTAAAACATATTTTCTCCCTTGAATTGATGATTTGCCATTGTGTACAAGTAGAAGCAAATGACATAATGAATCGTTCTACTTATTGGGAAAGGTAATTTTCCACCTTTCTTGAAATCAAGTTTGGTTTACAAGTGGTGATGCAAAAGAAGTAGAAAGGAAGAACTAAAAAAATGCATTGGCACAGAACAGTTCTTTATACAAACATTATTCAGGAAGAAACACATTTGTTCTACAACTAATAAATCATAACTCGACTGTTCCTCCTCTGCCTCTTCTCTGATCCTATCATTATTCCACTGGGCCTTTGGTCCAAGCTTCTCCTGCTCCAACTCAAAATTACTTGAATCTCCATCTATGTATGAACTCTACTTTTTTGCTGAGAAATAACTACATCAAATTAAGAGTAGCCAGCGTGAAGCCTTAAGCAATATGGTATATAAATTATGAATGGCATAAAAGGGCCTTTTTAAGTGCAGAAGAGCAGGGGAGATAGGTGGAGAGACTCCCTGCCTCTGCATGGCTCAGTCACAGTAACAAGATTCCTGTTCTGAGAATCCTGACATGTTTAGCCTTCAGCTCAGCTAATGCAGTATTTAGCTTGTCACAGAAGTTAAATGTGTCTATGCTCAAGTAAGAATGAATGTGTTGACAAAAAACAGTTTGAAGCTGTATACCACTATCTTTACTCACTTTGCAAATCTGAGTATCAAATAATTGTAATCTACAACTCATCTTTCCACCATTTAAAACTAATTTCTGTGTATTTAAGACTATGTGATAACTTTAAAACATAAGGTAACTGTTTTGAACACAGCTCAGTGTTTTCAACATTTATAAAATATAGACTAGACCTAACAGTTCCTCAAGGAAACCTCAGGATCTAGAATATTTTGCAAAAAGACCAATGTTGTCCTATAAATGTATTTTGACTTCTAGAATTATCAGAATTAAAATATTTGCCCAAATCCCAAAGTACTCGGTAAGAAAGAGGTCAGAAAGAAAGAAGGCATGAATGTCAGAATTTTGAGAGACTTTGCAATGATGATATGCTGTAGTCACAGTTATAAGCACAGCATTTTTTCCAGTAACAACGATTTTCATTCTGATACAAACTCACATTTGTTATCCCTACAACTTGAGGTTTGTGATAACAGAGAAATATTTAGGGAATTTCATCTGATTAAAGTAAGCATTCCTTGAAAATAACATGTTTAGCTACAACCAAAATTATATTAAGCCTCTTTGAAAACTATTCTGTATAAAGCTATTAACACCACATAAATAGTAAAATAGCCTACTGAAACCTACTTGTGAATGTTAAATAAGACCGTCCTTATTTGGCATTACACTGGCTTATTTTATTCTGCAGACTTTTGTTGTTTTGTTTCTTTTTATCCTGTAAGCTAAGGTAGAAGTTAATATGTATACACTTTTGTCTCATGCTTATTAGTCTCTAGAAGTTGTACAAGGTTAGTAAGTTTAGAGCTTGGTATGGTAACAGAGAGGTGAGTGCTTCTCCTTTCTTTTATCAGCAAAAGAAAAGAAGTAGACATGGGCCCAGGAAGAAAATTAGGTGTGTCTAAATAAGTGGTTATAATTGCAGAGCTTTCTACAAAAGACTGGACAGTTCAGTTTGGCTAAGAATAAAACACGTCTACTCACAGTTTGCTGAGAAGTAGAGTCTATTATGTTAATTTACATTAAAAGAGCAAATTCATGTGATGGTAGTATTTAACAGACCTTGTTTTAGTTAATTTGCAAATATTCACCTGAAGAGATGTACAAATATTACTGGATTTTTTTAGTGAGTCTCCTTAGACACACACATATACCTAGTTTTGAGCACTCAATACCAGAAGCACCCAGACATCCTAAAATAAATGTCATTGGAAAGGTGCAGGAGAAAAATTCCAGACATCACATATTACATTCAAAGTAGGGGAATAGATCTCTCATTTACCTGTGAAAGAAAATGCTAGACACCTAGCTCTTTTCATCACCCAAGTCTCACATATGCCTACTTTTGAGGAGCTATGCAGAGCTTTTGACCTTAAGGAAATAAAGACAAAAAACCTAACCTTATAGCAACATCTTGCTTTCATTCTTTTCAAACACACCCTTGAGTGGTTATTTTCACCCAGTACTAGCATGACCCTTTCATACATTTTTAAGAAAAACATAGTAGAGAAAGTCCTGGGAGCAGAGCCCAGAAGAGTAGGACATTACTCTAATCATTACACTGGAGTTTATGGCTGGTTCTGTTTGGTCCCATGAACTTAACTTTCTTGGCAGCAGAGTGACTCGATGTTAGCAGAAAATGTCGAATGTTCTCATTCTAAATTACAGTGATGCAGAGCTTTGGACTAGCAATTTGGCTTGGAACATTCCTAGGATGGCTACGCTGAGGATACAGGTACACCATTTCCTTTGGAAGTGCTCTAATTACAAGTGAGAGAGGCAGCCTACATCATTACCAACACTGGTTGAGCTCGGGTTCTTTGGTACCTCTGAGGACTCATGCAGGGCCTTGGCAGTTGTCCACCAACATTAAAATCACAACAAAACTCTAAATCAGAATAATATATCCAAGCAGACAACCCAGAACAGATATTTTTTACCATGAATAGTGGCTCAGAAAATTGTAATGGAAGCTGGAAGTATGAACATTTCTCTTAGGAGGCAAGGTAGACCTCCACATGTGCCAAAAGGGACAGTCCTGATTTTTAAAAAGTTATATTTATTTGTCTCCAACTGTCACAGCAGTTAAGCCCTAAATATGCTATTTGAGCCAATTCTCTACTTTATATGGGCTGCATCCACAAAGCAAAGTAGTTTTACCCAAGAATATGCAACAATTTCCTATAATTTAAGTATTATTCTGTAGTTAGTTGGAATGGGAATACTCCTGGGTAGATTTCAGTTCGCTATTATTACTGTAACTCCAGCAATCTGCAAGACCTTAATTCTCCACAGTTATACTCCAAGTGTATTTCCACTTTTCTGTGTATCAGTGGGTGCAGTCATACAAGTCAATATATCAGAGATGAAGAGAAAACAAATTAAGATGAATAATTGCTCATTTTTGCCTATGTTTAAGTGCAGAAAGGACTATATTTTAAAACAAAACCATTCTTCACATACTTTTCAAAATTAATTTGGTCTTGTATTACTTTTTGTGACTTCATGCATTAGCAGAGTCAGTTAAAACCCAATTTGATAACAATATTAGGGTTCAGAAATCATCATAATTTTGGTGTATCTTGATATGTATATAGACAAAACATTGCTTTAAACCAGTTTTCTTATTTTTTCCATTTAGACTTCCTTTGAGTAATCTCCTGACTACATTATAAGTCAAAAGGAACAATAAACTGGGTCTTTGGGAGGAATAAGGATGTAATGAGAATTGTTCCAATTGTTTTGGATGGCAACTGGAAATCTCCCTATCTCACAAAAAAGGGGTCAGTTGTAATCCGCTACACAAAACATTTCCAGATTCCAAACCTAACTCCCAAGAAAATCCTATACAGTAAAGCGACTGTAGAAAAGCAGAGTAAATTTCCATTGTTGAATCCACTGATCGAAAACATCTCAAAATGCTACCTAGATAGAGTGCTTTTCAGAAAAAGAACAAGAGATTTATTAAGATCTACTCAAAATAAGAAATGAAATAGCTAAAATGGACTTGTGTGCAATGGATCCATTTGCAGACACAAGTTACACTCCATAAAGAAATTCCAAAATAATTAGATTTAGAATGGTTTAATTTTTATTTTAGGTTTTCTAATCATCAACACAGTTGGATGAATATGAAGGATTATTTTAACAGAAAATAGCTTACAAAATTACCCACAAGTAAAGGATGACTTCATATCAATCAATAGACCAGAAAATGAACAGAAAGACTTCTTCAAAAACAAATGCTCATTTCAACACCAATTCCCCACTGAATATTAAATAATAATATTTTCAAGTAATTAGGGCTTTGTCACAGCACTATTAGGTCACCACAAATAAAATTATGTGAATTTATTGTGGTTTTTTGTGAGTAATGAGAGCAGCCAGAAAACAGAACAATTCATTGATTTAGATCTCATTATGCTGTAATGTGGTTTTTATGTTGAAACCACAGGCCTTGATGGACAGTCATTAACAGGCATTTCTTTCCCTCTGCAGTGCTTGAGCTTTTTAGCACTTCATTTGTGTCTTTTAAAAGCACAAAGAGGGAAAAAAGCCTTTCCTACAGATGGCACCTGACATATGTATTAAATGTAACAGGTGTACAAGAGCTCTGCTCATCAGAACGAGCTTTTCTGTCCATTAAAGCTTGGGCTGCATATGCATGTGTTTGTTTATCCCTCATCGAGGACAAGAGAGCCACCAAGATGTCAATTGCCTGTTGTTAGATTCATACAGAGACGTGTATGTTCTGAACACAGGACATTATCACAGTTGGACACAAAAGCCTGTTGTCAGTGATGTGAGAAAGAGAAACAAAGAAAATATGTTTATTTCATTGAAAAGACAAAAGTTTCCATGTGGTTAATGTGTGTTCTGTGTATTGCCAAACAAACTCAGAGAGCAAAACAAAGCTGTAATAACAATGAAATATTTGGTGAAAACAGGTCAAAGATTAAGATCTTTATTGAATTTTCTTTTTATTTTAGATTTTACACTCTGTATCGAAAGATCTCTGGAGTAGAGTCATATGAGTGTTTTTCCATTTGCAATTTTTTTTTTTTAATTAAGCACTCGGTCTGGTTGTAATTTATATTATAGAAGACTAATAACTCCTCTGCTATATAAGAAAACTGAACTCAGCATATCTTTATTTTCCATAAATTTTCTGCTGCCCTTTTCTAAAGGAAGAACTTTGAAGGTAGACTGCTATAAAAATTATTAAATGAATCTAAAAGTAAGATTTAATATAGGCAGCTGAGAAAATAAGAAGTTGGCACAATGGATCACCTCTGGAATTTTTTTTTGCCTGGTTCCTAAGGGACATAAAAATTTGTGAGTGTGTTGTGTACCTCTATGGCACTTCCTGCCCAAATTTTTTGTTAGTATCTTTGATCCCAAATATATTTGATAGTAAAAATCGGGGTAATTTTCAAAAAGTTTCTGAAAATAAGTTTTTGAAGAGGTAGGAGTGAAGATCAAACTAATGACCTCCAAGAATAAAAGTCTTTGGTGTGGGCTAGATGCCAGCAAAAGCCTTTGGTGAACATAATGTTTATAGAACTAGTTGTTTTTATCAAGTACTTTTTGCTTGTTTCACTGGGTGATGGTTTGGGAGTGGTATTGTGTTTTTTGTTGTTGCTGCTGCTGCTGCTGTTTTTTTGGTTTTTCTTTTTTTTTCCCTAGACTATATTAAAGGAAAAGAAAAAAAGCCATGGAAAATTCTGCACAAATGTATCTTGTGGAAGCAGTATATTTAGTCCTTTGTTGATTATGAAAACACACATTATAAATGCATGATATTTGTCAGGATATCAAATACTTTGTTTTTAAAGCATTATTAATTTAAGGTGAAAGTTCAGAAGGATTGGAAACTGATTTGTTTAAAAATTTCCCGTGTCTAAGAGATACTATATAAAGAATGCCTATCCCTGTATTGCTTGTATTCAATAGATACCTCACTTCTTCCTCTGAAAATTTCCTTGTAGCTAATATTGGACAAGAAATTGCCTGTTCAGAATGACCCAACATCTGTCACTGGAGCCCATCTCTGAGGAAGGGTGAGTGCAGCCTCCTGGGATTCACAAAGATGATTTTTACTGGTGCTTGCTACCCTTCTATAGTGATCAGGCAGGTGGGATATTCCTGTAGAAAGAAATGGACCTACAACTTGATTGCACAAAAGGAAGATGGGGCAGACAATTGTCACAGCTCCAGGGTTTGCCAGGGGTTGAGAATCCCTTCCCCTTTGAGCAGCCTGGATGCAGTGGGGTACCCACAACCAAGGATTGTAGAGAGGGAGCCTGCTTGCCTTGCCAGATTAACTCTGATCCTATGGCTTTAGCCTTTAACTAGGAAGGAGGAACACTGGGCTTTCATGTCCATCACCCTCCAAGCATAAATTTAGCTTACATTTTTAATACAAAATTTTTGTTAAAAGTCTTGTAAGCAAATTCCAGAACCTCATTGCTGCCTCCCATTTTTCCCACAAGAAATAGCTGTTATGTAAATGCAGCAGACTTGCTTAAAGCTACCCATTTGGCCCATTCTAATGAGCAGCAAGTGGTGACTCTGCTGGACTTCTTGGCATTGCTTGGCTAGTTTCAACAGGATCACAAATGATTTGCTATGCAACTACAGCCAGAAAGATGCAGACATGTACACATGAAGTTAAACTCATTCACAAACACAGTTTTCAGTCTATGCAGTGATGGGGTAATGTGTCATGTTTTTGCTGTCCCTATTTTCACATATTTTGTATTTAATGTGTGTTTTTAATGTGTGTTCAAAACCCAGAAAAAAAAATCTTATCATTTGGATCCATTTATTAATAGAATACTCTAATTCACTGGTACATGCATATTTTTTTTTCTTTTTTTTTTTAATCTCAGCACTGTATTTTGTGTCTGTTACACTTCTGGAGTGAATCTAAAATACATGCTGTTATACTAACTGTTAGTTCACTCTGGATACATGATTAAATTCTTTTGTAAAAGATTTAAAATATGAAATACAGCAGATCTATGTGTTATCAACATATGCAGGCAATTTCCTTCCCACTGCAGTTTCTCAAGTTTTAACTCAGTTATAGCCTTAAATAATATAAGAGGTGCAATGATTTCTATTATCACAGACAGCAGAAGGGTACTGGTGTGATATCTTGCTATGAAATGACATACAATATTACAGAGTTGTCATGTTTTTATATTCAGATTCAGTTACTACCTGAGACTTCACACTTTTCCTCTTTCTTTCCAACTTTTCTTCAAAATAAATATCCCTACAATGCAAATTTGGCCTTGTATTTCAAATCCAGCATTTGTATCTTGTAGGTAATTGTGTGAACTTCACAGTGTGATAATTTCAAAGACAACTATGGAATGAGGTAAGACAAAGTTTTTAGATTGTTTTGCAAAAATCGATGTCCACAAAGAATGGTCTCCAGGAGAAAATAGTAATTTGGAAAAACTTGTCTCTGAAGCATGTGGTATAGCCCAGTTGCTAAATACAGCAAGCTTAATCTGATTCACAGATAACCTTTCTGAAAATTAACAATACTTTTGCTTTCAACTTCAAGGTAAAATTTATAAAGCCTTCATACACTTTCACTGGGAGATTCTAACCCTTCTCTGCTCTCATGTAAACCCTTCTCTGTATCTCATGTCAGAAGTGACATGAGATAACGTAGGCTTCAACAGGTAAAAAGATTAAATACCAGCTAGGGTGATCATTTCAAAAATATATGCAAACTAAATTGTCAATATTGTCATTCATTTTCACCTAGAGATGTGAGACTATTCAGTATGAATATTTAACTGTATTCATATTAATATCATAGTCTTTAAATCTATGTAGGGAATCCAAGCAGAAGCCATGAATACTTGCCTAGAGAAACCTGTTCCTGAAACAAACCCTGGGAAATCTTTTATGCTTTGTTTCATCATCCAACGCTGACTGTGGTGTAAATGATATTACTAGAGGAACTTGTAGCAGCTGTCCAAAGTTTGGATCTGTGTATGAAAGCAAATTTATACAACTCTTGTTTCTTTGGGGGGATGGCATGATGGGAAAGAAAGTGATGAAGGTAGATTTAGGAAGAAGTGATTACCTCTAGGATGTCTCTAAAGGAGAGGTCTGATGATGACCCTTCAGACCAGACTTCTGACCCTTCTGTTTTCCAGACTTCTGAATTTGGTGACAGGACCTGCCAGAGCAGCCCTTGCTCAGGTTCTTGCGGGCCCAGGGCGCCGTGGTGGATGAGGGCCGTGGTGTCAGCCTGTGCTCGGGGCTGTCCAGGAGGCAGTCATTGTGACAGAAGGGGAACGAACCGTGGCATGTGCCCTGCTTACAGCAGCTGCATAAACTGAGCAAGCACAGCCCCAGAACTGAATCTTTAACCCGATGTTGTGTGAGAGAAGTTTTTCTTCCTCCCACTTTCCGCTGTCTTCCCTATTGTCAGTCACGGGAAGAGAACAAGGACCCCCAAGGACACATTATGCACCAGATGCCCAGTGAAGGTGATTGTCAACCCAGGGAGCTCTGCCCTCACTTGCACTCAGGCTGTAAGCTTCCAGGCAAGGGCCTCTCCATCCCTGCCTACAGCATGGAATCTTTAAGAAGGCTTCAACCCTTTTCCTTGTTTGCTGCTCATTTCTGTCTCCTCTCAAGAGATTATGAAGACAGATGTGTGTCTTTTATTTCTAGGTGTTGGGAGGGGTTATGCGGTGCCATCTCCTCTTTAAACCAATACTTTTCTCCCCATACAAAGGGTGAAAAAGAGGTGGTCAATAACTAGCAATCTCTTTTATAACAATTTATAGTATTTATTGTTTCTAGTATTGCATGGAATATATTTTTTTAAAATAAAAGTCAACACATACAATGAAGTGATACTTATGTAATCTGCCTGAAAAAATAATTATTTTCTATCATATTCCTCTATGAAGATTCACAGGTTTGTTCATGGTTTCACCCAGAAGTAATATACATCCTAATAATAAAAAGAATTTCCCCTTCTGCTTTTTTTCAGTAGTACAGCAGTTCTAGAAGTAGGAAATCTGACATATAAATGGCACTTATCTTAGCTTTAATTTGTGTCAAGTGAGCAAAGGAAGCTTCAAATGTATAAGCTCTTCATGATGTGGGTGACTTTGGTTATGTTCTCATAAAAATAAAACAAAATACCTTTGGATTTTAGTAAATAAAAAATCACATTATAAGTCTACTTCTTACTCAAATGCACAGCTATTATTTCAAACCATTGATTAATATCTCTTTAAGCAGTTGTTGAGCACAACTGTGATGAACTGTCAGTAGTTTAATCTGCATCTAATTCAATATATATTTTTTCTGTCACAATGGGAAGGAAATATGTTATCCAATCATAGCTGCTGTGCTTGTTGTCTAGGGTTTTGTCTCTGTTGGTTTTTCATATTCTTCATTTTACCCCATTATTTCAGTAAGAACAGTACTTATAAAAGAGAACATATTAGAAAACAGCTCTATCTTGTTTGTAATCAAAGTCTTTCTTGTACACTTAATAATATCAAATATACGAGAGAATAGAGAGTTCTTTCCTTTAGTGTTAGCACAGTCAGAGGAATGACATTCATGAAATGGCCTTCAGCTCACTTTGCTGTTTTATTCACAGAATCACAGAATCACAGAATCACAGAATCACAGAATGGGAAAGGTTGGAAGGGACCATACTGGGTCATCTGGCCCAAACTCCCCTTCTTGAGCATCAAGTCAAGATAAAGTGAGTCCAGGAGCTGCCATGGGGAGGGAGGACTGTTGGTGCACGTTTATGACAGTGAGGGTTGCTTAATGGAAGGATATACTCAGTTTCTGCTATACAGACTCCATTGGTGCTTCATCACTTTCTTGACATGTTTTGACAAATTTGACTTCTAAATGTAGTTCAAATCTGCAAAAGCAGTTCTGTAGAAATAGCATTGTAATGTTCTGCATTTATTGTCTTTGAATTGATTCCAAATTGAAAGAGCTTGTGTTAAGTGGAAGAAAAATGAGATTTTTTTTTTCAGCTTTGAGTCTTCAAACTCAATCTGAACTTGTAAGTCAAGGCATTCCCATTAAAAACCCCACAAAAAGATTGTATCTTTTGTTGCAACCCTTCCTTCATCTTAAAAAATTTTTATTCCCTTGGTCTCTCCATGAGAACTGGGCAAAAAATTTGTGACTGCCCAGGTTATAAGAAGTCACATCAGCTCTTTCAGAGGGGTTAATTTTTCAGGGCTGGTAGGAATTAAAGGTGTTAGACACTTGTTTTCTTAACTGAAGTGAGCAGTGAGCAGTGAGAAGTGATATTGTATGCACATGGGGAAAAGATATGTTTTCTACTGTTACGGAACTGAGCTGCTTTTTGAAATACACAATAGGTAAAAAAAGCTTTTGACAAATCCTGTGGTTATTTTTCACATGGAGTAGGATTTTTTTTGATGAGAGTTTTGAGTCTTGACCAACAGCAATAAGAATTACTCATGGTTCATAATGCTTACAATTTGACTTGAAGTTTATTAGAGACTTAGCAGTGAAAAAAAAAAGCAGCTATAGAGTTATTATTATTGTAAAAAAAAAACCAAACCAAACAAAACAAAATATATGAAATTCAACAACTAACAGAAAAACATGAAGATGAAGTATGTGTACATGCCATGAGTCTACTAACTGGTGGTAGAGTAGAGAATGAGATGTACTTTTACTTTTAAACTGCATGATTTCTGAACTATGCTATTAATTTGGGGATCAGCCCCATGACTTTTAATGTTTAAGACTGACACTATTCCTCCTGAGCCCAGGAGACAGGGCCAGGTTTTCATGAGGCAATGAGTGTCCCCCACAAAGTGAACCTGTGACTGAAACATCTCTTGGCACAGAGCCCTAGGCTGGAGCTGTTGCAAAATATAAAATAGGTAAAATTTTCTTAAGAAAGTAATTTTTTTATAATGTTTGATCGTTATATAATCTTGAGACTAATCAATAAGATGGGAGATCTAATCCCTGAAACCTATAGCAGCTAGCAAGCTCTGAGTGATTTTCATGTGTAAGAAAAACAAATTACAAGCTGGTAGAAATGCCTTGTTACTATTTAGGGCTGGGCAGGTTTCGATGCTCTCAGACCTAGGGGGAGGTTAAAAAAGCTGTAAAGAAGGATAGTGGACACAAAAAGTGCAGAATTTATGGGCCACAAGTACACTTGGCAGAACTCTCAAGATATGGAAGAAACTAACAAACCCAACTTGGCAATGGTGTTGAAATCAGCTCCAATGGGGTAAAAGGTAATTCTGACAGGGGGAGATTGTGACTGCTCACTCATGGACCCCTGAGCCAAGATACCCACTGACCCAAAAGAAGAGAAAGACAGAGCATGTGAGCAAATTATCATGAGAGGCGAGAGAATCATTAACCAATAGAAGATAGAATACTAATTAATGAGAGAACTACGTGGTGTGTAACTGCTAATTCCTTTGTTTGCTAAAATGTGTAAAGAGGAAAAGTTTTTGATAGTTGTGTCCTTTATTTGTGGAATACCACCAAGCACCCAGGCTTGTGCAACTCTGAAATAAATAATCAATGTCTCTATCGAGTGTGTAAGCCATTATTGGCTTGTTGCACACCAGATAATAAATCTGATTTTTGTGGAAAACAGAGCCATTTCTATTTTATTGATGTGACTTGCCAGAAGCCATCAAAAAGGTTTCTAACACTCTAAATTGTTAGATTAATAAGGCAATTAATAAGGCAGAAAAAGTAATGCTATGAACTCAGAAAAATCAGATCTGTTAGATGCCACACCAAAAAAAAAAGGAATTTAAGTACTTCTTCACAGACACTGTGCTTTCTGTGTGCTGGTCTTTTCCTCATGCTTTCCTAAATGAAATGTATCGGTAGCTTTCTGAACCAAAGTAAATCCTCCCTGATCTTTTCAGGTTCCAGAAAAGGCTTCTCTTCCCTGCCTTAGTTGGTTTTTGCTCCTCATGCCAGAAATCTGCCACATTTGCTGGGGCAATTTCTCTGCATTCAAGATCCTTGTTTCCGTCCAGGAGATTTTGCACTGCTATAACAATGTAAACAGTAGTACTTCCTCCCAGCCACTGGCCATATTCCCTTTAATGGTATTTTTATTTCTTTGTAGGCCACTAATAGTTTAAAGGTATCTTGCAATACATGGAAGCAATGGGAATATTAGAGATAAGTTTTTCCCCATGATAAAAAGTTAAAATCTCTCCTGAAGGGATGCTGTCTTTCTGAGATGAATATTTTGAATACAAACCTCAGAAGCAGTCCCAAACTAGCAGTAGCTACATTTGAACACCTCTTCAACTGTCTTTTCTTTTCTATGCCTTGTGATGTAGTATATCTAATCAAATAGTAAGTAAAAAGGGATATGTATCAATACCTAATGCTTCAATGTATCTATTATCACTAAAAGAAAAAAAAATACACATATTTATGCTTTTTGACATCAACTGTTCTAACATGAATTATCATACCATAAATATGTAAATTGTATGTGATTTGCACTAGTTGCTCTGAAAATGAAAGGTAAGACCACATTTGCATCCTATTAGTAATATATTAGATGACAATGAATATTAATCCTGAGATCTATGAAATGTTTGCATTAGAAAGTACAAAGAACTAGCACCTTTAGAAATATCTGAATTTTATTTGTTTTCATGATTGCTGTCTGCATGAACGTACTTTAAAATAAATTCCATAATATGTGGTCAAAGACAATGCATTCTGTCTACTTCATAATAGCCTATATTTTTTTATGCAGTGGCTGTCAGTATATGATGAGACTTGTCTGTAACATTTAAATCTTCAGCTGCTTCCAAACTTTTTCAAACTTTAAATTCAGGTTTTTGTTGAGGGAAGTGACAATGGTGTTTTAAACTGAGAGATTGTTCTTTCCTTTAACAGTCAAAGATTTCAAATCTATTATTTCAAACTCCACTTTGCAAGCTAAAATTAAATGTGGTAAGTGACTAGTGACATTTTATGTTTGTGGCAGACATATTTGCAAGAACTATAAAAAATGTCTGTCATTTTGCAATAAAGTATTTGTGCTACAAGTAAGAATGCAAAATACTTCCCAGCTTGAAAACTATCATATCCATTACTCAATAACTCTCTTTGTATTTTTTTGGTATTATAATAGTTGGATAATTTTAGCTTGCACCAAAAATAGGCATTAAAAGGAAAGAATAGATCTTTCAAGGTTCTGTTTAAAAAACACATAAGTGAATAGGTCTTATAGATTTAATTTCTTTTTAATGCAAAGTAAAGATGATAAACTCCCATTGCTAGTTTAAAACAATTTTGTTTGTGGAGAGAATGGTATTCTAAATGTGGTTTAGAATTAAATACTTTTTCATTAATTGTATTTTGGATGTCTTACTGTAGACACAACACATCCTAATTACTATTGCATTGCACCTTTGCACATTAATCCATGCTATTTCCTTTGGCTCTTTTTTTTAACAAATAATTTATTCAAGGATAGTAACAGAGCTATAATTGAGTCAGTAGACATAAACAGAATTGCTACTCATCTTTGTTATCCAATCTGTCAGCTGTGCTATCATCACTCCTTGATTTTGATTTTGCCCTGCTTTTGTCAGACTCAAGTCTCGTTAACACCTGAGCATTTTGCTTCATGAAGTACAAATACTTAGATCCTGTTTTGCTGGACTATGGCTTCAGCCTGTGTCTTTTTCATTTACACTATGTATTCAAAGTTTATACAACTGCAGTAGGGAGAAAGGTGAAACAAATTGATGCTTAGAATAGAACATGAGAGATTTTTCCAAGTTACCTGTACTTGTGTCATACTAGATAGACACCTGTCTAATATGAGCACTCAAAATTTCCAGCAATGGAAAGTTCACAGGATATGTTCCTTGGTTAATCAATCTTCTGAGTTGGTAATCTTTCTAAAAACTTATCAAAATCTCTCTTGTCTTGTCACCAATTATTTCTTGTCCTTGTCTCACTGATATGGAGACCAGACTACTGCTTGGTATTCAAAGATTCTAACAGATTTGTTGAATATCATACAGTCCCTCACTTTTATTTTGCAGAATAAGTAGAAAAAATTTATTCAAAATTTCTTCAGAAGTTGCATTTTTAGACTCCCACTTGCTCCTCTTGTTCTGCCCTGGACCTCCACTCAAATTAATGCATGTTTATCTGGAAGAGTGGTGCCCAAAAGTGGCCATAGACTTTCAGCTCCAGTCCTACCAATGTTAAATGACAGAGAAGTTTATATTCTGCATCCTTTATATAAAATATACTCTGGTTTGTATGTACTAGTTGTCTCCTTTTTGCATTAACGCAGTGCTGTTGACACTGATTTTCATGGGGTAACCTGATATGTTTCTGTAGAAGATAGACTTCATTTATTTTGCAAAGTCTTGCATTCACAGGGCCAGTTGTTCTTTCTAAGCATGGAACGTGGCACCTGTTCTGACACTGGGTTTCCATATCCTTTCTTTAGACCACTTTCACACCTAATCCTGCTGTACATCAGCTCTCTGACAAGTTAATAGAATGTGTGTGGTAGGTTAGCAGAGTCTTGCACAGAAGGAAGGCCAATCCCCTCATTCATGCTGGGAACAGAGCAGTCCTCTTCGAAAAGCCAGGCGTGGCATTCTGAGAAACCTAATTAAGAAAAATCCTGGTAGAAGGTGAAGAATTCTCTTCCATTAAATACTGTGTATCCATTGACATAGTAAGTCAGAAACAGCAATAAAAATTGTCTTTCTTAAGCAGGTTCTCATTATTCAAAAGGAATTCTCATTTGCAGTGGAGAAAAAGGAGAAAATAATTAATTCAGGATGTCAGCAGTCTGTTATCCTTCAAATGACACCAAATGGGAAGTTAAAAATCATGTGCAAACAATTTCACCTCAGGTCTCAGAGACTTTATCTGAAGAAAAATTTCTCTTTCAATTCATTTCCAGACTACAGAAAGTCAGATGAGCTGATAGGAATATGGTGATTGTGGCAGGACATTCAGTTGTCATTCCATTCCCATTAATTCAGAAGGTGAAATCCCAGAGTACTGGAAGGCAAGGGACATCTGCAATAGATTTCTACAGAACCAAATAGCCTGAGCTCTGGTTGCAGGCAGCCAGTCCTGTGTTATGCTGATCTCCTGAAATGGCCCCTTCCCTGCCCCTTTTACTCATTACAAATGACACAATCAGTCCTATACGACAAGCTCAACAGGAAGGATTGTTTGTTTTGGGGCATTTTTAATCTTCAGCACCTCAAATACAGGACTTAAACTTAATGTAACTAGTTACATGTTTTAATTATATCATACTCATACACAGGTATTACTTATTTTGGTTGGTTACGGCAATGCTCAGATGGAAACATAACACAGCTTTGTAAAATTTTGCAGGAGTGGGGCATGAAACAAAAGTGAGGCGTTAAAATAGCCAGGAGTAAAGACTTGGTAATAAAGAATTTATAAGGCTTTATAGATAACAGGTTATGTACACATCCTAAACGAAATGATCTGTTTCCATCTCTTAAGAACAGCAGGTTGCGTTGCTGCCCTTCCCCTGGATATCAGCAGTACCATTTACCCAAATACACAGAGGAGCTGTCTGTGACCAGCAGGGGGGTTAGGGAAGGCTCTGTTTTCACTCACTGTCCTTTGTACATCTCCTCACCAAGAGCTGCCTCACTGTGTAGTTTTGACATTACTGTGTCTATATGTCCCATGTGTATCTTTTGGTCTTTCAGTGAATACTGAAGATGACAGACATGATGGTCCCTTCTTGAAACTTGGCGGGGGTGAGAAGTGAGACATTTTGAGCTGAAAAACTTCCTCTAATGTGGTTTTGAACATTGTCAGAAGCTAGTTCATACTTTAAAAATTTAGAGAAAATAAACCTTGAATGTAGGTTTCAAAATCCTTCAAACACAAACACAATTTGAAAGCAATTTAAATGCTAAAATACATTTATATAAAGACTGAAGCATTCTGAATTCTTAGCCTTAAAGTATGGACAACAGAAAAGACAAAATTCTTCAAATAGATTGTAGAACATATTACTTTTTTTAGTATAAACTTGGTGTAGGAAAAAATATGCAAGAGTGCTAGCATTTTTCAATAGCAATAGCTGCTATACTAAAATGTTATTTTCCCAAAGCTTAATTGTGAGTTAAGTGGCTAAGAAGAAACAGAGGTTAATGTTGATTTATTTTTTAATGTATATTAAAACATACATGTTTCATATTCTACCTTTATAGCCTCAGGAAGAAAATATGCATGCAAAATTCAGATCTGTTTGGAAGGTAAATGTATTTGAAGTTTATTTTCTTATAATTTATTTTACACAGTTTGATGGCTTAATGTCAAATTAAGCCTATGGAAGTCTCTAATGCTGTGCAACATCTCAAAAGTAATGAACTGTATCACAATTCCTAATGTGGTCCTGGCTGATTAAGAATGTTGACTCCTTGGCAATTTTGAAATGTCTGTTTAGGGAAAGATTCATGGTGTTGCGATATTTATCCTCACAAAAACATGATTTAGCTTAATAGAATTTATTGCATATGGCTTTTATGGGTTAGATTTCAGAGTATTTGCTTCAGCTTATGTGTGATTTAAGATCTAGTGTTAGTGGACTTGCCAGTCAGTGGGATAGGGTGATGGTATTAAAAGAATAACAGATGACATTTAGTACACATTTTAATTTTGCTAGTCTTACGTTCCGTCATGGCAAGTGTAAAAAGCCACCTTTATGATAATCTTGTCCTGTATCAACTAACCTTTGATTTCTGAAGTATGCAAAATAGAATTGTCTGTTAATTTTTGAATGCAGAGAAAATTAATTGGTTTATTACTGTTTTCAACACAGACTTCTAGTTACTGATGATACAGTAAATTAACTCTTAAGTTACTATTAAAATTGAGTTTAACAATGATAAGGACTTGTCCAGTACTAACATGAAAATAAACAGCATATCTATATTTCCAGAAAGAAATGATTTTGCTTAAATGCCATGTACTGAATAAAATTTCATATGCAGTTCTACTCTGTGTGTGCTAAGAAATTACTTTTAAAATCTGAGGATTTCCACTCAAAATCTAATTTCTTGCAAGTTCCCCAAATTGGGATTTCATCTATACTGTGTTGCAAGAGCGACTTCACTGTGATTTCTCTCTACTCCTCACTAGATTTTCCTTTTCTATTCACAACTCTCCCACCACCTCTTTTCCAAAATCCCCCCCAGATTGCTATGAGATTTGTACATTATTTCAGTGCAGAACAGTGTGCCACTTGCACTGCTCTGGGACCGTAGTGCATGCCTCCTGGAGCATGGACAAATTGTGCATGTTCTAAAAATGCTTTGTTTCAGGTTTTATTGCGCTTACAAGCCTGTTCAGCAAAGTGCTGGACTTTATCATCATGCAGGGCTGTTTTTTTCCTTCCTGTCTGTGTTTTGAGTCTTGCAAGCTCTCTAGTGAGACATGCCAGAACAAAAAGATAAATTAAGTCGAAAGTTCTGAAGACTGAATGCTTTGCAGGGTTTTGAAAATACCCCAAAACAGACTAATGTGGATCCAATAAGGAAAATGTTTAAAAAGCTCACTAAAATCAGCTGCCATCCTGTGGGACTGGAAAGTGGCAAATGTGTCTGTATTTTGAAACCGTGTGGATTTCATCCAAGAGAGAACAGATCACTGAACTGTATTTTGGAATCAATTGAAATGGCTGAAATAAATGAAAGGGCTAATTATCACCTACCTGCTGGAAAAACCATGGCATAATTTTTTTATAGGTAGAACAAATACTAGTCAGTGCATTTGCCTGAATACTAGAATTAGAGCATTTTCACACAAAAATTGATTAATGTGAGGATCATTTGCTTTGAGCAAATATTTTTGCCAAAATATTTATTGAAAATAACCTGTATGTTTAAAATCTATCAACAAATTTAGTTTATTGAGAACAGGGTAGGTAATTTAACCTGTAGCCAGGCAGTGTCAGGTTGGTGCACACCGCCATAAAGCTCTTTCCAGCATCTTGTGCTTTACCATAAATTTTTTACACATTATTATTATTATTATTATTATTATTATTATTATTATCATTATCATTATCATTATCATTATCATTATCATTATCATTATCATTATCATCATTATTGCAAAGAAAAATATAGAATTAATAGAATTACAATTAAAGTTATTCTAATTATAATAAGATTTCATAATATAGGTCAACCTGGCATTAGAAATCAAAATCTATGTCTTACCTGCACCTGAAGAGAAGTCAAGTTGTTGGAACTTCTATCATCTATGACTGTCAAGCAATTTTTCATATTGTGGCAGATTGGTAAAGTAGAAAAGAGCCATAAGCATTCCCACTTCAGCATACAATCAAACCCCTGAAATGAAAGAACTTGTGGAAAAATAGGTGTCTGGGAAACAGTTTACAGGATAATTGAGTCTTCATATTTTGGAAACATCTGTGATTAACTGCTAATAAAGACAGGATACTGAGCTGAATAGATCACTGAGCTGACCAAGCATGAACATTTATGTATTACTATATTCCACTGTATTTTGCAATAATTGCCACATACTGGTGCTCAAGAAAGAAATCTAATGGAGTGACAGTGATAATACGAGCTTTCAGTTGTACTTCTAGTATCTTATAGTATTCTTATATATGGGCTATATAGGCAAATTCTTAAGCCTAGCATTAGTCTGATTTTAAAATTTAAACTAAGTTAGGGATCTCATTTCCTCATTTGGATGCTCATAGCAAAAGAGAAGAGTAACTGTGAAAGATTGATGCCTCAGGCAATGCATGTGCCAAGTGTAATAGAAAGAATAAATTATTTTAATGCTTCTATTTGCTGGACAATCCAAGCATTGTAGGACATTCTCCTGGTACTAGTGCAATCTTTTCTATTTATGGTAGGCAGTCTGAAACAGAAAGCGAAATGTACCTGTGTGTCATCTTCATAAGACATAATTTTGTGATATTACAGTGAGTACTGCTGGAATGGAAAATAAAAAACTGAATTTAGATGTCCCTTGACATTATTTTTCATTAGCTGTATTTCTACATAAAATCATTAAAATGGTTCATCAATGGGAAATGGGCACTCTTTTTCTGAAACAGAATATTGCAATATTAAAAGGCATATCAATTGTGTCAGAAGTTAACAACCAATTTGCCAGATGTCTGCAACGATAACACTTGATGAACAGGGAGTTCATCTCAGTGCTGTGATACCAATATTAGTATTAATATCAGGTTTAAAATGATGGGTAATTTGTATCTATTAGTTGAAAAGAAGATGTGTATTTTCTGAATTATTATTATCAGGCAAAACTTTACTTTTAAATTATATAGTTTGATTTAAAACTGTAGAGAGCTGTTAAGGAACATAATTGAGCAGATATTTAGTCTGACATATAGGAAGCTTCTATACCATTAAAACCTAAATGTTTCACTCAGTTGCTATTAGTACTTCCTCAACAGCCTCCAGAAGGACCAAGAGGCATAAGACAAACAGGTTGCCACAGAACTATGCCAACAACATCCAGTGTCAGATCAGGGATACTACCTGCAAAACACACAACTGAATCCAAAAATTTTAAATTGAATATTTCCTGCAACATTTCCCAAACAGCCTGCATCCTAGATTCTAACAAATGTATGAGAGAAAAAGACAAGATAGGATGAAGAGGAATGATTTTAAAATAAAGAGGAGAGATGTAGATTAGGTGTTAGGTAGAAGTTCCTTAATCAGAGGCTGGTGAGGCACAAAACCAGTTTCCCCAGAGAAGCTGTGGATGCCTTGTCCCCGGAAGTGTTGAAGGCTGAGTTGGATGGGGCCTTGAGCCACATGCTCTAGTAGGTGACATCCATGCCCATGGTGGGAGAAAGTGTTAGAATTATAGGATTTTTAAGGCCCTTTCCAGCCCAAATTATTCTATGATTCTATGATATGCAAAAAGACTATAATAAAGAGAGTGGTTATTCAATATGACAAATACTTGATGTGTTTTGGAAACAGTTCAAGATATCAGTGAAAAATAAAGCAAACTCACAGTGAGATGGTGTAGGTAGCTAATGGTGCAAGAATGGGATTCGGGAATAGCCCAGGTCAAAGTAGTTGGGATGTTGTGCATTCCAGAAGTCTGGAAATCTGTATCCTACAATATGCTACAGCATCTCAGAGGAAGAACTTTTTGTTCATTAGAAAGCAGATAGGGAATGGAAACGAAAAAGTCTTATGTCATTCCAAAGTAATCCTTTTTTATGGATGCACTACTGAGCTGCATTGTTGGGCATTTCATTTGGTCCTCTTCAGTGAAAAAAGACATGGAGAAAATAAAGATGTTTGAAAGGTTATGATCAGAATGCATGAAAATAATTAGAAACCTCTTAACAAAACTATTACCTGTAACCATCCACTTCTCAAAACAGCTTCCCATGCATCAGTCTGTGGGGAAGTGATTTCACTGTAAAGCATGCTTTTCATGATTCCTCTTCAAGCTGGGAAGAGTTTGCTCAGTATCAAGATCTCATTGCCTCTCCCACTGTAGCTACATTTGTCCTTTGATGTTAGTATAAGATAAGAAATGCCAGTAAAACAAGTAAAATGTGATTATGCACCTTATATTTTTTAACACATATCTGAGAACATCCAAGGAATGTGGAAAGAAATTGAAAATTCCTGTTCTGTTGGATGGATGACAGGATAAATTGGTAATATTTTGCACAGGTCCTTCCTGTGCAAAAAGTGCCAGAGCAATATGCCAAAGCAGAACTCATGCTATAGGTGATGCTCCTTTCATCCCATTTAATGCAGGATAGAATATACTTACTTGGTTCACTCTGCAAGAAACACAGCCTGTGTTGCATTATAAATAAATCATATTACCCAGAAATAACTGCAAAACAGTGCTTGCAGACTTTTCACCAGGGAAATTAGAGTGGTTAGCATCTGAAGAGGAAGATTTGGAAGCATACCTGTAGAGTTATTCTGATCACAGAATTGCTGAACACTAATCAAGGTTTCTGCAACACGCTCTAGAAAATAGTTTGTCTGTAGAAAATGGTCTGTCTGACTGTCGGTCAGTATGTTACCATCACTAGCTATATTTTGGATTGTAATCCAGGACAAATATATATTCATAGCAATTCCTCCAATGATTTTCATCCTTCTTCTTACATTTCCATTGGCATTTCTCAGAGCATTTCCCTTCCTATATAGTATTTAACACACAACTACTGAGGCTTGAATCTATCTACCTCTCTGCTCTTCCAGACTGAAAGAGCCTGAAGCTTTCCTTCCTCCCAAGGGGATCATGAAAGCCTAAAGCATTGCTGTGGATGTCTGCTTAGTGCACAGGCCATTGCCTTTTCCCCCCAGGTAGCCTAAAGGAAACCTGCATGCACCTTGACATCCTGCAAATAAAGAGGAAGTGTGCACACTCTTCTACCATTACTGGAAATCTCTTTAGTAAGCACAATAGGGCAAGGAAAAAAGAGCACTTGAAGGGGGGAAAGAAAAAAAAAAAACAAACCACAAAGAAGAGCCCCCTCACCAGAAATAAAAATGGGTTATGTTCTTAGAGACAGAAAAAGGAAATCTTTTCATATGGGATTCTTCTGACTTGAATCCTTATCTCTTGGGTTGCTTGGGTTTGGTTTTTTCCCTTTCTCTCCCATGCCAAACAGGCTGTCTGTTAGTTACAGATTAAATTGCCTGCATGTTTCTTGCCGTACCAAATTGCCACTGCTGTTATAATGGCCCACAGGTGGATAAGCTTCATTACAATTTGTTTGCTAGACGCAGCATCATATGAGAAAACAGTTCTGAGATTGCATGCACTTTTTATAGCCAGTGGATTGACTTCAGATGACAGCTTCTTGGTGAACTGATTGCCTACAAGTGAGATGAACAAAAGGGTCTAGCTCCCTGCCCCGTGGCTCCTTTCTAAACATTTCTCTGCTGATATTGAAGAGTTAGAAGCAACAACCTGTTACTTAGGAAAAAACACATGCTCTTGATTTACCTTCACCTCTTGATGAGGTAACACTTATCAACTGAATCTCGTACAAAGAGTACAATTTTGGAGATCAGCAGGGAAAACACACAAAAGTCATTATGAAAAGAAAGAGGGCTTTGTTTGCAGGTTTTACTTTTGTTTGGAGACAGTCACACAGCTGACTGCATTGGACACAAAAGATGGTTCATTTTCATGGCACAATGCAATGGATGAGGCTGGATGGGAGCTCTGGAGATCAACCCTTCTAATTAAAGATGATCCATTTAGAGCAGGGTGTTCAGAACAGGGTCTGGTCAGTGTTTGAATATCTCCAAGGCTGGAGATTCCACAACTTCTGTGGGAAATCTGTGCCAGTGCTCAACCACCATATGAGAGAAAGAATTTCTTGTCATGTTTAAATGGAATTCCCCATATTTCAGTTTGTGACCATTGCCTCCTGTCACTGGGCACCACTGGGAAGAGTCTGGCTGTGTATTATTCATTCACCCCCATCAGGATTTATATATATTGATCTGATCCCTCTGAGCCTTCTCTTCTCCGGGCTAAACAGTTCCAGTTCTCTCTGCATTTCCTCACAGGAGAGATGATCCCATCCCTTAGTCATCCTAAAGGCCCTTTATTGGTGTCTCTCCAGTAGGTCCATATTTCTCCTGTACTGAGGAGCTCAGGTCTGAACCAAGTATTTCAGGTGCATCTCACCAGGGCTGATGAGAGTAGAGTGATCACCTCCCTCAGTCTGCTGGCAATGCTCCCCTTGATGGGGTCCAGGAGGCTGTTTGCCTTCTTTGACACTTATGTGCACTCTTGGCTCATGGTCAGCTTGGTATCCACTAGGAATCCCAGGGTTTTGTGTTCAAAGTTGCTTTCAAGCCTTCCTGTACTCAGCCTGTTCTGGTAGGTGGAGTTATTCCTGTTCAGGTGCAGGGCTTTGCACTTCTCCTCAACAAATTTCATGAGGTTTCTGTCAGCCCATTTCTTTAGCCTTTTGAAGTCATTCTAGATGACAGCACAACTCTTTGGTGTATCAGTCATTCTTCCCAGTTTTGAAGCACCTGCAAAATTGTTGAGGATGTACTCTGTCCCATCCTCCAAGTAATTAATGAAAAATGCTGAAAGGCATTTCCCCTAGTATTTACTCCTGGGGTACATTTTGTGTGAAGGAAATCAACTTAAATTCTGTAAAATCTTTGGTTGAACTGGTTTAAGTATAGGCGCTTATCTCATAAAATACTGTATGATTATAAAAATAATTATTTTTCTCTTCAATATAAAAAAAATTCATGCCAAATACTCTGTCTTTTACTGGAATTAATTCACCCAAAAATTCTGGCCAGCTCTATTCTTTAGTAGAATGTTGGAAATTTTTCTTGGGGACAGAGTGGAGGTGGAGGATTGGAAAATTATTGCAATATGAGGTTTTGCAACCACACAGTTATTTTGAAAAGGATTTTATATGAAAATTTTATGAAATTCTTTGTATCAGTTCAAAGTGATGAGCTATAGAAAAATAATAAAGAAATAAAAAATTGTCAAGAATGAAAACAAGGAGACAGTCTGAATAGCTCATTTTTTTCTAAAAATATTTGCAGAATTGATTTTTATTAGAGTCAGGAAAGAAAACGGATGTCAAAAACTTCATCTGTTGTGAAATAGAAGTTTCATTCCATTCAGGTCAGCTCTACATGGAGAAAAGAAGTTTTAAAAAATTTCCTGGGTTACAAATCACCAATAAGTGATTGTGGGTATCGCTTTACTCAAGAGGTCCCTTTATGAAGGCTAACAATAAAGTACTGAGATTTAGAGTGAAAAGTAGGGATGCAAACAAAGCTGCCTTTATCTGAAGAGTTTCAGTCTGTTGAAAGGGTCATTTTGATTTCAGGTTACTCCTATTTCATGACAATCACAATGTCTTTAATCAAAATTGAACACTGCAGCAAGCCAAGTTTCATTTTTATTGCTCCATGTAAATATATTGAAAAATTGTAAGTATAAACAATTGTAAGACAGAGCCACGCATATAAACCCTGTTTTGCTTCTGCTCTGAAGACAGGCTATCATTAAGTCACAATTTGTGGTAATCATCTTTTACATTTAGTGCCGATTTTTGCAAGATACTTGAAATAACTTGTGGAAGCTACTGCTCAGCAGTTTTCACAGGCAATCATTCTAACATAAATCACTAGGTTAAAATAAATTTTCAGAAGCAGGGGGGTGATTAGAGTGGCACTATTTTTAAACTGGTGATAGCTAAGAATTGTTGTATCTAAGACATGTAGATAGCTCCAGATATTTTGGATGTGCCCGGTATACATATCCAAGTACACATTGGAGCACACTACACCAGTACACTGCATCCAATTGTGGTACTATAAGATGAGGCATGAAGCAACAGCCAAAAGTGTCATCTCACCTTGGGGCTACACTGATACATTTAAAAACTAAGGACTGAGTTTTTCACCATCCAATGAAATTTTCAGGAAAAATGTTGAACTGTTAGCTACAGACTTTTTTCATTTAGCTATACAATAGTACAATATGCCCAATAGTAGAATTTTACTCTCATTTCACTGAAGTGGACTTTTCCAGAGTTTTAGCAAACAACCTATATGTTTGTCAGTTCTGACCTTTAGGAACCTTGATGGTAGAACAGTGCAATACTGTTAAATAAATAAGTTTTTAAGCCTAGCTTTGCAACAAATTTATGGTGCATATTTTGCACAAGTCTAAGAATAAAACTTCTCATTTTAGTAAAGATCTGCAACATTGAGCTTCTACCTTTTTTTGAGAATCATTATTTTAGTTCAGTTTTATGTTTGTCAAAGGCATCATGTTTCAAAACATATTCGCAGAGATGAGAGTCAATATTTTCTTCCTCATGGCATCTCTTCCATCCATGTGAACAAATAGAGTGTAACATTTCACAGCTGAAAGAGAAACAATACACCTAATAGAAAATAAGCAACTTAATGTGCTGTGCAGTACAATTTTCATTGTTAAGTGTGAAACATTGCATGACATAAGAGAATGGAGGGAAGCATTAGTAATGTCAAAATGAATGGGACCTAAGACTTTTAAAGACAAATGCCTCTATCTGAATCACTACATTCCAAATTAAATATTCAAATCAAAGTCACTCTACGGGCACAATGAACCTTTTCTTTCTTTTTCTTTCTGAGGGAATTTTAAGATTTTTAAAAAAATTTTTTGAAGCCTTCTCAGAATCAGTGCTCACCTAGGATAGAAAAAGCAGGAGTGTGAGCAAACTCTCAAACCTATAATAAATGAATGTAGCTAGCTGTGAACGCATCTACAAAAATGTTTTGTTGTTTCTAATGATGGAACATATTCAGCACATTTCTTTATCTTCTATTTTGAGGTGTATCTGGATCATGAAAGCAATGATCACAATAGTACTGACAGTTGAAAAAGGCAGATTGAAAAAAGATTAAGTATCTATACCTTAGCTATTAAAGGATATTCAGGATTAATGATTTTTATTGTGTGGATAGCCATCTTCTAGGATTTGACTCTGAGATACAGATTTCTTTCATATTAAACCTTTCTTTCATCATAAACCTTTGGATGCTAAAGGCTTTTGGCTACTGCTGACCTAAGAGGATATAATACACTTTGCAGAAGGACATGTCTCTCCTGGTATGCTGTCTTGACAGAAAATTTGTTGTCCCAAACACAAAAGAATGTTAGAGGTGGAAATAGCATGAAAATGTGACTTCCCATGGCTCTCATCAGAAGCCCTCTATAGCTTTGAAAATCAGCAGACACAAAGACAATTATGTCTAAGGTGCCTTAAAGGAGATTTCCAGAATTTAACCCCCAAATATTTATCTGTAATTTTTCACAGTTCATCAGCTGCACTAGTCCAAACAAGCTGTGCATAAATATATCTATAGCCCTGGCAAGTAGGATTTCACAGCCAGCATTCACCAGTGGCAAAACTGGTTCTCTTTGTTTAAAAAGCCTCTGTACTGATCAAACTCAATGATGGCAATTAGATAGTTGTTATTTGTCAATGCAGACTGAACAGTTATAATTGTTTTGTTGCTGTTTTCTCAATTTTTTCCCTATACAATAATTTTGGAAACTGCATGGGGAAATGCTTTTTTGCAGACTTGAAAACACCGTTACAGATGAAAGCATCTTCAATTTTTTCTAGTGGTGACAGCAAGAAAAAGATGGCTTGCTTCCAAACAATTTGCCACACATAAGATGTTTCTTTTGTCCCGTCTTATTCTTTTCCTCCTCTTCTTTTTGTAATCACAGCACTTCATCCCTGCAGACTCCTCTACCTAATGCTGTTGGATGATCTTTGTCAGGAATGCTTTATGAGATAAGATTCTCTGAGCCTTACATTTGCTCAAAAGCTCAGGCATGCTTTTCTAAAAATAGTGTTCTACTTTTTAGATGTCTTACAGTTATTGTTGAATTGTTCTTGGATTAATCCTGAGGAATCCATGGTTCCCCCAAACACTGATGAACAATTTTCATCTTTCTCTCAGAAAAATTGTTCTCGGTGGCACAGATTTGCTATGTAAATTTAGACATATGTGAGGTTATGTAAAGTGAGGTATGGGCATATGTTTGCAGGACTGGAGATCTGGTTTGTGCTAGAGGCATGATATGACTAAGATTCAAAATCTGGACAATTTTAATTACACAAAAACTAGTGCTTATTAGGGTAAAGAATGGAGTTTTCTACTAATCATGTATGTGAGACAAGGTTTAAGTGTAGTAAACTAGCATTGGGAAAAGCCATGATTGTTCCTTTTTTGTCCTAACTTGAAGTAAACTTTATGTTATACTCATTAAGAGCAGAAAATGACAAGCCCATGCATATCAATATAAAACAATCATCTAAGATGGGCATCAATTAAAATTATTTTTCTTTCTTATGAAATAAAATTATTATTATTCCTTGAGTGATTTTTTTTGTTATTACATATTTTTATTTTATAAATACTCCATCAAAATCATAATCAAATAAATGATTTCTTAATTTTTTTCACATTTTTTTTCTACAATTTCCATGATGATGGGCAGCAGTATTTTTGATTTTGGTATATTGATCCATTTTTTCCTTTTATTTACCTTCCTCACTTCCTCATAACTGCAGGTTTTGGGGGATGGTTATTTTATATGGAGTTGAGCCTTTTCCTGCACCCATAAGCTGTGCACAGCACAGACAGCACAGTGAGGTCATGCTAAGCCATGACTCACAGGGCTGTCTCTCCTTACACTTTTACTAGGGAAAAGCATGTTTTTTTCAGGTTCAAAACTTCGGCTTATCTTTGAAAACTCTAAGATCTCTAGATCAAGACCTTATTAGTGTCAACAACATGCTTCCATAAAGTGATTAGAGGCATATTCCTCTCCTTAATAACAAATTTCTCTTGGTAAAAATACTTGCAGTGGGACTGGATTGAAGGCTGTAGCCAAAGTACTTGTAATTGAAAATCTCCACTTAGTGCCCTTTGGGTTTAAAGAGGGAAAGAGTTCAGCCTGGTCTTCTTTTGATTTACAGCCTACTTGGGAAAGCTGCAAAGACAAGAAGAAAACAATAATTTAAAACTAAGGTGACACCAACTAGAGAGAGAGAAAAAAAAAGAAAAATATACACTCAAGCACTGTGAAAAGACAAAAAAGGAGAATGGAGTACTTAAAAATGTGCATATCAAAACAATTTTCTTTGTTGTTTGTAGCTTTCCTTTTATCTTTTTGAAGATTTCTTTTGCCCACTAAGAGGTCTGCCCTACTGCAGACACCTCTCATGGCTAATATGGCTTGATTAATAAATGGATTGCAAGCTGATACCAAGATCCATCTGTATGTTAAACCATCAGGCAGAAGGTACTTCATATGACTTGTAGTGGACTGTGATGGGACACTAACAAATCTCATGCAATGTATCTTCCCAGTAGCATAATTTTGCAGAAGTTAATGCGTAATATGGCCATATGTTGTGTCTCACTGAATCAAGATAAATTGGAATTCAACATGCGGCAATCACAGTTTTACATTATGCAGATGCAATATAGATAAAATTGCTACCAGTTTACACTTAAGCATGAAGTGTAGATATGCAAAATTAGGTCATACTGTGAGGACAGGACAGACATTCATCAGCTTCAGAGGTTCGAGATTTTAATGCCTTGTCTATTTCTTCTCCTGAGACCAGAAGTAAAAGGTACTATACTTGATTTTTAAGCTTCTTGAATTTTATGGAATCAAAATATGGACTGTGTTACCAATTATTCCAAAAACATCTTCCAGCTCTGTTCTGTCAACTCTGATTTCAAATGCATCAAAAATCCTAGGTACTAAAACAATCATTCAAATACATCCCTCAGAGTCAGGAAAAAATTAAATGTTATGGACCATTAGGTTGCTCCTCTGTTTATTAATCAGTACAGTTTGACTGAAACTGGTAGAGTGATTCCAGTTTCCCTGACATACATAAGCAAGGTCCTTGCTGTTAATTGCTCATTTTAATTAATTTTTAAAGTAATTTTGGACATACTTTTTATTCTTATAATTCCTTCCCTGGACAGGTTTTATTGGTATTGACTTCTTACTGGCTGCAGGTGTTCTTAGAAATCCCTGTATTATATGATGCACCTAGGAAGTCCTTACTATGGACTCTTCTGCCTCTGTATCTTCTCGTATTATTCTGCTGCAATGCATATTTACTTAAAAAGGAAAACCATGGTGGAACATTTAACTGAATTTAACTGGATCATCATAACAATCATGTGCTTCAGCCAAATGACTGAATTTATTGTCTTATTGTTTTTTTCATATACTTTATTTAACATCTCTGTCATCTGCACCTATCCCTCTGTTGCCACTGAGCTAAAATTATAATGAAAATCAATGTTTCAAATATTTTATTTGACTCAAACAGGTCAGCATTTCACTTGTGAGATTAAAGTGAAATAACTGCAAACACCTCTAATTTATGAGTTACTTTACTCATATAAGTAATCTCATTGGGTTCAAAAGAATCAAACTGTGTTATCAGTCATTTAGTTTTAAAGTAAAGACTAGATATAACAAAGACTTTTTTCATTGAGGATGGTAGAACACTGGAACAGTTTGCCCAGACATGGTAGATGTACCATGCCTGGAAACATTCACGATCAGGCTGGATGGGGCCCTGAGCAGCCTTATCCAGGTGAAGATGTCCCTGGTCATTGCAGGGGATTAGACTAGAGGGCCTTTAAAGGTGCCTTCCAAAACATTTTTTAATTCCATGATCCCACAGTCCTAATTTATCCTCACGCACAAACTTTTACAGATAGTATGCCAGAGATTTTATGCTATTTCTAAACATGGATAAAATCTCTGTAGTGTAAAGACAATGCACTAATTCAGTATTAACAGCCATCACAACACATAGAGATTTAAGGAGTACAGAGTGGAAAAAAATGGGCTGGATAGTTGATAAATAATTCTTCCATTTCTGTGCAAATGCAGTTCACCTACAGCATTTGAAAAAGTGCTTGTGAATCTGCTTATGCCATAAAGTATCTTCTTCTCAGAAACTAACCTGACAAAGAGAGAGAATCAAAAATGTCAAAAGCTTATGAATGTCACTGAACCTTCAATTTCATATTTGCACATTTCTTTTTCCCTATCCTCTATTAAGCACCTGAGCCATAAGAAACACTTATTGAATCTAGAGAGAAAAACAAACTGACAAAAAGGGAGCCTCATGCTCCAGAGGGCAAAATCATGTGCAGTATTCACTCTGAAATTTGGACAAGTGAGAAATGTATCTGCAATGAAGGAACTGCCATAGGGCAGATTTACCTCCTTACTACCCATTCTGTCACTGCTCTGAAATACTTTTGCAGTGATGGCATAAAAACTGCAGCCATGTAGCACACAGCATCTGAACTACTGTGCCTCTGGGTTAGGGCATACCAATCAACAACCTGGTTACTGTTTTTCAATGTTTTAAACAAACCAAAGGGGAATTCTAACATACTCATTTCAATAAAAGGTCATGTCCTCAGCCGGTATAGAAACTTGATGGAGTTGTTCTGGCATAGGTTATCTGAGGCTTTAGATCATTATTTCTAAAATATTAGAGCAGAGCCTGAGCTAGTGTAAATCAGTACAACTCCACTGGCTTCAGCGGAATCACTCCAGTTTGTGTTGGCTGAGGATATTGGTCTTTTGTAAATACAGAGCACTTGATTGATTTTGGTATTGCACTGGTTTTCCATGTGGAATTAATTTGTTTTAAACTAAAGCTGCTCTTTTACAAAGGTAGAGCAGCAGGGAGTGATGAATTAGACCCCAGCTACTCAAGGGGGATCTGATCATCTCATCAGAGAAAGCCTTTTCTTATATGAGTGCTCATTATTGTGCTCTCCCTATGGCTATGCTGAGAGTGAAGTGTTCTGTGACACCAGCACACACTGATCATGAAGTGCCTTGATCAGCTCCTGTGCAGGTGGGGTTGAACATGGGTGCCATCCTGCCCTTATGTTGTTCCCTGAGGCCTCCCTTGGGAAAACACCCAGTCTAGAAATTCCCACCAGCACCTGCATTGCAGGCTGCTGGTATGCTCATGGAAAACTTTAGTTATGCTTGCTTCCAGGAGAAGAAAGATCTCAAGAATGACTGATCCACGAACAAAATATTACTTATATTTCCTCCTATTTTTCTGTTCCATGTGCAATCCTTGCATGTATAGAGCACAGAACTCCATAAAAAGTACGTGCCAGCATTCTCTGTTGCTCCAGACATTATTCCAAAGCTTAGTCAAGGTGAAAGTCCCAGTTGCTTCAGCTCCCCATCAGTCACAGTCTGGGATGAGATTTTCTCTGAAATTCCCAGGGCTTGGATAAAGGATCAGGGGCACTGAACCTTCATCCACAATTCTGTAGGCTCCTGTGTTATGGATGCATATCCCTTATTTGCCTGGTGGGACCATGGGTTTATTCCAACTCACATGTCAGCTATTTCCAAGAAGTGAAAGACTACTTTGATTGTACTATCAGGAGCTTCCATCGGTCTGGAAGGGACACCTGACCTTGATCTGGAATTGGGTAGTGCTGTCTGTCTCCCAGGAGCTTGGAAAAATGTTTTCTACAAATAATTGCACAGCAGACTGAAATTCACAAGCAAATGATTGCTGTAATTGGAGGGTTTGTGCAGCTGAACAACATTTGTATAACCTGATATACATCCTTGGGAAACACTGTAGAGATGTAATGTACCCAGGAGGCACGCTTTCTGGTCCACCATAAACGTGGTAAATATATGTGTGAGAGGCAATATTCCTCATTAGTCTCAATGTTTTATTAAGAAAATAAAATAAAGAACAGCAGGCTGTTTTTTGTGAATTTGACATCTCTCTATTTGTAGAAAATGAGCTATACATCACTGATCACCCAGAGTGGGATCTCCATTCCTCTTGTGGTGGAATGGGAATTTCCAGCTGAATGACTACAAGTTGTTACAAATTGTACCTTTCAATATGTGCAAGTAATATTTTTTTAAGCTGGGAGACTACAGAAGACTGGTCAGGTGTGATGAATTTGGATATGACCCTTATAGCTCTGGAGGGTCCATGAGTGAGTCATTGGGACATGGCATTCTCCATGGCATTGTGAGGTATGAGTTTCCTGAGCTCATCTACCCCAAGCAATGTTGTTGCTCTTGCTGGTCATCTACATTACTAGAGGTATTTTTTCAGTGAAAGCATTTCTGTTGCATCCCCACTGGACTGCACTCAGGACACCCAGGAGGATGATAAAAAGGAAAGATAATATTGTTGAGACACCATCTGGCACCAGGGATATTTTCAGAGGCACTGTGATAGCAAAGTATGGATAAAACCAATCTTCTTTTAGAGCAGTGCCCACTTGTCCCTTGCTGAGCCATTTCCCTCCACGTCCACTGCTGTCATTGCAAGACAGGCTGAAAGGCCACAGACACATCTTCCACCAGCCTTGCTGATCCAGAGCTGCCATTTGAAGCTGTGCTGTCACTGACAACCAGAATCACAGCAGCTTTCAGGAGAATTAAATTGATAATGATCAGAATCCAGCTCATGATAAGGAGTTACAAGGCGATGTTTGTGTCACTCCTGCAACCCATCTGTGTTTGTACAATGTGAGCTGAACTGCAGTTCAGCTCAGCCAAATGAAAGACATGGCTTAGATAGTAATGCTGCTGTTGCTTATTTAGAGAAGGCTGTTTTATTTATTTTAATTGATTTTTAGGTACATTTAATACTTGGAAAAAATATCTTCTGCAGAGTGTTAAATATTGTTTACCTTATGACATGTGATGTTTGTGCTTTAATCAAAATTACTCCTCTCTATCGATTAAGGGCCCCATCTGTCAGTCACTCTGCACTGAAAATCCCATTGATTTCAAAGGGATTTGGTGGAGAAGAATGAAGTTAGTTATACAAACCCATTTTCAGGGGTTGGTGAAAGTTAGATAAAGCTGGATGTTCTGTGATTTCCAGTAGAAATTATGTGATTCTTATGGTTCTGACTGAATAAAATAAACTATGAAATTAAACTGACAATGAAAATAAGGGGAATAGTATCTATCTGTGACCCAGTAACTAAAGCAAGAAGTCTTTTATAGTCACCTGTTAGGGCATATGTACTTGGTCCAGGAACTTGTCCTATGCCATAGGAGCCTTAGGCTGAATATTTGATCCGCTAACTTAAGGTGATAGTGCAGGGAACCTAAAAGTGTGCAAAAATCTGAGAGTTCAATGATACTTGCCCTTGCTTAGTTTTTCCTCTCCATTCTCAGGTTAAAAGATTTATTACCAGGGCATTTTATTTTTGCTGCAATTTTTAAGTTAACAGAATGGACTGAAAACCACAGTTTTCATGGAAAAATCCCCTCAAAGTTTTATTAGCAAAAAGAAAAGCAGACCTCACAGGTACAATTGCAACACATCTCACTATGGTATTTTCTATAGCTTTTCCTAAAAGAGTATCTTTCTAATTTGATTTTTTTTCTGGCAACAGAATAATCTTGGCTTAAATATATGTTCATCCTGAAGATTCTCCTCCTACCTACCAGCCAAGGGATAAGAAAATGTTTTATAAAGAAATGCATCTGGCATTTATTGGCATTAGGTTGTTTTTTTAGCTGGTGGCAGTACAAAGACAAACCTTTTAGAGACATGATGACTGAACATTCATTTTTAGTATGGAACCTAATTAACAAACCCAATGTACTTTTATTCAAATATTTTGGAAAGATGACGCCAGTCACAAATGTTAAATACCTATTTTGCTTTTCTTTGCTTACTCATGCATTTATTGAACACTTGCTATAGCATTTTATCTAAAATTAGGTCCTCAGTAATTTAGGCAGGCATATATTATGTGATAGATTTGTAGAAGACCTTAAATCATAGTGACAGCCACTAGAATTTGCTTAAATGAAAAACATTTCTGAGCAATTTTAGGCCTTATAAAGGAGCTTTTTAAAGGATTAAAAAACTCCCACTTTGTGTATGGGTATTGGAATGGTCCTTACTTTCAGGAAGTAGCAGTGTGTAAAAGCTGAAGATCCTTTGTAGATCCAGCTTTGTACATAGCACCCTTGCTTATACTTTAACTAAACCTGAGCTTGTCAGCAGACAATTTATACTATTTGGAGTTTCCAAACTCTTGATCTCTTCAACTGTGAGTTCAGTATTACTGAAAAATAATTCAGTAACTAAGGACATGATGCCCAGCTTGCTCTATGCTTAGCTTAAAACTTTAAATCATCAGGCTTTTCAGCACCTTCTATAGACACTGGGCTTCTCTGGAGTGACCTAGAGAACCTCAGTTAGCAAGTACTGGTTGAAAGTCCATGAATTCTGAAGGTGAAAGTTGGATTTTCAGTCTCTGTTTTTGTATCAAAATGCTCAAAGCCAGAAGTTCAGGACTTCATCTAGAGCAACTGAACAAATAAAAAGTTTTGCATTTGCTCTTACATCAGCCTTTCTCTCCATTTTTGTCCATTCATGTCACCTTTTCTCTGCTCAATCTCATCTGTAGGAGGTGGTGTGTTGTGAAGACAAAACCATCATCCTGGAGATGATGGTTGCACATCATGG
This sequence comes from Molothrus aeneus, assembly GCF_037042795.1. Taxonomy (NCBI): domain Eukaryota; kingdom Metazoa; phylum Chordata; class Aves; order Passeriformes; family Icteridae; genus Molothrus; species Molothrus aeneus. The sequence continues at coordinate 33,716,085 of NC_089650.1, read as the reverse complement.
GTACTGGCAGGGTTTTGTTGTGATGCATCTCTTCAGTTCCATTTAGATGCAGCCTGACAATTATTTCAGGGATCTGAATTTCTGCTCTGTGTATTTTTGACACCTATTTTGAGTCTCTTGAATTATTTTATTGCAGTTACAATAAAATAATTATATTTATTTTTAAATTTATTTGATTTTATATTAATTACTAAAAATTGCTATATTGCAGAAAATTTGAAAAAGACACTACTTATAGAGGAAAGAAATTCACACATATAATCCACACATAACATACAGTGTGGAAAGAAATCCATACTGTATACATTGTGTTACACATGTAACATAATATATACAGTGTATAAATAATATATAAAACAATATGCACCTGTGTTTTCAGTCAGTCTTTGGGATGGTACCTTATATCTTTCAGATCTCTGATGTGCTGCACATATTGCAGGCTGTACAGAGCTGTTCTCAGTCCCTGTATTGCTGTTTAGAACTTCTTTGGAAAACCTGGTCCTCAAACTACTCTTCTGCCTGAACTTCTTCATGTTGGCTCTCTTTTTCACATTTTACTCTTATATCAGTCACTGGTGTTTAACCTTTTTAACAAAAAGGGGCATCTTCATAGGGAAAAAGTCCACATTTCAGATGTTTGAGTTTATATTGTTAAATGGCTCTGCCATTGCAGATTTAACCTATTGGTCTTCTCTGTTTGCTCTTTTATTATGCTTAAAAGGAATTGACAATACTCCTACTTTTAACAGCATTTATCTAAATCTTTCCTCTCACTTTCTAAATAACATAAGGCTATTAAGAATTTAGATTCAAGAGGTACTGAGGTACACATTGTCCTATAATTTACCAGGACCCAGTGCAGAACAAATTAGCAGAGCAGGTTTTAAAAAATCCTTCAAGTTATTTTGATAGTCTTTTTTTTATGATTTGACTGTGTCTGTCTTGGACCTGGAAAAGTATAACAAAAATAAATCTTTGCAAATTTTACTTGTTTCTTACATGTCCTTACTGTGGCTTGTGTCATATCTTGCAAATATTGATCTGTACATGAAATCAAATTTGCAATGGCAGTGGTTTTTTGTTCTTTATTCTTCAGCTAAGTAGGAATCATAATCCAAAATCAATATGTATTTTCAAGCACACAGAAAAATGTCTATTTGAACTGTGGATGATTTATAAAGTTTCCTTGTTCCTATATGCAATATATAAGCCATTTTTGAGTCTCATTCTGATGTGAATGCCATTTTTTGAAACTGTCACTATTATACTAGAATTTTATTTATATAACTTCTCAACTTGTCAAGAGTTTGGTTTTTTTTTCCTTTTTGTAATGTGTCAAAGCCTACCTGAGAGCATGAATCCCTTATGTGAGACCTCGAGCAATCTGCTCAGCTCTTATGTAATATTAGGTGATTATGGCATTTTCTGGGTAAATACAAATAATTTTATAGGGGAGCCTTATTTGGAAGTCAGAACTACATCTGCCCACCTTTAATGTAGTAGGTGTCCATGGGGAAGAAACCAAGAAACACAAAATTGTTCTTAAGAACTCTGCATCTTTGTAATACATTTAGGGTGGCACGTCAGAAGGCAAGAGAAACCCTGTCACAGACATGTTTTATGAAAAGTCCTTTCCTTAGGATTTTTTCACCTGAGAAGCCAAGAGGCCTCAGAAACAAAATGTAATCAATGATTATCTGCTGCTGTGGAATGCAACAGGTGGATCTGTGATTGGTCTCATGTGGTTGTTTCTAATTAACAGCCAATCACAGTCCAGCTGTCTCGGACTGTCTCGGTCAGTCACAAGCCTTTGTTATCATTCTTTTTCTATCCTTAGCTAGCCTTCTGATGAAATCCTTTCTTTTATTCTTTTAGTAGAGTTTTAATATAATAATATCATAAATAATAAATCTGAAACATGGAGTTGACATTCTCATTTCTTCCCTCATCCTGGAATCCCTGTGAACACCATCACAAAACCCATGTAGAAAGAGCTGGCTGGGTTTATATACAGAGAAATTCAAAGGTATTTGTCCTGGGGTGACAGTTGGCAAGGCCTTTGGAAAAGTTCACCTGGTCATCTAAGTTAGAAAGCAATGAAGAGGTAAAGCTCCTTGATAGGAAGACCTTCCAGGAGCCCAGCACACTGCAGAGGGCCAAGTCCAAGGTGAAAGCACTGTGTGAAATCCAGGACACCAGCCAGGGCTCAGGTACTTTGTCCATCTGTGGGGAGTCCTGCAGCTCTGAGAGTACCATGATGCCCAGGCTGGAGCCAAAGCAGTGCCTGGTGGGGATGTACTTTACAGCAGGTGTAGGAGTGGGGTGGGCTGTTCAACAGAAACTGCTACCTACCTCTACAGTCATCCTGGTTAGTAAATAAATTTTAAATTGTGTAGGATGGGGTGCTGTGGCTCTGCTTTTGTGGCTACCCCACCCCTAAACTCTGTTGTAACACATTTACTTTTCTGTAGTTCCATTTGGTCCTACTTTGTCATTTCTACTTTTCATCTCAGCCTTCTGCCTCTGCACTACAATCCCTCTCAGTGAGATTTAAGGTCTGATACACTTCCAGCCCTGCAATGTGTGTTGCATCTCTGCAACAGTTCAAAGTCTGTCTTTGCAAGATTTTGTTTTGCCTTTATTTTCCCTCAATAGGGAGCATTCATCTTGTGACTTATCTGAATGTTTCTTGTCCACACCTGTAAATAAAACTTTTAACTTTCAAATATTTTCTGCATTTTTAGATGTAACACTAAGCAAAGAAACATGATATATATTAAGCAACGAAAACATATGGAATGAGTTCTCTCATTTTCAGAGTAACCAAAGGGTGTTGAAATACCCACAATTCTCACATCTCCTTTTTTAAAAGTATTTTTTTTTCCTTATGAAGTTTCAGATTTTATATGTCAAATTTTAGCTTTCCTTGAATATAATGTACTTCTGAAAGGCTGTGTTTTATTTCATTATGCTTCTTGTTCTCTTGTCTTGATTAGGTTTTGTGTTGACATCTTTTTAGGTTTTTTATGTGCTCTGGTCATTTCTATGGTCTGAGACATACTGGCAAGAAATTTCCCCTACCATCACCCCAATATTATAAGCTTATCTCTTTCTTACGCACCCTGGAATTATCATATTCTTTTTCTAAATTTAATCCAAGAAGTAAATCCAATGCTCTTCTTTTTCTTTGTTGTGCATTTTTTACAGTTTTTGACATGTATCTGATACCTGTCACATTCTAATTTGAGGTTAAGGAATTGTTGAAGATTTCAGAAGAGTCTATTTGTCTTAATACTCTCAAATATGTGCTACATGAATCTATTCTTGAATTAAAATGCTTGCTAAATTTCAGTAACATACTATGTTAACCAGCTTGGCCTTTCTCATTCAACTGTTGATTTTAAATTAAGCTCATATTCTGCAATGTTAAAATGAGAAAACCTGCCTTATCCCATTTCTCTTTTCATTGTTTCCTCTTGGCTCCATAAAGAAAAAATGATCTTGCTTGAACCTTTTCAGTCATCTGTTACAGTCCTGGAGAGTTTCAGCCTTTTTAGATTGTAAAATTCATGCTCCACATTGTCCAATTATTCCTCTTCTATTGCAATGTTTCTCAAGTCACTCTTTTTAACCTTTACTCCTGATACTATGCTGTAATTATAGACAGTCACTGGAGAGAACTCTGTCTCAGAAATTATGTACTCTGAGTATATATATGAGTATAATTGGTCAAATATTATGTGTCCCAAAAATACCAAGGATTTCTCAAGCATCTAGATCTGATTTAATAACTTGGGTGAATTTTTAGAATATTGTCACAACCTTTTAAAGATATCTACACTGTTTACTAGCCAAATCCAATAAATGTCTAATGCAGTTACAGTTAATTGGTAGGAAATGATAACAAGAACTCACTGTTTTCTTTTAATGTTGTATCTGCAGGCGGTGGTACATCTGCCTCTTTTTAATATTACTCTGTTAAACTGACTGAGAAAAGCCACAAACCTCCAGAGAGACTTTATTTCAATCCCCTCCTTGTTTGAGGAATTTTGGAACTTTGTCTTCTGGTGATGAGGACAGTGCTGGTAAGATCAGCCCCAATATCTTGGCCTCAGCAACATGTTAAGAGAGAAATCTGGAGTTTAGTTAGGACAAATGAAAAATCATGTTTACCTTTCTCTACAGAAGCATACTTTACTGACTAATACCAAGATATCTTTATGATGTAAGAAATACTTTTATCTATATTTATATTAGTATCAACAGACAAAGGAGTGAATGCAAAGCAAAAAGTATGAGAAAGTGTAATTTTGCAACCTATTATGATAAGGAACTGTTACTTGAATTAATTCTAATGAAATTGTTTGACAAATATTTGCTGTTCATTGGAATGAATTTAGTTTGAAGAAAATAACTTTAATGAGCACCTTACCCTAACTACTTTGAAGGTAGGATTTTTCTTAACTACAAGCTTAAAACCAACCTAATTTACATTCACATTTCAGACGTAGGGGATAATTGGGAAAAAAAAAATAAAGATGACCAGTGCACGTAAACTAGTTATCACAGAATCAGAGAATGGATCGGGTTGGAAGGGACCAGAGTGGGTCATCTGGCCCAACCTCCCTGCTCAAGCGAGGTCATATCAGAGCACATGGCACAAGATTGCATCTAGACAACCTCTCTGGGCAATCTGTTCCAGTGCTCAGTCACTTATACAGTAAAGAAGTTCTATCTCACTCAGGTGGAATCCTGTGCTTCAGTTTCTGCCCATTCCCTCTTCTCCTATTGCTGGGTATCACTGAGAAGAGCCTGGAAACCTCCTCTTGACACCCTGTCTTCTGCCTTACACACATTCATGAAGTTTGCTGCCAGTTTACTCTTCATGAAGTTATCATCTTTTTTACTTCAAAACTCCCAAACAATGATAATTCACATAAAGACAGATTCACAGTGCTGAAAGTACCAAAACATTCTTCCGTACATCTTCTGTGCAAGAAACAGTAACAATTATCCTATAATTGCTAGATAACTAAACATTTATGTCTATATAATTATATTATAATTTTTAGCTACAGATGTATACAGAATGTAGAATGATATTATATGCAGTTATATAATTTATTCTACAATTATCTCATAGATTTATATAGCCTGTGAACTGCCAGCATAGAAATTACCAAATCATATGGATGTTTAAAAAAAAATAGCAAATTTTGTAACAGTGAAGAATGGTAAAAGCAGTCTTTGAAAATGGAAGTTGAATTTTATATTAGCAAATTGTTTTTTCTCAAGAATTTGTTTCCTGAGAGTTTTGAAATACAGGTAGAAGGAATAGTAATGTAACAAGAGAGTCCATATAAAGAAATAAGAAAATATATGCATATTGAGTTGTCAATATAGAAAGGAGAATATGAGAACTAAATAGCGCAAGTTCTATTAGGCTGTGCAAATTTTCCCCAGTGAGCCCATAGTACATTTTAAACTAAATATATCTGAGGAAGACTTTCTGTAGGCAAAAATTTTAAGTGCTGCACGGAAGAAGCTGAAAAATTAATATATTTTTTCAAATCTTCAAATGAAGTATATTATTTTTATCCCTCATACAGCCCTAATCAGAGAGCAAAGTAAGACTGTGATTTTTGTGAACTTCAAATTCGTGACTGCATTTGGTAAAATGATATCATCCTGGAAAAAACAAATCCAATCAAGGAGAAGATTTGTAATGTTACATACTTTACTGGGGGCACGGGGAGACATTAATAGTGATATTAGCAGTTCTTTCCCTCTTTTTGAGAATAAATATGAGGGATATGTATGCAAACTTTGCAGTCTTGTCATCATCAACGTAACTAACTAGTCATCCTCTGTAGGGAAGTGGCAATTCTCTGCTGTAGAATTTTCTTTGTGGTTTCTTTCATTTCATCTCGCTTGCTTCGTTTGCCCTCCGACCAAGCGTTGATGAAACCTAGGGGACTGAGCATAGCAAAAGCAGTCTAACGCTCCAGGCTTAATTTCCTGCTAAGGGAGGTAAAGAATGAGGTTTCTCTGCTGTTTTGCTTTTTTATACAGTTTTCACAGTATGTTTTGCTTTCTGTCCTGCTGCTGGCATCCTCTTTATTGGGGTTTTCAAGGATCTTTTTCTTATTGATAAAAGTAGAGAGGAAAAAGACTCTCCTGAAAGCGGCAAAAAAAGGGACAAAATTCTTGCAAGTTAGTCTCCAAAAAGGAAATAATTCGTACCTACTTGACTCTTCAACTCATGCTAGTCTCAGAAATTCTGAAGCTTTAAGTATTACATACAGTGTAAACTGGGACTTTTCTTTAGGGAAAAGTCACAGTTGATTGAAAACAAGAGCATAATTTAAAATGCCAAAATAAAGGATTTTGCCTTTATTTTTAAATACATTTTTGAGTAAAGTGAATTTGATTAAAAAAACTTTTTAAAAAACTTGTTACAACTTTTATGTCTGCAATCAGTTAAGTTTGCATTAGCAAAATGCATTGAAATGTCTTTCTTTGGCTTTATAAATTCAGTTTGAATGATAAAAAATAATGTGCTCCAGACTTAAAAATGTCTAATATGAAGCAGTTTCAAATAAAAGTATAAAAACCAAGGATAAACTAGGTTTGTTTTTAACTCTGACAGCTGGAAAATAAAGCACAGGGAATATAAAATATTTCTAAGACATAAATAAAAGAAAACAGACCTCTGGGTTGATTAAAAGTAAGGAGCTACAATTCCTTAGCTAAACTCTCAATTTCAGCCTTTTTTATACATCGTCCTTCCATTAGTGCCCATGTCCTTCAAGTTCTCTTTGATTTGTGAGAAGTTTTAATTGGTATGTAGTGTTTATACAGACAAGTTAGTGAGCAGTGTGGACACTTCAAAAAATGATGGATGAAGGGACAGAGAGTAGGAATTGGGAAATATTAAATGGATAAATAGACAAGTTCTTCTCTACTTAGCAGTATTTCCATTTAAAACAAAGGAGGTTTTGTGATGGTGGCAGCTGAGGTGAGGTGGTACCATATGCTAAAGTCTCTGCTAGCTGGAAGAGTTCAGAGCTTTCTCTCTACTACTCTCTCTACTATTTCTCTCTACTACTGTTTTCTTCTACCATCAAATGTAGAATAATGACCCTTGATTTAAATAGATAGCAGTTCTTGATTTAAAGGGATGACAATCTGCTAAAAGGCAAAATTTTGAAGAATAATTAGGCAATACCAGTCAAGAAAATCCTCCTCAGGACCAAGATATAAGTTAGAAGTAACTGATGACCTAAGATACTGTAACGATAGCTGCTTGTTTTCTCCTAAAATCAATTTATGATTGGATTAGTGTCACAGTCATGCAGAGACAATTATATTATCACTCTTAATAATGAGTCACATTCTTTATATTTTAATATATTGCTTTAATTATTTTAAGAAAATGAAAACTGTGTATTGGCCAGTTAGATTACTTACCTTATCTCTCATCAGTCTTTGCATCTCAGAAGATAAGGATAGAATAATGTGGTTACAGTAATTATTTCTGAGTCAGAGGGAGGGTGTAATCAAAAAAATATGCATCTAATCTTCATAGCTAGAAAAGTTAAGAGGGGTAAAATCCTTTCTCTTGTTTTTCCCATACTCAAAGGCTCAGTCTGACTTTAAAGCTGCTTCTATTAAAAGCAAAATAGTTCACTAGTCTGTGCTACTGTCTTGTCCTTAGAAAGCTTTACATGCCTGCCTTTTGCTGCCTCATTTAGCTCTAGTCCCTCATTTCATGGGAGCCACATAGGCTGGCAAGGTCCACGAACAAGAAATACTCAGTATTAGAACAAAATGTAAAGTTCCTCTCTCTGAGCAAATATAGCTTGGATTTCAAGGGAAAAGATAAATTTGAGTGTATTGAGGTAATTGATAATTGATAAATTGACTGACTATATGTGAGGACGGTATGCATTGGTACCTTGGGAAATCCCTGCTTACAGACCAGTCCTCAATTTCCAATAAATCAGAGCTCCACTTAAACCTTTAAAGTGAATTTTTCAGAGTAGGGGTTGCTGGCATTTTTTGCTTATCTCCCCAAATTCAGATTTAGCTCTGATAAAATATTCAGTGATGAGGATAAAAGGCAGAATTTTCATGCCATACAAATGTAGGCACAGCTGGCTGAAGGTATAAGGCATAAGGTCTTCTGAGGGTGGCAGTACAGCCACAGGCAATCTCTTGACTGTTTCTGATGGATCACTGGAAGTCATGCATATAACAAATACTGCCATTTGAAGAGGGGCTGTGTTTGGATTGTTGCAAGGGAAGGCAGGGATATCCCAAAAGCAATATATTTGGCTCTGGCTGCTCCCTGCACCCCTTCACAGCCAGTAGACTGGCCTTTGTAAAAGTCTTCCCTTTGCCGCTTGGCTTTCTGTTGTGGACTTCGGAGTCAGGCCCTGTCCTTTATCCTCAAATAAACAGGACTGAGGAGGTCTCAAGAGTCTCTAAGATTTGGTTTGAAAATCATGTGAATACAAAAAATTAACCCTCTGCAGATAAAACCTAAGATTTCTTTTTGTCTACAGAGATAGTTCAACAGCTCAAAAAAGATACCCAGCCACAGCAAGGACAAGAGTACTTTTTGATACATCATATTTTTATGTAGAAATCAGAGAAGAATTCAACCTGCAACAAGGAACCCCAGGTCTTTATGTGAAATTTAAAATCTTCTCCAGGGTTTTGTTGGCTGAGTTTTTATATAATTCACAATCAGCAGACAGCATGAGTGGTGAGCAGTGACATTTGAACATAAAGACATAGACTGGATAGGGATCAATGCAAAATGCAGAGCATTTCATTAGAAAATAAATTCCCTCAATATAGTTTAAAATCATATTTGTTTAAGATTTTATACCAGCTTAAACTGATTGTGGCTGTGTAGCTGCCCAGAGCTTGCTGACAAAATGGTTTAGTTTCAAACTAGAAAGGAACACTTCTGGGTAAAAAGAAAAAGCATCTTATTACATACTGTTGAACTGTTTCAGCCAGACTGAATGTTGATTAATTGTCCAAAATATTTTTTTTCCTGTCTCTCCAATAAAGCACATTACAGTTGGCAGAGAAATGGAGGACCAGTCTGCTGGATGAAGTGAATGTAGACATTGACAGGTTCACATTTCTTCACTGGCATGACAAAATCAATATGCTATTTCCCATTCTTAAATATGACCAGGAAAAGGCAATGCATTATCAAGAAGCTTCTAGATGCAGAGGGAAGTAAATAAAACAATCCTACCATATATCACTATCCATAACATTTACAGGCATTTCAGGGAGAATCTGCGCAGTACCAAGGCAGTGCCAGGCAGAGAGATGGCTCTGCTGCCTCTTAAAAACCCTGTCAGGCATGGGCTGGGAGTGTTTGCAGCACTGTCCTGTCCCAGAGCTGTCTGTGTGCTGCTCAGGGGACCCAAGCTACCTCCTTCAGATACCCTCTGAAACCCCTCCACCCATCAAAGGCAGTATTGCCAGAGCTAATTGCTTAGGCTAGGGTAGAGCTCCCTGTAAACATCTGTGAAGCTCCATCATTATCCTCCTTCAAGTCCCTCACTAAATGTCTCCTTTGCCAGGATGCCTACAAAATGCCTACAAAAATCTTGTCAACAGTTAATCTCTTCATGTTCTGAAATAGGTGCTTGTCATGGGGGCTCTGATGTCCCACAGACTCCATGCATTTCCTCTGCATCCCTTTCTTGGCCTCTGTTAAGACTTAAGATCTGTGGGACTAGGACCACCTTTAATTCACTGAATGAAAGTCCCACAGGAAAATACTTCTTTTGGATTTACTGAAAAATTGGACAGGATAGTGTCAGAAAGGATGCTTTAGAGAACTCACTCTGCTTGGTTAACCGAGAAATTGACTGAGAGACAACATAACTAGTGTAAATAAGGTTCCTTCAGGGAAAGAATATACAAAGGGCTCTTTACTCTAGTAGAGAAAGACAGAAACAAGAAATAATGTCTAGCAGTTAAAGAGCAAATTCATACTAGAAATGAGCTACCCATTTTTACCAGTCAGGGTGGTCAACCAGTGGAACAAAGTGGTGAGGAGATGAAAAGCTGCTGTCTCATGATAGATACCAGGAGAAGAGTGCTACTCGGAATTGTCTGCATTACCCTGCCCAGGTCACGCATTGCTAGAATTTGATGGAACACAACAGCTACTGACACACAGGATGGCAGTCCAGGTGATCTTCTCTAGTCCCATCTAGTCTTATGGGCCTCAAAAAAGTAGTTAACAGCAGTGTGAGGACTTCAAAGATGATAGATTCACCTAAATGGTTTCTCCCATTCACAAGTGGAAGAACACATGGCATATCTGTGTGCAGTTCTGCTAACCTATTTAAAATTGCTTGCTTTCAGATTTCAGGTGAAATATTGACTGCATAATATAACCACCATATCTGCAATGAGGTGAGTGAGTGTTAAGTAAGAAAAATAGAATATTATTTTCCAAGGGGAAAACACACAACAAGTCCATGTACCCAGTGTTGCTCTAAATTATTTATAGTGTCTATTAGTAGAGCAGAGGAAGCTTTGTAAAGTGCAAATGAGCCAATTGCCATGACTTTTATATGCAAAACAAAATACCTAAAAGAGTAGTCAAAGTCTAAATTTAAACAGTTTACAGTCAGGTTAGTAAAATAGTTTCCACCAGGGTCCCTAAGCAGATTTTGAAAATCTTCATATTTAAAGAAAACTTGGACTAAAAATTTCCAGAAAGCTTCTTTTTGTCTATTATGCATGCTGCTTATAGATAATGCCAGTTTATTGCTTTAAATAGTCAACAAACCATCAACATTTAAAATGCCCAGTATTTGTGCAGAGGAGATCTTACCATGTTCTTCATGCAGTTAGCCCTGGATTGTGTGAGAGCTTAGATTGCATCATTGAACTGTTTAATAAAGCAGTGCCCTTAGCAGTGTCATGCATTTACACTAAAAGTTCAGAATTAAAAGATCTACAAAGGTAATGAGAAAATGGTTATTCCAGCCTACACACTGAAATCTCCAGGGACTTCTATGTGCTGCAGTAATATTGCAGATGGGTAATTCCCTCATTTCTTCTTTGGAGTTTCTAATAAAACCAAGGTTGAAAAGCAGTGCTCCAAGAGAAGAAAATATTTTTGAAATTTATTTGTTTTGATTAAAGAGCCAGATCCCTTAGGTTCTTGAAAGATGCTTGTTCAGATAAAGGCAAATTGTAGCAAAATAAAATCATGTGCTTGATGAAAATGACTGATGTAATACCATATTTCAGTCATTCTGAATACATCTTCTCATTCATCCTTCACTGTGAAAGAAGAAGGAAAACATCTCCAGATCAACAGTACTAATATTTTTTGGTGGATGAGTGATGCCTTCCCAAAAGAACCACAGATATGAACAAGAATTTAAGAACAAAGCTGTTGGATGCAGACTAACAGAAATTGACAAAATGAAGTCAGTCCTGACATTAGTTACTAGATTTAAAATGCCAAGACCATTTTCTCTGAGTTCTATCAGACTTGAATTTCTCTTAACTAGGTGGAGCTCTCCTCACCTCTGTTTCCAATCAGATTAATCTATAGTAATTGCTAATGTTAGTTTGATTATCTACTAGAATATATATAACTTCCGTTAGGCCCTAGTAGAACTGTAAATAAATGAGAAAAATACTGGGCACATTAGGGAAATTAATTGTAGCAAAGCAGTGGATTATAGACTGCAAAATAAAATAGGACTCTCAGCATGTGAAGTTTTTGTTTTCAATGCTTAATTTATTACTTCTTGCTGTTCAAGCAAAAGGCATAGTAATTTCCCTGTAAACATGCTGATCAATATTTAGATAAATCAGTCAATACAGTTTTATCAAACTTTATAGGGCTATAAAATGGGTTTGCGTAAAAAAGTTGAGAAATGAAAACAGTAAACAAGAACTATCACAATAATTACTTACAGGTTAAAAAGTGCTTCCTTCTTTACCCCCCAAACTAAAAAAAGACACGCTTGCCCGGAATGCAGAGTAGGGTTTGTATTGATTCATCTACTGCTAATTTCATTTGTCATTACAATTAAGCCTTTTCGATAATCCAGCTCTGCTTTAAATAACACAAAATGGTGATAGGCCCCAAAAGATTGATTTCCTGGAGCTGGTTTATGTAAGCCTTTGCCTGATTGATCTGCCCACAGATCTAGCCATGGCTCCCTGCTTTTCTTCCAGACCAGACTTCTTCTCGTAGATGAGAGGAGAGCTAGTCATTACCTGCATCCCTTCAAATTCTGCTTATAATGCTTTTGTCAGAAAGAAGGGAGTCTGGGAAGAAGCCATAAAACAGAGGCACTGTGTAGCTAATGAAATAACTTATTTTCTGAATCCTCTCAAACCAACACAGGTTTTAAGGTTTTTATCAGGTTTTTATCTGTAACTCTGGAAAATCAAAACTCCTGGGTTTCTGTAGGGACTGGGAATTGACTGCAACAGACATGCCAAGAAGTAAATTGTACAGGCATTTAATTTCTAGATCTTACTGCTATAGGCCTTACAACCTGAAAACAATCTTTGCACCTCCTTGAAGGATTTCTGCAACTGTATTACCTATAAGCCAAACATTTAATATTATAGAAGACACCCTAAACCTTGTCTGATGCTGCCTGCCCCTTTATGGACTTTCTTTTCTTCTCATGCAATGTCTGTAATTAAACTATCGTCCCTTATGTTGACAGCTTTATTCTTGTTCTTTGATAAATTTTTTCCTTCTCCAAAATATCCTTGTCAAGAACTTTTGTCTTTCCAAGTGCTTCTTCTATAAAAGAAGGGAATAATATTTGTCACAGCTGACTTCAAGGAACTTTATTTGATATTTAGACAGTGATTCAGAAAATTACCATTAACCTTTGGAAGTTTTAAACCTTTGATATTTGAAAAGTCAGATTTTACTGGCCTAAGAAGCAATCCAATTCTTAAGGACAGATAGGTAATGCAAAGCAAATCATAGGGTAAGACTGATAAAGGAGAAAGCATTGGCTCAAAAGCAGGCTACATGGTGTTGATAAAACTGTTGCTGAATTATCAATTTGTCTCCAGCAGTTACTTTAAAATCGAATCTTTTAAGTAAGACGGGGTCAAATTCTAATCCCTCCTCTCTCAAATCTGAGCAATTCCCATTGAAATCACCTCTCCCTATATCTGGCAGAATTTGACACTTTCTTTTCAAGTGAAGCTGGGAATCCTACTTCACTGAAGGCAGGGATTCCTATTTAGAAAATAGGAATCTTTATCTTCCTTTCAACCAGTAATAGCTATAGGTAGCTCTCCCTGGTGTACCAGAGCACAGCATGTAATCTATTACATGTGTTAATATTGCTTTTTTTAAGCCTACTGGCATTTCAGCAGCAAAGTCTAAACCATTCAGACTTATGAGGTATTTTTATTATACCTATTTTATGCAAAAATATAAACATTTTATTGTAATCCAGGAATATTGCCCCCTTTCTCTCCTTTCTCTTAAATTATATCTATCTATCTATCTATCTATCTATCTATCTATCTATCTATCTATATATATATGTGTAAACACACATATAAATAGATGCAAATATATATGTATGCATAAAATGAGATTAAATTAAAATAAACACTCAAAGTATTTTTTATATTTTCAACTTATCTTTCATCACTGAAATATTTTCAAAAGACTGCCACTGTTTGCTAAAGCTTGTCTTCCTTTCTTTGAGAATCTGCTCCACTTGTGTTCATCAGTTTAAATGACTGACATCTATCTATGTCCTCATTCTAGTGCTTGACTGGCACAGATTGCACCTCTGATGATATCTGCACTTAGAATATTAAGCATGAGGAAACAAAGGAAACAGCAACTACATGAATTGGAGAAAATACATTCACAAAATGATAGAACCATAAAGTTAAAAGGAATCATGACTTCACAACAAATGCAAAATTAATAGGAGTCATTGTAAAATGGACATGAGAGTGAAAACCCAATAAAAATCCAAGCCACATAAAGTATCAACCTGTCTGCACAATGAATTTAAGCACTGTGTATAGGTAGAGTGTTTTGAACAGAAATTACAGAGTCAAATTACAGAAATGTGCCAGACATGCTTGATGGGAGACAAACAATGATTGTTTGTGGTGCATGATTTCAAACAGCAGACAGCTGCTCCTGGGACTTCGGTCAGAAATACGTTGTCATGATCACCTGCTAAGCTGTGTTTGTCATGGAAATCCTCACCCCATCATTCCAGTATGCAGCTGAGTGTAGATTTAAAGTAGAGAAGAGAAAATAAATCCAATTTTTCCTGTCAGGGAAATGCCATCTCTATGCTTTTTTAAGCTGAAAACTGGTCCTGCTGTGTCATGGTTGTGCATGGACTCAGTGCTGAGCTCCATCATTGCTGCATCTCAGGTGATACGCAAACACTAAATTAAATTAAAGGTGTAAGTATTTCAAATGCTTGAGCACTGCCAGTGTAGTCCATAAACAATATCCCAACCAGTATTGGTAAAAATAATAATTATTGCTTCTCCTCCAGGGCATTAGGTGTTACAAAAACTACCCAAGAAAGATTTCCTCTTACAAAAAGAGGGTTTTGGTTATTTTGGTTATTTTGGTTGTGTTTTTTTTTTTGTTGTTGTTGTTGTTTTGGGGTTTTTTTGGGGGTTTTTTTGTTTTTTTTTTTTTTTTTTTTTTTTGGTTTTTTTTTTCTCTTTTCTTAGTCCTGTAGCTGATTCATACAGCACTTACACTAGGAATTTTTACATTTTTAATATTTACAGATAAATGACAGCTGAATTAACAAGCAGATTTTCACAGCTATTGTTCCTTCTCATTTAATTTACTTTGTGGTTTTTACACTTGTAATTTCAAGAAATACAAGATGAAGGAAATTGCAGTCACACAATGAATGTTTGAGCTGGACATTAGTAAGTGGTAGCATTATTTTGGTACATCTTTGACATCTCTCAGTGTTACTGCAATCACACAGACAAATGTTAGCTTTTCCTACAGCGATAAGCTGATGATGGTTTCTTGACATAATAATAAAACCACCATGCAATAGGCAAATTACTAACGTTTTCCCCAAAAATGAATGTAATTGAGAAAACCTGATTCCATATATCACTGCCTTTTTAGAATGAATAGCTCTATTCAATGCATTTTAATGTGGTTCTATTAAACTTAAAACATCTGGACATTTCTATTTTGTTTTTACTTTTACATTGCTTGATTTATATTAGGGATACAGTGTATGGTTTGCTGGAAATTCAGTTTCTGCATAAAAAGCCCCTCTGGAGCTCAGCTCACAAAGTTCATTGTAATGGTGTTGATTCATGTAATTCTTCTTGTTAATGATATTGTACAGAGCAGGACTTTGCAATCACTGGATGATATTCCTAGCTGGGAAATCATGCCATCAGTCCAGTGGGGAATTTGCTTAGGAATGAAAGATGTTGCTGAAACTGTAACATTCAGAAGTAAAACATAGATACAATGGGGTACCTTTTTTGAGACCAGGATAAAGGCAGAGCTGGGAAAACAACAACTTTTCTTAGGTTTTGTGGGTTTTGTTTGGTTTGTTTCTAGGTTTTTTTTGGGGGTCCACCATTAGAAATCCTGTTCTTTTTCTTTTGTTTGGTTTCAGTTTAAGTTGAACTCTTATACTATTTTTTTTCCCCAAGGGAGGAACTAGAAAAGCAAAAAACTGAACAAAATTACTTTGTACATGGATGGAAGAGAAAATGGAATACCTACAGGTTGCTTTTGGGGTTTTTTTTTGCAAATACTTAAATAAAAAATCCAAGTAGCACCATTTATGAACTGAAAGTAGACCATTGAAATCACATTTGTCCCTATGATAAACCCTCTACAGAAGATTTGCTCCAAAAAGAGCATTTCTATTTTTATCTGAACATTACATCCTTGAAAAAATACTAGGAAAAGACAGGAATGACTATAAATCTGTTCCAGATTAAATCCAGATATGGATACTAGGATTAGAAGTATAAATCCAAATCTATTCTGCTGAGGTAAATTAAATTTTTTTTGGGTCAAGGCTCTGGACTGAGAATGTCATTTAACCTTAAGAGCTGTGGTAGTTCTTTGAATACTTTACCTGAACTTTCAGAGTCCCAAGTCTATGCCTGTAGCTGAGGATTCCTTACTAATAACACCAGGAGATCAAATTCGCCCATGTTCGAGCAACTCTTTAAGATCGTTGGAACTTCAGACTTCCCTGGCAAGATGTGAAATGTTTTGACAGAAAAGCTTGTCTTCAGGTTAACAGAACTGAAAACTTTTATCTTTTTCTTCCTCATCTTTCTGTAGCTCTTTTTCTCTCTTTGCCTCTCAAAGCTTCTGAATTTTTTGTCTTTCTTAAACTATGGCTCCCTGTCTTCCTACCTCTTTCACAGCTTTCTTTCATGCATGCCTTTACATTACTTCCACATCGCCACATTTTTTTTCACAGAAGGGAGTACAAAAACCACCCTCTCATTTTTTTCAGTCTGTTCTTAGCTTTAAGGTTTTGGCTGATGCTGAGCAGTGATGACAGCCTGAAATCAAGAGAGAGACAGGTTGTCTTGGCTGACATTGCTGCAGCCAAGGGGAAGAGCCAGTGCAGGTGCAGGAGGTAGCAGGGCACTGTTGGGATGTGGCCACCCTCTGCTGCAATAGTCCTGGGGCAGTGTCTGAGAAGAGGGATTTTTTTTTCTCAGTTCTGTAAGGCTTCAATAAGTAAACCTCAAGTTCCTTTCCTTGGAAACTGGGGTATGAACTCCTCAAGAAAATTACACTGATTTTCTTTTTTTTTTTTTTTTACTTCGTAAGTTTTAGATGAAATTAAAGATTAAGCTCTTGCAGAGTCCCTTGTGAATCAAGGATTCTATCAGAAGCAGCAAAGCTCCACAGTGTGAGTGTAGTGTGACAGGAAGACAGTCTCATACAGGTGAGACACCATAAGATGGATTCATCTACAACAGGAGGGGAACCAGGCCAGTAGATCAGAATTCTGGTCTCCAGGTGGAACAGCATGGATGTGTCAAGAATATATGAAGATGATTCTGCTCTAAAATTCTTCAACATTTCCCTTGTATTCCTACCAGTGAAAGCAATGTATAAATACATGGAATGTAAGCAATGTATAAATACATGAAAAGCATCTGCCTCACTGACTGACCTGCCAGAATTGATGTAATGAACAGATAGCTGGTTTAACTTTACATTTACCTGGATGAAAAACAGAATGGAATGATGAAAAGGAAGAGCAGTCTTTAATCTTATTTCCTCATTTCTGGGTTGACTTTGGGGAAACAAAGAAACTGAATGATCTCTATAATCTGACTGCAGAAAGTGTCATTGAGACTGTAAATTTTAGTGACAGACAAGAGGGCATTGAAACCAAAGAAGCTTGACTACCAAAATGATAAATACCTTTTAAAATACATCTTTGAAAGTGTAAGAAAAATAGACAGGGAGAATGTAAAGGAAAAGTTGTTAGTGTGGGAATATTTTTTAAAATATTAATTTAATAAAAATATTCCTTGTAGTTTTCTTGTTACAGTTCTGCTTTCCATTCTATTTGCAAAATTCAAACTCCTCAGAAAACTGAAGGGGAAAGAAGCATTTTAGTGTATGTCTCCAAATGATTAATGTAGCAGTCATGTTCCCTCTCATCAGTTCAAGACCACTTGCACATCTATAGAAATTGGGCATGAGGTGTGCTGAAGCATATTAAAATCTCTTCTTCTACTACTTTTGTATTGAATAATTTTTACTGCTCTTACTTTTGTACCACTTAAATGAGAAAGGAGGCAATTTAGCTGCTATCACATACAGCCTGAGGCAAATGTGTCATATAAGCTTAATTCAGAAATATCTTTTAAGATAATTATTTATTTTCCTTTTAGAACAGCTTAAAGACAGCTTTTTAGGAAAATGCATGATTTTCCACATTCTTTTGCTTGTCTATCCTTGACTATTCTCCGTCTAAGATGAATAATACATTACCTATCCAAGAATCAAGGGGCTGGAGATGAAAAGTTCCTGTTAGATCATATACCTTATTTCTCTCTAAAATCAGGATTATTACTTGCAGCACCTGTTTTTAAGATATTGCACAAAGGTATAGTTACCTTCTTTGCCCCTTTCATTTTCAGCTAGATTCTCAACTTCTCTGCAGTACTTGTCACTAGAGGAACATCACTGACTCCTAGCAACTTCAACCAGCTTCAGTTCAATTATGTTATGTTGCTTTGGATATATGAGCGGTTGGGAATTCCTTATTTTGCAAGTTGTGGGGAGAATATTACTGTCTGTCACCTTAAGGTTTCAACCATGTTTCCAGAGTCCAACTGTGCCTGGGATAAAAGACAGTTAGCAAAGGTGGGATTTAATGAAACTAAATAGTTTTGCTTGACCTACATAGTGAATCTCTCCAAAGACCTCAATGACCTCATGCCTGAGCAGGGGAGCAACACTCTCACAGAATCACACAACAGCTGAGACCAGAGATAATCCAGTGTGAGGCTCAAAACAGGATCATCTGGATCAGGTTGCTCAGGATTGTTTCCTGCCTCTGTTTGAATTTCTTCAAGAACAGAGACTTCCCAACCTTGCTGAGAAACCTGTTCAAGTTCTTAACCACCCTGAGTGAAAAAATGTCTCCTAATCCTTAAATTAAATTTCCCGCATTTCAGCCTGTGGTCACTGCCTCTTGTCCTGTCACTGGACACCACTGAACAACACCTGGGGCCAGCTTCTTTATTCTGTGCCTCCACCAGGCATATATCCCTGAACACAGGCCCCAGCTCCTTTTAGCAATAAGCCCATGTTTTGCCTCATTTTTCTACTGATTGACTTGTAGAAGCCCTTCAGATTCCTTGTCACACTCAACTCCACAATTTTCGGCTCTTGATTAGCCAAATGCAATTTGCCTGGTGGGATAACAGGCTGTGCAGATTCTGGATAAATATGAAAAGACCTGTGTCCTTACAACTCAGCATGCTTCCCAAATAGGAAACAAAAAAACAATGGTTTTAACAATCACATATTCTAGGCAGGAGGCTTGGTTGAACTTAATTCAAATTGGAACTTTGACCTCATGGTCCTATCAGAAATAGATCTACATTGTGCACTGCCCAAGCTGAGGTTCATCAAATAAGTATGTATAAAATAAGATAGATCAGAAGACAAAATGGTAGAAGAGATAAAAATAATGCATTTCCTACTGAGGATTATTTTTGGCATTTCTCAAAAAAATATAAGCAAAAAAAGTATTTCTGCAGTGAGGCTATTTAAGGGTTTTATTACTACAGTAAATTGGGTGTTAGTTCCAGAACTACTCCCTCTTTTGAATGCAAAAGCTGTGAAATAACAAATTCTTAGCCAAGAATGGTATTTCCTATTTTCATTAGTTTATATATGTTAATAATTCCTTGAAAAGCAGCAATGAGTAATCTTAATTCAGTGTAATTTTCCAGTTTCAATACTTGCTCTCTTTAGGAAGGTTTTTTAGGAAGGATTTTTTTCCTTCAATGCCTTGAGAATTTCAATTTCAACTTTAATTTCAACAAAGTAAGAGAAAAAATGTACAGATATAAGATGTATTATACTATATATATACTCTTTCTCACTTTCTTCTCCCCCTTTTTCCCCTGGAATATGCTACATATAAAACCTCACTGGATCACCCAGTTCAGAACCAGAATTTTCAGTTTCAGTTCTGCTTGCAGTTTTATGTAACAGTGATTTTTTAAAAAAATTTTATGCATTTTTTATATTTTACCTGTTGGAAATTGATAATTTATATAAGTCTGACAGTAATCACCAAAGCCATTTTACAGCTGTTTGCACCAGCAGAAATTTTGGCCCTCAAACTGCAGAATCTTTAATCAAATGGAAAGGCTGATGCTCAGCAATTCTTAGTTCTGATTCAATATATGTTCAAGCTGTACTTGGACAGCAAGTGACAAAAGAGGTCTTTTGGCAAACCTTTAGGGACTGTGTTTTTGGATTTCTGTCTTTGGTGCTTCCACAACACTATGGCTTTGTGAGATTAATTTCAAATTAGTCATTAGAATAGCTAATAAGATAAATTGAAATATTTTTTGACACAGCATATTCAAACATAAACTCAACATCATTAAAAATGTAGCTGCACAGCGATGCGTTGTAAAGCAAATGGATCTGAACAGAATGTCATGAAAACTGTGAAGCAGTGTTTGTGAGCACATCTATCACTTCAGTTTTCATGTTTTATTACTATTCCCTTTCCCAAAATATTTAGATGTGTAGAGTTTTGTGTTTGCTTGAATGTTTCTGGGATGTTGGACTTTTTTGGTACTCCTGTAGCAGTGCTAATAAGGATGACCATACATGTAAAGCATTATTAATTTTTTGCTATTCAGTAGTCACCTGGCTAGAGGAAAATCAGTCATGGCAGCTGGCAGTAACTGAGCCTATATAATGTGAGTCAGGGACCAACTGGACATTGTGAATGAGGAATAAATAAAAGGAAGAACTGATAAGCTATCAGTCTCTGGTTTAAATACCTCTGTACAACCTCCACTTTCCCAGTCTTTCTCCTTTGGGGTTGTACATTTGCCTGTCTGTAAAACCTTTACAAACCACAAAACCTTAATTTTCCTTTGCAAATATTCCCAAATGGAAGAGGTCTTTTTGCAGACAAATAATATTTGTAAGGTAATTTGATTGTCTTTTTCTTCTATATGTGGGTTTAACTTTTTATACAAGTCATGTATAAACCATAAGAATTAACTTAGGCATGGAGATTCATTCACAAGCCAGTAAATGGTTATGAGAGAAACAGCCTATGGATACAGAGCATGAAAAATTGAAAAAGAAATGAGGAATTAAACTCTATTATTTCTCTTATTCCTTGGGAGCAGGAGTTGCAGCTATGCTAATGGTTAGAGCAGCAGCATTTAGAGGAGCAAAATGATAATGGATCCACATGGCTGCTGTGATAACACTCAGCATACTGAATAATTACAGAGATATTGGTAGCATGTTGAGCTTCCCAATGAATGTAATTAATATGGTCAGGGCCTCATTTACTCACTGAAGCACACCAAAGCTTAAATCTGGAACAAGGATTCCTGTTTTTGCAAGGTTCTACAGTGAAAATCATGGTGATTACACAGCCACTCCAGAACAGAGGAACAAAATGAGAGAAAAGGAATTAGGATGCAAAATCAGTGTTTAGCCAAAACACTTTCAAACCCCTTGTTCCATGAAATTGTGGTCTTAATGTTTGTAATCAAGGCTTATGGTTCCTTTCCAGCAAAGCTGCACTAATTTATCTTAGATATAGTTTGCAGCAGTCCTGAGAAGTAGCAGCAGCAGTATGTGAATCATTGCAACATTTAATGTGTGACAAATAGTCAGAGCTAGTGAGAACATTTGGTGGGTTTTTTGTTTGTTTGTTTTGGGGTTTTTATTAATGTGATATCAAAGGTGTGTTCCCTCTGTTTGTGTTTTGTGCCAGATCTGCTTACAGCTGGGGCAAAATTTGGTCCAGGCCATGAACTGAATTCATCTGAGTTTTGAATTATTCAGTCCATCAGTTTATGGACAAAGAACTCCACAACTCTGGGTCTTTTTTTCCTCCCTGATTTTTGTGATTTTCCTTTCCCTCACAGCACAATCCTGGCAGCTCCCTGTTGGCACAGCTGGCTGCCTTGCCCCAGCACCCCGCAGTCTGTCCCGCAGTGCCAAAACCACTTTCCTCTCCCAGTAACCTCCTGCCAATGGATGTTCTTTATTAAAAGACACCAATTTCAATTAGATTAAATAAAACAAGGTTTATTGGACACAAGCAAGGGAAAACAGAGAGAAAATCGAAGTAACTGAATGAAAGCAAAATAAATCATAACCAGCATCTAGACACCCTAGCCAGTTAGACTAAAACTCATAATTGCAAGATATTGATTGAGTAGGACTAAAAATCTTATATATCCTTGATATTTATTTGGATGTTTTCAATAGCCATTTAAGTCTGACAGTTCAACTCCTCTCAAAAGAACTAAGGTGGTTTTTTCCTATGATGATTATTTCTACAGGGTTTTTCATCCTCTTTAATACTCCTGGGCCAGGAACTTTATATTGTTATCTGATAATGCTCACTTAAAGCATCACAGACTTTAGATTGAAACTGATATGTTACCATACATAATATTAATATATTACTTAATATTTTAGTATATATAAATATATTAATATGAATATATATATATCTTTATATATGATATACTGTTAACATTTTAGTAATATTTATATCAATGCTAAGGTTCATTCACAGCTCACAGCAGTACAAAGGTAACCCATAATGCAAGAGGACATTGCCCCTCCCCAGGGCTCCAGAAGGAGCACATGCTGCTCTTATGGTAGAACTGTGTCAGCACATCTCAGAACAAAGCACTGGGAAGATCTCCTGAGGGGAAATTTTTTCATAGAATTCACAGAATTCACGGGTTGATTAGGTTGGAAGAGACCCTAAAGATCATCGAGTCCAGCCCATGCCTCAACACCTCAATTAAACCACGGCCATGTAAAAAAACACCCGGTGTTTTTTAAACACATCCAGGGATGATGACTCCAACCCCTCCCCAGGCAGGCCATTCCAGTACTTTATCACTCTTTCTGTAGAGTGATATTTAGAGACATTTTGGAGGTTAACAAACATGGATTCAGTTCCTCTTTTGCCAATGGTCTTCCACCTTGTCTCAGGGTGAATGTGTTGTTGTAAAGTCTGACCTGTGGAGCACATGACAGTACACGCAGAACTCAAAAAACAATTATAAAATCTTTCATGAGAGGTGAAATAGGAAAATGACTATTCTAACTAAAAAACACAAAAAGTTTATTTCATCAGTTATAAGTTTTAGGAGCTAATGAGAAAATTTAGGTAATAGGCACAAGACTTTGTCTCCCAGTGAGAGAAAATTGAAATTTTTTATGCAATATGAATGTATAAAAAAGTTTGTTGATTATCAGCTAATTCAATGAGAGCAGGCCACAATTAAATTTATATTTTTCCTATACCACTTATCTTCTATCCAATTGTTGATTATTTGCATCAGTTAATCCTGGTGTACCATTTGGTTGTAATGAGCTTCATAGCATATTTTCAATTAAGAAAAAGGATCACTTCTGGTCCTTAATTTTAAATGCTATCTCTCAACAAATATATAATTTATCTTACTCAAAACTAATATGTCATACAGTTTTGGATTCATAGAAATATCAATTCTTAGTCTGTTACCATTTCCTACTTGAATACTTAGTTCAGAAAATGAGAGTAAATACCTGCACTTGCAGTTAAGTATGCTGGAGTTGTATTTCAATTTGTGTTCTCATAAAACTCTTTTTTTGTAGTTCTTTTTCCTGGCCACAATTTTAACACCACTTTCTGCTAATAAGTTCAAGTTCTATCAGATAACCTGATCTGGAATAAATTTGGCAGAATAACAGATAAAAATAACACATAAAGATGCTATTTTTAAAATATCTTAAGTTTTGTTCCTATATAATACTGGTGTTGAAGTTTGGACAGTGTTTTTGACAAAATTTTTGATCTTCTGTGCAAGAAGGGATAATTTTCATAAGAGAAGAGGCAAGTTGGCCTGTATCATAAGTGGTAATGATGGGAAAGGAGTTCTGGAGGCCTGTTTGGATTTACAGTTTTAGGCTTGAGCTTCCACACAGTATTTTCTGAGGTCACAATGAACTTCATTTCTGTTTATGTTAGTGGCAGATAACAGACATGAAAAAGAATCTGTATGTGGGAATACAGTTAACCTCCTGAGCCCACATCTACGAAGGTGTGAAGATATCTGATGCACCTTCATGTCTAACCTTGGAGCCTGTCTCTGAGGCTCTCTGCTCTGTTATCCCATTCTGTGGTCTTCTTCAGTGCTCCCAACTCAGGCTGAGTCTCACAGCCCCCGCCTAAGGACAATACTATGAGCCCCCTATCCTGGGTCTCACTGCCTGGCATAAACTGAGATATAGGCATCCATCCATCCATCCACAACGAATTATTCCTGGCTTATTTTCAGGTTAAAACTTGTCCATTGCCAAGCTAGAAAGACAAAATGTTCAAAACAGCTTAGTGGTTTCTCATTTGAGGAATATCATCTTCAAGTGTGACAACATTTACTTTTGTTTAGCGCCTCTGTGTGTTGTATAAACCAGGATAATATCCTAATAACATGGTACTTCCAAGTTATTAATGACTCAGTGTTCCTAAAGGCTGGTGGCAAAGCTGAAAGTGATCATTCAAGGAGGTCATTAACACCTTGACAAAACGGCTGACACCACACTTTAACATTGTCAATTTTTACAAGATAGAGATTACATTTATAAAACATATCCTTGCAATATTCTATGCCTTTCTCCCTTTAAAAATATTTTATTTTTTTAATAGAATTAATTGACCAATTGAAAAATTTTTATTAGCTACTATATTGCATTGAGGTGTTTTTTCTTTTTTAACCTAGCAGGAAAAATTACTTTTTATCACATATGGGAACATCAGTATGATTTTTTAAAAAATAAATAATAGAGTGAATTCTGGTCTTATAATTATGTAAGTATGAGGTAACTTCACTGAATTCAGCATCTACATTGGTATAATGTGTCAAAGAAAAGTATGACTTCAGAACTCTTGGTCTTCTGACCAGAAGCATTTGAGTTTTTGACCCTGTATTTAATCAAGCACATTAACACAAGCAACAAGTAAAAGGAAAAATATCTGCCAACAAGTATATCAGTAACTGACCTCCAATTCACAGAGTCCTCCGAAGAACTCTAAAACCAGAGAAAGTCTCAGTGTCCTTTGTTGCAGAAGTATAGTGCAGAAATACCCCAGCCTCTAAATGAGAGCTGGAAGGAAATGCATCTCAGTGGCATGTTTTGGCTCTGTGGAGCAGCCAACTCTGACAATTGGTGTTGATGTGGATCTCAGACAACTGGCAGGAAAGCAAGATCCACCAAGATTTGGAGGTGAAGTAGCAGAAATCTGATGCTCATATTTCTTCTGATCTTGCTCCACATCATTAAAACATTACAAATAAGGAAGCTGAGAACAGAGTTTTAAACAGCTTGGAAATTGGAGAATATTTGGCCACATTCAGGCTTAGATGTTAATATAAGTGATTTTTAATGAACCATAAAAACTATTTTTAATTTACATCTTTTAATTATACTCAGTGAATTTCCTTTGTGGATTCATGATGTGGGAGGAGAGGCAGAGGGCTATCTTTTATTGATTGAAGCGAGGTGTTTGCTCCTCACTGAGTAGAAGCCCATCAGAAACAATCTGGCCAGAAAAGAACACTGTGATTGCTTCCTCTAGTGGCATGTAACACACTATCTTCTCATTAAAGTTGAAATAGGGTCATGCTTCAGTTTGAATCTGACTACATGGAGCTTTAAGTTTCATCTAGAGGAGTTTAGTGTTCCTTTGTCCACTTCATGGAATTTTCCTGTTTTAGTTTGTGTCCATTTTCTCTTGTCAGTGGGTACCACTGAGAAGAATCCAACTCTGTCCTGTTAATCCCACTCCCATCAGTTACTTACACACTTGAACATGATTCCCCTGAGCCTTCCCTCTTTGGGCTGAACAGACCCACATCTTTCAGCCTTTTCTCATAGGAGACATGCTCCAGTGCCTTAAACATCTTATTAGCCTTTAGCTGGGCTATTTTCATGACTCTCTTCCAGCAAGGAGACCAGAACTGGACACGGTACTTTGCATGTGGTCCCACCAGTGCCATTAAAAGGGGAAGGAACCCCTCCCTCAGCTTGCTGGGACCTCTCTTCCCAATGAAGTGCAGGAGGCTGTTGACCTTCATCGTTACAAAGACAGATTGCTGGCTCATGGTCAGCTTGTGCACCAGGAAAACCAGACCCTTTTCTGGAAATCTTTCCAGCTTTTTGGCTCCTGACTCGGGCTGGTGCCTCCCCATGTGCTGGGCTTGGCGTTTCTGGTTGATAAACTTGAGTAAGCTCCTCTCAGTCCATTTCTTCAGCCCACTGTGAGCTCTCTAAATGGCAGCACAGCCATGGGTGCCGATGGCTCAACTTCTTTCTAGTCAGTCCAGTTTAAAGTGATTTTGCCTGGTCATTATTTATTATATAACCCCTCAGGCCTTGATGTTTAGGAACTGTGCTAAGAGGATTCTATATATGTTCATTTGTTTTGTAGCTCAATGATAAAAATATTGAGCAAGACACAGAAAAATTTCAGGAAATATGGCAAATAGTTTAAAGATATATGAAAAGTCATATGGACAGGTGTTTCACTTTTTATCCTTTCCTCTCAAACTGAGTTTGGAATAGAGGGTTGTTTTCACTTTTGGAAGGACAGAGATTCAAAGAGAAAAAAGAAATAACTATCTTTTCAAAGATCTGATTGTTCAGTTGTGGAAACTGTGTGGCACAAACATAATGGGAGGCCAATTGGAAACTGTGGTTATATTATTCTGCCACTATTTTTAAATAACTAGAATGATTTTAGTTACTAGCTAATCTGGGTATTAGCACTCAAATAATTTCATTTTTCTTTATGACTTCTGTCCGCTTCTTTCCTCATTAGGTCAAGTTATTTTATGCTTCATTTTCATTCAAGGCAATTCTCCTGTGCCTCCAGCGAGCATATAGGAATGGGGAAAAAGGATTTACACATGGTACAGGACTGTTTCCACTTTAAATTATGTTGGTGTTTTTTCCCTGGGTGTTTTAGGTATGGATGCCAAATTGTACTGTTGCCATAATACTTAGGAAGCTTTCCTTGGGTGCTATAACACTACAGTCAGTAATGTCCCCTTATATTTAGGATCAAAGCACAGTATATAAAGTCTAGAAAGGGTAATCAATGCTATTTCCCTTGACAAGTGAGTTGTTCTCATATTTTGTTTGACTGCAGAGCTAAAACACACAGTTTAAAAGAGGCAAACCTTCCTACAGTTTGCCTAAATCCTTATTTAATAAAAGTTTTTCTAAACCAGGGATATTGCCATGCAGAAAACTCTTCTCTATACTTGTCTTATCAGTACATGTGGCTAGTTTTCTATTTACTTTCAAAAGGCGTGTTTAAATGTGCGCATTTCTGTCTGTCTACATTTTTCATATGTGCATATGTATTCATGTATGTATGTACATATGCAAATATAACCTAACTGACTTTTCAGACTTCTCATTTTAAGTGGTTTTTGTTTGTAAGGATGGCTGTGCAATAGATACTGATCTTTAATATTACTAAACCTTAAGAGGCTTTGTATGTCCAAGAAGCTCTTGCTTTTAATTTTTAAAATTGCTTTTTTTGGTTCAGATTTAGACTTAAAATTCAGCTACTTATTCTGTCACCTTCATGTGTTTCTTTACTACATTTTAGATTACTGTCAAGCAACATACAGGACCTAGACCTGTTAAAGGCCCCTGAAATTTAACACCCAAGAATCATCTCTTCATCTCCTTGTCATGGCCCTTCCCCTTACTCATCACTAATACATAATATTTTGCTTTTTCTCAGCAACCAAGATATTTTTGAGTTCCTTCCTGCACACTGATCCAATGTGAAATACAGTGGTAAAAAAAATCTGCCAAAAATCTGATTTACAGCTTGGAGGTTAAGATACTCTTCAGAAAGATATGCTTCATCCTTTGCTGGCTAAGGTGGAAGAATGATGTATTAAACAGGTAGGGATATAGGAAGGGTAGGACTAGAAGCATGTCAAGCATCCACATTTTAAAGGGAAAGAGCAAGCACTTCCCTGATCATTTTTAACAGGAGCAGACTAGTTTACATATGGAAAAAGCATGTAAAAAGGACACTTTGTTTAGCCCAAATAAGGTACCTTAAAAACAGAATTTTTCTGTGTGTTCAAGTGCACATTCTATTGAATCACTAACTCCACAGGTTAAATATCTTGAATCCCATTTTTGGATACTTTATGTTTTATTCAAAATCTAGACAGTCAACAGATGTCTTAGACTGCATTCAAAATTTTACCTTCCAAAATGCTCACAGATCTTAGCAAGAAAATCTTATCTTCTTTTTATACATTCTTTCAAGGGAAATTATTATAATTTTTATCAAATACTATCTTGTTATGGTTAGTTTGAACCTAACACAATTATCTCCCTGCTTGTAAAGAGAATCAGATACTATTTTAAACAACTTTTTCCAGTAAAATAATTACATATGAGTGTTTTGCTTGAGAATGTAGAAATCAAATAAACAAATATACTAGCAATTCAAATACATGTGAGAAAATACTTCTGGTTTTAAAATTAGAGAATGAAAGGACTATACAAAGCCAACACAAAATAGTATAAATTGCATTGAATGTTCTCATATTTCTTCTGGATTTTATTTTATATTTTGCCTCTGTATACACTATATATCATTCTACTTGTGGTATTCTTAGCTTTGACATAAATGGGCAATACATTTGAAAGACAGACAATTCCCCCTTTGATTAATTCACTGGTCCGTTTACTCATTCAAAGGCAAACCTACTACAGTCAAACAATTTCCTGCTCTCACCATGAAATAATTTGTTGCAGGGTCTGCACTGATTCTAAATGCAGCTTTTTTATTTTTTATTATTTTTTTATCCATATATTTGTACTAAACTGGTAGGCAGATGACCTACACAACTTTTATAACATGTCCTTGGAAGTGATGAGCATTCTGGGTCCTACACAGCACAAATGACAACGGAAATATGACTTGCAGATTTTGAGCCAAAACATCTGAAGGCACTTGAGAGAGCCCCTGACAGCTCTGCGGCCGGTTTCGGAGCGATCGAGGCATCCCTGCCAAAGGGCGACTCAAAGACGCTGCCAGCAGGAGGCCTCCATGCGACGCTGTCATGTGGCAAGTGGCCTCTGGGGTGAGATGCCTCACTTGTTGAGGAATTTGGTTTTGACTCGGGAAGTAAGTCAGATCTACAGATTCACTGCTACTGAGCTGGGTTTCAGTGGCAGTGTGTTTTTTGCACATTTTGTGATGTGAGTATGAGCACTGTGAAATCACCTGCTGAGATGACCTCTGGTTACAGTGAGTCTGAGGGGTCCTGTCATAGCTTTTTCACATCCTTTTCACTGAAGCTACAAGAAGCACCATACAAGCTGTTGTACAAGGCACTGCTCACACAACTGTTATTCTGTGTTCACTGCTGAGCAGTGTGATCTGCATGAGTTACAGAAGGCTGAATCCCAATGATGTGCTCAGTGTGTCGCTTTAAAAACATGGTGTGTTGAGCAATGTAAACATATGGTACTGCAGTTATTGCTGTGCCATATGGGGATGTGTAGAGTGCCAAGAACACATCTGTATGAACTCATCATCAGTGGGCATCATCAGCTCTGTTTCTTTGCACCTTTTTGAGCACCACTAGTTTCTGCACTTATTTTTCAGTTTAGATTGAGTAGGAGAAGTTCACTGGAGATTTTCTAATTACTTAAGATAATTGGAAGAATTTTAGATTTGTCCTAGGTGGCATTTTCTTACCATGGATAATAGCTTTGCTTTCTCTATCAAAGTTTAAAAAAATCTAGTGCAAGACACCAACAAGCCTCTGAGCTGTGGCTACCTCCTGTTTGTAATTATCATCAAAATAGAGAAAAGCACAGATTCTCTATTTCCTGCAGTGTTACTAAAGGAACATCATAACCTTTTAAAGAACATAGAGATTTTTGAAATTTAAAGAAAAGTTATAGATAACACACCAAAATTAGTCATCTTCATGATATTTTTTACTCAAAATTTATTTTAAATTATACACTTTGTATTGTTGTGGTGACATTTTTTAGAACTGAACAATGATTAAAGCCTTTTCCCAAAGTTGTTCTAAAGTGGCTGCAAAGGTCTGTGTCAACTTCATTAGTACTTTCTGTCTGAGGAAAAAAAAGTGAAAAAATTACACCTCCTCTGCTTTTACTGATTTGCAAAAGTCTTTATATTCTTATTTTACTGCATGTTTACTGTATGTTAAACATTCCTGATACATTTGTTGCTTTGCATTTATTTTCTTCCTTATAATTAAACTAATTGGAGAATTAATCAATGTCATCTGTAACCCTGAATGACAACTGATATTAATGAAGGAGGTTGTTCATAGTCCAAGCTTGGCAGGGTAGGAAGAGAAGTCTACATTCTGCAGATGGAAAGCCAATTAAAACTGTGAAGTTGGGGTGGTACAGATTGGAATAGAAGTTAGCTTTGTGGAAAATATAAATTCCTGGCTGTCTTTTGAAAGGTAAAATGCTACCTGCAGCCTAAAAGTCACAGAAAAAAACCATTCCTTTTGTTGATGCTTCACACCCCATTGCAATTAGATTGCTAAATTCATCAACCCTTTCCTAAATTTTAGAGAAATAGTCTCTCTGGTCAAAATATTGACAGGAAAGTAAACTGAAGAGATGAAATGATGGTGGATCTGTTTCAACAGTGCCACTGCTGAGGCATTCTGGTTTTGGCAATGAACATTATCAAGTTGTAGTAACTGTTACTCTAGCTAATAAAACCTAAGTAAATCATATAAAGCATATAAAGGGCAAACTGCAGGGGCCAATTTACCTCTGTTGGTGAAAATTACATCTCCTATGCCAGTAGGATGCCATCCTTTAGGAGCAGGGGGTGAAGAATTCATTACCAAGGAATGGAGAACACCAACTGTTTTCATCTGTTGCCTCAGTGAGGATTTACTGGGTGGCAGCAAAATATGTGAGTTGGGACATTCACCCCATCCCAGATCCCAGATCCTCTTGGTTTTCAATGCATTATTTATTTTCTCTGTCTGTACTTTTCTTCTATACTTTCTATTTTAAATATATATATATATATATATATATATGTATATACACACACATATATATGTAGTCTGACTCAAATGACTCACACATCCACAGCTTTGTCCTTGCTTTACAATCAAGTACCTGGTTTCATCTTACTTTCTTGTTATCCCTGTTACTTGTTCTCAACCTGTTCTTTTGTGTGCAGTAATGTTAAAATAAATAAAAAGAGGAATCTTATATCTATCAACTGCTTCATACAAGCCTCCCTGTCTGTCCAACTAAAGTGTTAATCCACTTTTTCTGCAGAGAACAGATGAGAGCCTTCACCACCCACAGGTGAAGTGTCTATGTAAAATGACATACTACAGTATTTGTGATATTTTATTTGCTATTTATACCAGATTGTGCAGAAAGGTTCTGTGTAACCCACATTTGAGTTCAAACTCTGAGTTTATAGATTTTTTCTAGCATCAGAAGCATCATTTCAGAGTAGTGTTCTTTAAGATGTGTGAAATATAAAATGCAAAAAGAAAAGCAGAAGACCATGAAGCTAAAAATGTTTCCTTTATTAGCCTGTAGTAAATTTGAATTAAGAAGAGTTAGCAAAATACATGAGATTAGGCCAGAGAGTGAAAATGAAGTGGGCTATCCCAGTTCAACACTGAGCAGAACATCCCAGAGTTATGGAAGAAGGATTCTTTTTCTTTCTGGAAATTTTTTAATAAAAAGCACTGAGCCATTAGGCACAAATGCATAATTACCTTGCCCTGTATGCTTATTGGTAATGGAAGGAGAAAAAAAAGCTGCTTCCTCTGCAGCTGAAAACCAACAATTTCCTCCTGACTTCAGAGGTTTTTTGCTGGTTTGCACTTCCTGACAGTCCAGCGACTGTAATTTCCTATGAGTAAGAGTTAAGAAGAACTCTTGAAAAGTAAAGGATTCATGTTAGCTTGCTGCTAAGTTACAGGGGGAAAAACCCCACATAGCCCAGAAACAAGAAGCTTAAATAAGAGGATGATGGGAATCAGATGTGTATGTGTTAGGAGGCTTAGCATTGTAGTCTGTGTCTGTATTGCAAGCACCTCATGGCTTCTAGGGACCAACTTTCAGCCTAGGACCCTCCTGACTGTATTGTGAAAAACCCGAAATGTCTATTTTTGCTTACAGGCATGTTGGGGGAAGAACAAAATCAACTCCTGGGAGGTCCAGTTGGATTCTGCCAGTTGGGAAGGTAATAGCAGTTATAGCCTGATAGATTTGACCTAAACTCCTCACCAAAACACCATTGTGCCCCATCAGCAGGTTTCAATAAAATTTGTGATTTGGAGTCAGGCACCTCTGCATCCCTCTACTTATATATCAGGAGCTGGGCATCTCAGACTGGCACCAAAAATGTGACAAAAGCATTGACCTAGGAAATAAGTGCTGAGTGATTGGAGGAGACTCTGCAAGGGTTAAGCTGTTTTTTTAAGGGTTAAAGCTCTGGAGCTTTGCTTAACATTCACAAATTTGATCTGTTTTCTGGAGGTAAGTAGGAAACTCACACAAAAAGGAGAAATACAAGGAATTAAGGGGAAAGAAGTGGGAGAAGATTTGCAGTCTCATTCTGAGTAGGAGTTTTAATGCAGATATCTGACCTTGCCAGAGACTACACAAAGGATTCCTTCATAGGGTGTTTCAGAGCGTTGGAGGGAGTGCAGCTGAATCAATTTCTCCTTGATTCTCCTACTGTAAATATTAGAAGAGACAAGTGGGTGGTGATAGCGAGCATGATGATTAGGGTACTGAACACTCTCCCTGTGGGCTATTCTCCTGCAATATATATGTGAGCATCTCGTAAAAACTGCAATGCTGCAACAGCCTTTCAGTGGCTGTGGAAAAGTCCATTAAGATTTTTGAAGTTATAAATTGGGATTAGATGCCTAAATAGAAGGTACATGCCTAGGCTATTTTTTTGTACCTAGTGTTGACTACAACCTTTGACCTGTACCACAGGTAAAAAACATGTTAAGTGTAAGCACTTGCACCTTTTATTTACAAAATGTTAGAAAGAAGTGAGATATTAAAAAGGGAGAAGATACATTAAAATGAGAAAAGCATTAAAGGAAAAGCAAAGTGATGCTCTCACCAGCAGCCAAGTTTCATTCTATCACAAAGTACAGTTAATGTTTTTGACCCAATTCTTTGCCTTGAGGGGAAGCCAGAAAGCTATTTGTACTGGCAGAATAGTTCACACAATTACTCCAAAGTGTGCTTATTTCCATTCTACATGGGTTTTGATATATTCTGAGCTTGGCATTCAGACACCCACCAGACAAAACAAATTGCTTCCTAGGTCTGGGAAGCATATTATACCAGTTATTGTAAAGCAGCTTGTATCATATGCATTCTCAACAGTTCCAGAGGAACTGACTATTCCAGAGGAATTCTTTGTGTAGAAGTTGCAGTACTATTCAGATCCAGGAGCAAAACCCAAAATCTAGTGCTAGTCCTTTGCCAAAATTGTCATATATTGTACTTTCAGTGTCACAAAAATATAGCCAATGGGGAAGAACATATATGAAAGTGTGAATAAATATAGAAAGTGACTGATCTAAACCTTTTTTAAGGTAAAAATTGGAGTGTACTTTTACCTTGATTCATAAACTTATACTACAATAACTTCTACACTCAGGTTATAGACCTCTTATAAGAGACAGAGTGCTACAGAGAGTTTACAAAAACTTTGTCACTGACACTAGACCTTTGCCCAAGCAGAGACACATGAACAATAATGGAGTTCTGTCCTGAAATGGATCTGAGCAGGATCAAGTACAGAATCAAGACCTTGCTTAACAAGTAAATTACTAGTAAGCATAGAAAGTAGCAAAGAATGTCAGAGAAGGGGACAGACAGCAGCTACCTGGTTATACATTTTTTTTTTAGGTCTGATAAATGTAAATATGGATTTGTATGTAAAAGCTCTTAGAAATGAGTTATAGTACGCATATTTTTTTACAGCACCTGAGCACTTGCTTGTGCTATGTACAATTAACACTTTCCTTTGAGAGTCTTTGTTTATCCTTTATTTAATACTGTTGAAATGCTACCAAGTTACACCAGGCCCAAATGACATGATATGTAGAGCAATCAATTATTAAAAACATATTGCAGCATTTAATTACCGCTATCTATGTCCATGATTTGTTAAGGGTTTTTTAGCTGAATGTATTTTGATTACTATAATTCAAAGCACAAGAGTTAGGCCCAGATAATTACAATTGAAGAGCAGGAGATAAAATATTAAAAAATGACATTCCCTTTGACAAGCAAATATTAGCTAAAAGTCAAGCAGAGATTGTATTTTGAAATTTAATTTTGTTACAGAAGGAAAAGTAAAAGAAAAACTATTGAACCAGGTCACCCTCACTATCTTACTTACTGCTCTTAAAATGTATAGATTTTACAGGTAAGTTAAGAAAACACTCCAATCTAAATGTTCTCTATGTTGAAACAGCAACCTGGTCTGGATTGCTGTGTTGTGAATGAGTCACTTCAAAGGGACAATTTACCATAAAAAAGAAAATTTAAATGAAAGAAACAGTTGCTTTCTTTACCTCTTCAGGGATATTGTTGAATATATTATTTTCCTTGTCTGTCCCAGATGATTAGGTTGGCATTGACAGGGATCAAAGATGCCATATACAAAAGGAGGAGAGATCAGTGAGGTATTTAGCCTAGAAAACTCAATTTGTCATAATTCTCAGGCTATTTTTTTTTATCAAAAAAGTTACAGAAATCAATCTCCTATGACCCTTACAGGGTTTTTAAATAATGTTTTTTACATCTTCTGTGGTCTGTAGCAAAACAGTAGTACAACAGTAGTGTCCCTTGTTAAGAAAACTCTCCAAACACTGGGCAGCCATCCAGCAGTGCATACTGATTTATGTCTGTAGCACCTATTCTACTAATCACATCATGCTGCTATTAGCCCACTTGTGCTCCTATGAATAAGCAAAAAACACTCATTATTTATCCCTTTTCTTCTGAATGGTTTACAATGCCCCAAAAGTCTTCCTAATGCCAGGTCATGATTTCAATACTTTTATTCAGTATGTATATTGGGTGTCTGTCAAATATTTTTAGACTGCAGTCCTGTTAGATACTTTATACTCTCCACTCCCTGGAATAAATCTTTCTTTGAAATAACCTGCTTGCAATGTGGACAGGACAGAACTGCCAACACACACGCAGAAAGAATAATGAGAAATATTTGGAGGATTAACTGCAATAATTTTTTTCCTAAATGAAGCACATAAAATCATTGTCAAGAAAATTTTCAGTCACGTTCTTTTTGCACTTTAACCTGCTTCTGAGATCTCTGTTAAATGTACTAATTGGATGTATGTTTGCCATTTGAATCTGATCAAAAGGTAACCTGTGGATTGTCTGTCTCTTAAGGTGGAAACTTTATATTAGTATATCTGCTGGGAATACTGCAATGTAAAATTGCCACTTTTGATAGACATTAGTGCTGTAAACAATAGAGAAAAAATAGCATTGTTTCTTCTCTTGTGTCACTTCTGATTTTAGGATCAATTGAAAATAAATACTTAAAAACTAAAAAGATCTCTTAATACATTTTTCATTTTTATAAGTACTAGCTACTCATCTAGAGTCTCATTGTCTAAGGAGAGGGTCAGAGGAGTCTAGATCAGCAGGTAGGGTACAGTGGTGTTGCATCATAAAATTGTTATTGGCTGAGAACCTGATATTTATGCAGAATCAGTCTTTTGCCTCAGGCTGGCTTTAGTCTAAGTCCGTGGCCTGAGTGTCCATCAGCAGCTGGAGCATATTTCACGTGCCATGGAAGAGTATCTTCCTGGCTTTGTTTTGGTCAAAAATGGTCTCTTCCTCATTCTCTACAGCTGCCCATGATGGGAGTCGAAGGATGAGAAGTGGCTCTGACTGATCTACTCCAGTGAGCAGTCTTGAACCAAAAAAAAAAATCAGCACCCTAAGCAGGGATATAACTTCATTATATGTTTCCAGTTCTTCCAGAGTTTATGTTAAAATGGGATTTGGGTTAAAAATCTCTTCACTGGCCCTGCTTGGTAAATGGTTTTCAAATTGTATGCACATTTTCATGTTCCTTTTAGATGTTTACTCTTTAGAGAATTTGTGTTGTTTTGGTTTGGTTTTATTTGGATTTTTTGTTGTTATTTTGTGGTTTCGTATAAAATGTAGTGTCAGCAGAAAATGCATTATTTTTTACTCAGAGAAATTCCCACAATTTTCATGTCCCAAGCTTAATATCTCAGAGCTCCTTAGCTAGGAAATGAAACTGAAAAAGGATTAAAAAAGATTAGCCAGATGTGTATAGTGAACTAGTATCAATACTAAGCTTTTCTTGTTGTGTGCCATGACTAGGTGATGAAATTCACAACTTTTTCATACTGTTTTCTCTGCATGCTGAAGAAAACTGCAATCAATATTTTCCTATATGCCATTATAAGGAGACAAGTCATATAAAGAATGCAATTAGCCTGTAATTATCAGGTGATAATGAATAACACATCCAATATCTTTCCTCCTTTGAACGTTACAGTTATGCTGTGAAAGAAAATGAGACAAGAAACAGGGTTTAGTGCTGTGCTGTCAAAATGGGTGACTAAGATTCTACATACTTTGTGAAGTAGTTGTTGACAGCTAAAAATAATTGACAAGTATTGCATTATCAATTCATTGAAAAGTCTTCTAAGCAGATGAATGAAGTCTATTAGTGATTACTTAATTACAATCCAAAAAGCAGATGAGATGAAGGGAGCAGTTAGTTAGAGGGATTAATACGGAATGAAAATACAGATTTAGGTGATGAGACAATATCATCTCAGATCTTAGAAAAGAGAAAATTCAAGGAAGGCCCTATCCTTTTGAAATCAGTCAGTCTTTTGCATATAAAACATGTATTCATGCAGTGCAAATTATGGCCAGAGGAAGTAAGTGAGGCCAGGAATTAATAGGATTTGAATGCAGTTTGACAGGTCTGTTGATATGACGAATATCCCATTATCCTTGTTAACGCTAATTAAATTATGCGGAAGTGTTATTAGACCTCATGCTTGAAGCCCACCTTTAATTATTTTTGATCAGGAGGAGACTTGTGCAGCAGCAAATTAACCTTAAATTGGCTTACTTAGAGGTCTTTGAACTGTTCTTTGCAACATCTTCTTGCAGTGCCCTTTCAGAGTGAAATTTTAATTGTGAGCCAGAGGGTGGTTCTGGTGATTTTTGTTCTTTCTACTGGTTCTTCTTCATAGGTTTAGGATGAGGTTCTTGAGAAACCATGTGTGCTAGGAAGGTTTTTTAAGACGAGCATTAGGTAAAATATGCCTTGGTGCTCTCACAAAGATGGAGCATATTAATTACCTGCTATGTGAATGGAGTGCTTCACATTTAACAGGTGTTGCCTCGGGTCTAAGCTATTCATCAAAGTACCTAGTAAGGAGATAGAGAGTGCTGTGATCTTATTACACCAGGTACTATGAGCATTATTGTCATTAAAGATGTTATTACTATTGCTACACAGCAGTCAATCCAAACTGAAATTAAAGTTGTTTTACAAACTGGGGAAGCGCCTTCATCCTATCACCTGGTTTCCTGTGTTCCTTTGTTCTAAAAAAACACCAGCCTCTGCTTACCTAACATTTTCTATGCTTAGTCTTATACTTTTGAAAGCTGAGACATTTAGGCAAAGACTATTAAGTTGTCTGGGAAGAAAACAAATGTTTGTGCTTGGGAAAACACAATAAAAGTTCACTGTTAAATTGGCTATTCCCTCCAATCTGTAGTTTTCAAGCTCTCTGTGGGGAGGATAACAACTCTGACTTTAATTTTGACATCAAATTCTTATGCAATAGTTTTCTTACTGAATTTTAAATGGAATCTTCTTATTTGTATCATTTATTAACTTGTTTGCAAACAAAATTATAAAATGCACATATTAGCATAATTTAAAAGATAATTTCTACATGCACATAGCATCTAATCCTGATATTTTGGCTGTATGTCACAATGCTGGTGATGTCAGTTAGTATCTAAACAGCAATGTGGAAAATGTTTGAATAGGGATGACTTTGTCCAGAGGCAGAAATGACAGAAATACTCTCCTTCTTGCTGTACTGTATCTTCTATTCTATCCTGTAATATAAAATAGAATCATAGGATATCTTAGGTCAGAAAAGACCTTTAAGATCATCAAGTCCAACTGCTAACATGGCAGTTTCATGTTCACTGCTGAACTATGTCCCGAAATGCCACATCTGGATGTTTTTTGAACATTTCCAGGGGTGGTGACTTGAACACTTTCCTGGACAGCCTGTTCAAATGCTTGACTACTTTTCATGAACAAATTTTTCCTAATACTTAATCTAAACCTCCTCTGGCCTGATGCCACTTCCATTTGTTCTATTGCTTGTTACCTGGAATAAGAGACAGACACATACCTGGCTACAACCTAGTTTTGAGGAGAAAATTATAAGGTCTCCTTGACCCTCCTTTTCTCCAAACTAAGCACCAGCTGCTCCCCATCAGATTTTTGCTCCAGAGAATTCACCAGCTTTATTGCTCTTCTCTGGATACACTCCAGCACATCAATGTCTTTCTTGTAGTGAAGGGCCCAAAACTGAACAAGGAATTCAAGGTGTGGCCAGCAGTGCCAAGTAGAGGGGAACAATCACTGCTATAGTCTACTGGCCACACCATTGCTGACACTGTCCCAGAAGCCATTGGCCTTCTTGGCCACCTGTGCAAACTGCTGGATTATGTTCAGCTGCTGTTGATCAGCACCCCAGGTCCTTTTTTGCCAGGCAGCTTCCCAGTCACTCTGCTCCCAGCCATTAGGACTGCCTCTGCCTGGGGTTTTTGTGACACAAGGGTAGGACCTGGCACTTTGCATTGTTGAACCTCATGCTGCATCCTTAGCATGAGGATGTTGTCCTTAGCCCATCAATCCAGCCTGTCCAGATTCCTCTCCTAACCCTCCATCATCAGATCAACACTCCCACTCAGCTTACTATCATCTGTGAAATTACTGAAGGTGCACTTGATCACCCTGCCAAGATCATCAGTAAAGATGGCAAACATGGCTGATCCCAATACTGAGCTCTGGGGATATCTCAAGTGACAGCTGGGTTTATCTCCATTCACCACCACTCTCTAGGCCCAGCTGGCCAGTAATTCATCCAGTTTTTCACTCAGTGAACAGAGACCTGTCCATGAGTAGCCAGTTTCTCAGGAGAATGCTGTGGGAAAACATGTCAGAAGTCCAGACTGCCATGCACAGCATTTTTGTCATCCATTCTGTGAGTCTCCTTGTCATAGACAGAGATCAGTCAGGTCAAGCAGGACGCACATTCTGTCTGGGTATGACCCCCTGGTTGTCCTGTATGTTACATGTGATGGTACTCAAGACGATCTGCTTGATGACCTTCTCTGGCACTGAGGTCAGGTTGACACACTTGTAGCTCTGTGGATCCTTCTTATGGTCCTTTTAGAGGATGATAATCTCATTCGTGAACCTCCAGGCAGCTCTGACCTCCTTGGTTAGCCAGGACTGCTGTTTAATGATTGAGTGCCTTGATGAGCACTCTGCCAGCTCCCTGGAAAGGAGCCCAAAAAAAACCCCAGAGGTTTCCCAAGGGGTACTTTTGGTTATCCCATTGTTGCAAAATCAGATGGAGCTGTAGAGACCTTTAGGATGTGTTCCTCTCCTGAAGGAGGGGCAGAAATAATTAGTCCCTCTCTGCTCCATGTGAAACCACAAGCAATCTTCAGTGGGCGATGTAGTGTGACTTGACTTCATCCCCAATGTACAGTGGGACCTAATAGATTCAAATGAACTATAAATGATAGTGGTAGACAGCAACTGTTATTCCCTTTATCAAATTAATTACCCCTATATGTGAAAATCTAAATCAGGAACCAGACCCTGAAAGGCAGCTCAGCTGTGCAAGATATAGCACAGAAGAAGTAAAAAATGGCTTCAAGCCATTTGTATTTTCTCTGTGTTCAGGGCCATCCATATTCTTGTTAGGCTTCACAATCTGAGTCGTGTTCAATGAAATGGAGAAATGCAGCTTGATTTTTTTGACAATGAATCATTTCAGCAAGCTTTTCAGATATATTCTATGGACTGAATGTTATCTCTATGTATATAATGGCTTTTCTGGTGAATATTCCATTTTTAAAAACAAGTTTAAGCTTGCCTATGGACAGGAACAAGTATAATAGAATGAATTTTCATTAACTGATCACTGCGAATATGTCTTCTATCTTAGCTGTGTTAGACATATTTTCTCATAAGGCAACATGTTTTTGATTCACCCACAGGTATAACATATATCTCTCTGAAAATCATTTGTGGATGCAGTCTGGAAATATCTGTGATTAAAACTTTCACACTATAACAAAACAATTAGGAAGACGTATTGGAAATTTGCCCAGATCCCTTTGTGATGTTTGTAACATCATGCACTCATCTTAAGACTAATCATAGACTCATAGAATGGTTTGGGTTATGAGTCCTTAATGATCACCTAGTTCCAGCCCCCTGCCATGGACAGGGACATCTTTCATTTGACCGGGTTGCTCAGAGTCCCATCCCATCTGGACTTGAACA
Source organism: Molothrus aeneus (assembly GCF_037042795.1). Taxonomy (NCBI): domain Eukaryota; kingdom Metazoa; phylum Chordata; class Aves; order Passeriformes; family Icteridae; genus Molothrus; species Molothrus aeneus. The sequence goes on along the minus strand of NC_089650.1, from coordinate 33,675,559 downwards.
CTTCCAGGAATGGGGCAGCCACAGTTTCTGTGGGCAATATGTTCTAGTGCCTCACCAATCTCACAATTAAGAGTTTGTCACTGATATCTAATCAACCTATTTTCTTTCTTTAAGTTGGAAACCATTCCCCCTTGTTCTGTCTCTATATGCTTTTGTAAATAGCCTCTCTTCCTTGAAGGCTCCCTTCAGGTGTTGGAAGGCCACAGTTAGGTGACCACAAAGGCTTCTCTTTTCCAGGCTCAACAATCCCAATTCTATAAGCCTTTCCTCAAAGGAGATGTGTTCCATGCCTCTAATCATCTTGGAAGTCCTTCTCCAGACTGGCTCCAACAAGTTGCTCTGCAGGTCCTTCCTGTGCTGGGGACCCCAGAGCTGGATGCAGCACTCCAGGATAGGTCTCAGCAGAGTAGAGCAGAGGCCAGAATCCCCTCCCTTGCCCTGCTGGCCACGCTGCTTTGGACGTAGCCCAGGACATGTTTGACTTTCTGGGGAGTGAGTGCACGCTGAAGGATCATGTCCAGCCTATCATCCCCAAGCTGTTCTTGACAGCGCTGCTCTCCATCTATCCATCCCCCATCTTGTACTGATATTGAAGCTTGCCCTGACTCAGATTCAGCATCTTGCATTTGGTCTGACAAGGTTCCCATGTGGCCACTTGTTGAGCTTATCCAGGTGCCTCTTGGAGGCATCCAATCCTTCTGATGTGTCAAGCACACCGTTTAGCTTGGGGCAATGGTCCGAATATGCACCTTAAAGCTTTGCTCAATTCTTCAAATAGGTTTCTGCTGAAGGATATTTGGTTTTCTTCTGGAGTCCTGTAAATGCGTCCCTCCCAGCCTTCTCTCTAACTTGGAGAAAGATGGAGCTGATAGGTGGACTGATAGGTGGATGAGGAATTGGTTGAATGGGCACATCCAGAAGGTAATGGTCAATGTCTCTGAGTCCCAATGGACATCAGGGACAAGTAGTATTCCTCGTGGTTCAATATTGGTACCAGGGCTATTGGTACCAGGGCTATTTAATATCTTCATTAATTATGTGGAGGGATTGAGTATACTCTTGACAAATTTGCAGGTGACACCAAGCTGAGTGATGTGGTATTTTATCACAGAATCATGGAATGGTTGGGGTTGGAAGGGACCTCTGGAGATCATCTGGTCCAACCTCCCCAAGAAAGCAGGTTTACCACAGCAGGTTGTACGGGATTGAGTCCAGGCAGGTTTTGAACATCTCTAGAGAAGGAGACTCCATGACATCTCTGGGGAGACTGTTCCAGATGCTTTCCCTTGTGTTCAGATGGAGCTTCCTGTGTTTCAATCTGTGCTCATTGCCCCTTGTCCTTTTGCTGGGTACCACTGAAAATAGTACGGTCCCATTCTCTTGACACCCATCTTTATGATGACTTGTTTATCCCTTCACAGAAAATGCTGCATTTTGTAATCTCTTTCCAATATTCCTACAAACCCTCAAATTTTAACTGTAACAAAAATACCAGAAGGGACTGTTAACTAACCAGGAAACAGTGGAAACCCCGTGTAGTGCTCAAAACACAACCATTCACATAGATTGTCCTACTACACAGGGCTTTTATACTGAGTATACTTACCTCTCATGAGACAAGATTTCTTTAGTCTTGTATCATTGGGATGCTATGCTGGATCAGGAAACTGAAAAGAGTATATCTGAAAAGAGGAAGAGGAAGAGAAGCATAGCCATACCTGTACCTACTACACAATTTAGGAGCAAATTCATGGCAGCCCAGTGGCCCCTGGGCCTTTGAATAGGGGCAATTGGGGTTATCAGCACAGTGTGCACAAAGAGGAGTGACTCTTCCTTACATGCAAGCTAGACTTACACATTGATTTGAATTTAAATCTACTGACAGATATATGATATTGACATATATTTATCTAAGATTCTTTCTTTTGTGGTATTTCTTGCAACGCAGTCTGAGTGAAAATTATTATGAGAAGAGAGCCCTCAGTTTCCTTCAGGCCAAATGAAAATCTAAAGGGTCAGATCTATATATGAGAAAATCCCACAGAGTAATACAAAAAAGGTGAACATCTTCACCCCTCTGTTGTTCTTCTGATAAATATTTAAAGAAAAATTTTGAACAAAATCCCCCTATGCATATAATTTTACTTTACAATTTACTTTTGAATTTCAAGATTGAAATATGTTTCCATTTCAGAAGCAACAAGAAGTTTAAAAAATAAATCAGCAATAGTTGGAAGACCTAAATATAGTCTTAGATAACTAATTTAAGATTATCTTCCAATGTGACACCATGTCTAAGAGGAAGAATCCTTTATTTCTTTTGTAGAGCCCTTTAGACTCACAGATGAAAAAAAGGGATATGAAAAATATTTAACTGTAGAAGTATGTAAATATCTAGCAGGGGAGAGTCAGCCTCTTTTACAGTAGTATGTGCATGATTTTTAAAACATATAATGAGATAAAGATGACCTTCCAAGAAGGTCTGAGAAATGTATAATGCAATGAATATTTTAATAATCTGATTCTACTATTTCATTTCTTCCAGAGAAGACTAATAGGTGACTTGATCACTGTTCAGAGATATTTATCTGGACAACAATATTCTTACAGTTATCTTATGTAATGCAATAAAAAACCTTGTTTGAAGCCTGAAGCTAGTTGCGGTATGACTATGGTAACTGATTTATCTTTTAAAAAGAAGGTAATCATTGCATGAATATTTCCCTGAAATTATGCTGTTGTATTGTTTTTTGAGTTTGTGCCTTTTTTTTTAATTTGAAATTTCTTGTATAGAGGTTCCTACTAGTTTTTCCATGCAGGGCACAGCACTTAAGAATGAGGTGTGAAGTTCAACTCATGTTCTCTCCTGTGCAATGCAAATAAACCATCAAGGGAATTCATAAAAAGACTTAAATCTTGCCAATATTTCACTTAAAAGACTGAAAAGACAAGAATTATTCAGTTATAAAATCTTATCATTCCAAATTACTTGAGGCCTCTTACTTTGTGGTATAAGCCTATCTACTATGTCTTTTCACCAGAATTGTCTGTCAAATCATGAAACTAGTTTGTTTCTATTTTTTAAAATTTATTTTATTTTATTTTATTTTATTTTAATTCCTATTTTTTATTAAGTGATGAGGGAACAGTCCCAGAAATATCAGGTGTCCTGATATTTGAGTGACATCTGGATCATGGAATTTTGGAATAATAAACTTGGCCATGATGTCCACAAAAGAAATGGCCAAACAGAAATTTCTCTTATGATTAGAAAAGTTGACACAGGTCAACACCGGAAATGGAGAGTTATTCTCCATTCTCCGCAGCAGTACAGGGCTATGGTAGTTCCTGAGCAGGTTGCTGGGAGCTAAATATCAATTTAATTTTCTTTATGCCTTGATTTGTGTTTAAACCAATTTTTATGTTGAACAGCCATGAAGACAATATTTGTCTCAAAGATCACAGGCATATGCAGCACAACAAAGTCTCTGTGTGTTCTGGACATGTAAAATTAACCATCAGAAAAACTAATTATTGATGATGTTACAATGTTTGCTAAAGTGAATATGTCCCTCTGCTTTCATAGCCTATTTTATCCATGGTTCTTGGATAAAATATTCTCCATGACAGCATAGACTCATTTATCTTTCAAAATGACTCCTGTTCTTTATTTGTATTACAGCTTTGCCCAGATCATCCATCCTCAACACTTCTAGAAAGCCAAGAGGAATGAACAGCTATTAGAAAATCTAGTGAAAATTCATTTGGAAGGGAATGAGCTGTGTTCTCATAGAGTTGCGGTGAAAAATGGTTCAGATTGTAGAACTGTCTGTAATAATATTTTTCATAAAATCCAGTTACAAAATGAACATATGTGATGTCTGGACTATCTAAAGCTTCAATCATGTTTTATAACTGTTAGATTAAACTATTCACATAATGACAAATAAGGATATAAAGCAGTGGCACATTATAAGAGCTCCTTTCTTTGAGATTTTGAAATTTCTTTTACTGCTTAGTTGAAATGCCCTAAATTTCTTTATATCATCTTATAAGCATTTTGCTTTTGAAACTTATGTTAGTTTGATAACACTTTGGAAAATCCTTCAATATAACAAAGTACAGATAAGCTTATTACATTGCAAGTATTGAGTTTTTTTCAGTATATATTTTTTTTCACTGTGAGACAAAGCAGTTACAAATTTTCTTATGCAAATGTGTGAGAATTCACACTTACCACTGATTGCAAAAAATTATGTTTTTCATTAATAAAACTCAGTAAATTCTTCTAAGAAACACATCAGTGATGAAATTAGACTTTCATCCTTTTAATCTGTAATGGTGTGTAAAACTATTCATTTAATCTCTTAGTATTATTTTCTTTATCATAACAAAAATTGAGAAGGAAAGCTGGTATTCTTTTAAAAAGGATGGAACTAAATATTTTCATATAATGGTGTAAAAAGGTGTAAATTGCTTTTACTCAGTATTACAGATGAAAACCTATAAATATTATTATTTTTATAAGAAAATAGACACAATTCAGAACAATTTAATGTATTGCATATGAAGCACTTACCACTCAACTTGTGGATTGGTCTTTTGTCTTATGCGCAATATAATTTTAAGGAACTTGCTCAACCCAAGGTGAAAACTTTTAACAGGAGTTTTTAAGAACTTGTAATTGCCTGTGGAAGAACTTACAGTTTGCCGAAAGGCTTGTTTGACAATTCCTGTTACGGCAGAGAGCACAATGCATCTCCCTTGAAATAAAAGAATTCAGAGACAAGCAAGTATAAAAGTCTAAAGAAACTGAATTGTTGTTTCTCCTGTCTGACTTCAATTACCTGTTATTATCTTTATTTTCCTCCTTCTGAATCACCTATGCCCTTAAATTTGACAGTGGAAAAGAAGAAAAAAATTGACCTCTTTGACTTAGATCAGAGAATCCCCTTCCAGAGGAGAGCTGATGAAGGGTTCTCTTTCCTTCTCCTAACAAGCAAAATGAGGCTGCCAATGTGGAGGACATATTTATAATTTTTCTATGATCTGTTACAGACTGTCTATAAAAGCAAACCTACAAAATGTTATAATGTATTTCTATTTATAGCTTAATTCTTCAAAGGGGAAGATTGGAAGATACTTCCAAGACAAAGAGGTAAATAACATCAAGTACAGAAGAGTCTGCAGAACGTACATGGTACATGCCTTCATAGTTTTGTAAGTTTTTGCATAGATAACATAAAAAGTAACACAGTGTCTGGAAAAGAGGCTGCAGTCTGGTTGCAGTCTACCTGACTGTAGGAGCAAATACAGTGGAAGCAGAAATCCTGACATTCCTACCCTCAGCTGAAATACTTAGACCAAGTGTGATTTTAATTTAATTGGGAATCTAACTGTATCCAATACAAAGGAGAACAATTATAGGTAATCTGGACCTGTAGGCAAACAGAAATCAAGCACAATGATACTGTAGGCCAATAATTTGTTCTGATGTCTCTAGCCAGGCACTTCATTCAGAATGGACTAAGACAGAACTTCTGGAAGATGAATTTTTGTAACAACTTTACGGGAAAGATTATTTCAGCAAAGGCATGAGCTGTCCATTTTCTTTAAAAAAGCTGTTTTCCTAGGAGTCTTTAATAGATACAAATGTTTTCTCCAGCTCTCTTCTTAGCTTCAGTCTTTCTAAGAGCCACAATTTAACAACCCTTATAAAACTTGGACTCCTAGTATTCCTCTGGCATTTTGACTCTTTTATTTCAGTCTGGAAGAGACATGGACAGGGTTTTATGAGCAATGAATAAATCCAGAGTCGGGGTGAAATTCCACACTGAGGTATCTAAGCCTAGATGGCTAGATGTAGACTAGGTGTCCAGGCTTTCCTTACAGGCATTGAAGACTTGTGTCTGTATTCAGGTGGTGATGTATGGTATCCAATGCTGTTTGTAAAGTTCTGAATCATGTGAGATGTCTGCATTGGGCTGACAGATATGACACAGGAGCCACAGTACACCAGCGCCCTCGTGGACTTGCAGCATGAGGCCAGCTCTTACAGATGCACTGGGATTTGCTTGTGGAAATCTGAATGCAGCCAATGTCAGCTGATACAATCAAAAGCCTCTACAAAGCTGTTTTGAAAACCTTCATGTAGATCGACATCTGATTAAATTGGACATAATCTCCTAGTTTCATCCACAGGTCCACACAGACAGTTTTGAGTATATTAATAGAAATAATGCTGTTCACAAACACATGAATTATCTTCTTGGTTTTCCCACAGAAAGAAACACCATATTCTGTGGTTTGATTCTTTTGAGAAGTGAATTTAGGAACTGGCAGATAGAATAGGAATAAATTTGCCCTACTTTAGGTGTCTGGGCACCAGTGGAGAGTATTGTCTTCATTATATTTCACAGAGAGACCTAGGATTTTAGTACAGGAATTGTTTACCTCAGTATCAGACCCTGTTGCCACATGGGACCAGGCAAAGTATCTGAGAGTCTAAAGTTCTAAAGGGTCTCCAAGAAATTTGCATCCTTTTTGGCTGACAGGTGAGTCTGGGTGGAAAGTCCTAATCAATCTAATACAGTGCTATGTGCTTATTTGTGGGGACCTTAATTATCCTTCTGTCTGATCCATGAAGTGTTTGTCCTGAGATGGGTTATTTTTAGACAGACACATACTTCTAGTAAAATATAGTCTTACAGCTGTTTGATTTTGCTGTAAAAAGCATGACTGTGCACTGAAATACAAGTTTTGCACATTGTCCCTCGTCGAATTCTTGGCTTTTGATTTTGACTTTGGGGACATTATGATTTAAAGAGGATGAACAACAAAATAATGAAGTTTACAGCTGTTTGCAAGCTCTGCTAGAGCTCTAAAATAATGACCAATCAGTTTTGGCATGCCATATCTGTGCAATACTCACACTTCAGTGAGTGTTGCTCCTTTTTGCACTGAGTTGCTCATTAGACGTGTTTGGTTATGCTCTATTAACTATAGTTAATATCCCAAAGCTGGGACCCAACTTTGCTTCTAGAGGCAGCCATTATTTTCCCTAAGGTGTTTTAAGTCTGTATACACAGGACAGACAAAAGAGGGCAGAGAAGGAGCATACGTGAAGTGACTCTCCTTCTTCAATACATGGATGTGAAAGTTTTTTTCATCTGGTCTCTGCTTCAAGAGACAGGTTCATTGCAAGACCAACCACACGGCACTCTGTTTGTGGTACATTACAGAAGCTGCAGCAGGAAAAAGCTGCCCAAATCCTCCTGTAATGTAATTCTGCTTGCTAGGAGTCTTACGACTGCTAAGGATTACACCACATGGTTGATGTCCAATCCTAGTGGAAAAGCAAATAAAAAAATGTTAATCCTAACAGAAAACTCCACATTGTCCCTTAAAAGAGATGGTGTAAACTTCAATGCTTTTTGTGCTCCTAGAGCTCAAAGGATAACTTTGTTTATGCAGCTGTAATAAGAACTCTCCTGAGATGAGAGTAAATAATGCTGCCTACTCTGAAATAATAAAACGATGATGAATCCAGAGCCACCATCAAATATTTATGGAAAAAATTCCATTAAACTTCTTGTAAGTATGATACATGAACATTTATTTTTAATGTTTATTATTTAAGTTTTTTTTTTTTAAATTGCTATTTTTCCTGGTATCATTAAATAAATAAGTAGAACTAAAATGAAAGAATAACAACTAGGTAAAATATTTTCATTATGCAATCAGCAAATCCTAGTAAATATTTGTATTAACTTATTAAACTTACAAGATAAAATGTTAGACAAATGCTTGTTTCATGCCATCATCATTCCCTACAGTGCCCCTTTATGCTGGGTTTAAGTGTATGATGAGCTATCTTGAATCCAAAAGAGGAAATTTCTAGAATATTCAACTGTTTTGTGTACCTTACTAATCCTGTTATATTGTGTCAACATTTCTGTGATAGTCTCTATTTTCCAGGGGTTTGCAACACAGATATTAAGATTTATCCTGTGCTGAAAATACATTTTATCATTTCATACAGACAGGCTTTTTATATACTTAAATGTTACCATATGTTTTATGATATATGAAAAATGCAGTATAAATTTAATATAAAACAAGAGATTTATTCTTAAGTGTAAGTTTTAAAAAGTTTTATTAGCATCAAAGAATGCACACTTACAAACATGAAAAAATTTTAATAAATACTTAAAACAGATGTAAAAAATGGATATTTGAACCATAGTAAAAATCATCCATTTTTAAGAGAATTTTGCCCTGCAGTATATACATTGTAAACTAGTAACTACAACTGAGCTTGGGCTAGTCTGAGACTAGGGCTGGGTGTGTGGGAGGGTTATGTGTCTGTGGTGGTGAGTGAAGATAAGAAACAAGAAAAAGCAGTGTAAAGAGCATCATGTTCTACGTTGTTTCCTCCCACTGCAAGTTGTGAGGCTGTCCTTGGGAGTGGGCTCAGATCTCCAAGATTTGGCCAAGAATTTTTCATGCCAATAAGCGAAATATGGAAATTAGCAAATAGGGATTGGATTTTGTATTCTCTGCACACTCAGAGTTGACATTATATCTTTGCTTTAATTGTGCAAAGAATGCAAGATTTCTGTCCTAAAAGCAGAAATTAAATGTAGCATAAGAAGCATTATATTCCAGCATCATAGTAAGTGGACAGAACTTGGTATATGGAAGAGATTTTCAGAAGAAAATTCAGATGAGCTAATTATCAGGAAAGAACAGGTTTGAAGAACTGATTTGATTCACCAAGATGACTTCCTATTGTAAGGATTCAAAAAGAAGAAAAAATGACCTATCTAAATGGATGAGATAGTCAATTTTCGGTTTTTGCATATAGACACCATTATCAAAAAAGAGGAGGTGGGCATGGAGACCCACAGCAGGTTTCACAGTAGGATTCTTCTGTGTGTAACTTCAATAGAGACTCAATTCAGCCAGTCAACTATATTATGATAAGTGCCAGTTCCTTCTGTAATGTAATTAAAAATACTTCTCACTGACATTGAGGATTGTAAAAACAGGGGAAAGACAGTAATATGAAAGGGAGATCAGCCCTCCAATAACAATAGTCAAGGGGAAATAAAAAATAATCCTCACATTTATTATTTCAAGAAAAAAATGTCTGAAATTGTACATTCCAAATGAGATATCCCATGAAGTTTTCCTTTTCTGATTCTTTGACAGCTGAAAAGTTCAGCTTTACACAAGTAAATTTCACTAGATTAATTATCAGGAAGAAAAGAAAGGTACAAATCCCCCACTTGTTACTCTTCATGTTCATTTGCAGTCTGTTGTAACTTGATTCTCTTACTGGGAATACAACACCAAGAAGTTCTGTGATGTAAAACAAAAAACTTCCAATAGAGTGTAATGTTGAGTTTATTGCTCACATTCTTCAATCAAGAGATGCCTAGAAGAATCCTAAGACACAGCAGGATGAGAGACTGCTATAATGTTTATTCTTGTATCTATGTTCCCTTAGAATTGTGTTTCCACTTTTGCAAGGGCTGTTACCATTTGGTTAAGGAAAATACTGGCAATAATCCTTTAAAAAGAGTACTGTTGGGTTTTTTATAGTATTTAAGAATTTTAATGCATCCAGTCCAGGATTTTCTTCACCCTGTTTGGAAGAATTCAAATAAAGGTGGATTATAAATGCAGTCTAGAATTCTTGAAAAAGAAGATAAATTGGGAAATCCTAACACTGAGGTATTTTTATTCTAGCAAGCTACATATGTCCACATGCGGTATTCTAGCACAAGACTTGTCAACGGAGAGACAGACCCCAAAATCATTAATAATATTGTATTGGCAAAGTTTTATTCTGTCCCAATTTTGCAGGCTTTGCAGCAGAACATGTTGCAGGAGGCTTGCATTGAAAGAACATCCTCTAAATGGAAAGAACAAAAACATCAGTTATATATTGTTCTGTTAGACAAAAGCATCAAAATAATCACCTCAGGTCTCAGCTTCCCAGTGATTAGTTTTTCAGACATCCAGTGACTGATCTCATTTCTTCATTTGTCCCTTTTTATTACCAATGCCTTGCTCCCATGTCTGTTAAAGGGCCCAAAAGATAGTTTCAGCCATCTTGTCTAACTGGGATATTCTCAGCAACATGGCATTTTTCAAAGCATTTAACTTTGTCATGGTTTGACACTGGGACAATGCCAGTGCCCCCATGAGAATACCCTCTCCCTGGTTTCTGCTGTGAGATGTGACCAGGAATAAGAAAAGCAGGCTCCCACTTAGGAAAAAAAAATTATTAATTAAACTACAAGGGAAAGGAAAAAAAAAAAAGAAACACACAAGGAAAATGAAAACTTGAAAAATACATCTCCTCCTCCTCCCCACCAAATTCCCAATACAATACATCCCCCAAATCATTGACTCTCGGTCTGGCACCACCCTTCAGAACACTCAATCCTCAGTTCATCAAGAGGAGAAGGAGTCCTTCTTGTGCCAATGGTGACCTCTTCCTTTCATGTCCAGCGCTCTCACCACTGAACACGGACCAGAGCTGCTTCTAGGGTCGACTTTTAAGGATGCTTCGTGCCACTCCAAAAAGGCACAGTCTCAACTTTGAGACATCTGTTCCCCCATATTTTTCACTCCCTGGGCCCGAGGGGTACCCACACCAAACCCTCTTGGTCCTGAGGCATTGCCTCCCCCTAGAATGCAGTCCCTGTATCACAAGGAAACATGGCTCTGTCCATGGCTACACAAAAAGAGTCCAGCAAAAGCCACTCCATCATCTCTTCCCACTAAGATTCTTCTCTATTCTTCCAATATCTCTCACTTGCCCAGACCTCTCTCACACTTGCCCATTTCCTTCTTCATCTTCCACTCTATCTCTCTTCTAGGAAAGGTTAATGTTCTGTAAAGTTTTCATTGTCCGAAAAGGGGTTAAAAGCTGCACCCCCCCCCCCCCCCCCCTTCTTCTTCTCAGCCATGCTGCCGGCACAGGCCCATGTTTATCAAGTTTCAAGGTAACAGTCCCAGTCTCTCTCTCTCTGTCTCCTGGGGGAGGGGGGCTGCCCGATGGCTCCTGGTGTCTCTCTCTCTCTCTCTTCCACCCTTCCACCCCGGGGTCAGGCCTACCTCTCTCGGCCTCATGGCTTTCCCCTCCCCCTGCCCAGCCAGCAGCTGGGCCGGGGGAGAGACCCGAACTCTTTCCCGCCGGAAACCCAAGAGAGCCTCCCAGGGGAGACCCCTGCTTTTAACCCCATGTTCTCAGAGGCGTGTCCAATGTCCCAATGGCCACATTAGGTGCCAATATTAAAATCTGAGCACCAATTGGCCTAACCACAGCATCCCAGAAAACATATTTCCTGTCAAACCACCACAAACTTCCATCAGGATTTTTGTGTATTTTAAACTGGCATGCTGCAGGTTATAGGGAATGAGGGAACATCAGACTGGTGACCTGTCACTACTGGGGTTCTGCAGGGCTCCATCTTAGGCCTTGTGTTCTTCAACATCTTCTTAAATGACTTGGGATCAGGACAGGAAGGGATACTGAACAAGTTCACATATGATACAAAACTGGGAGGAGCTGCTGACTCCCTCGAAGGCAAGGAGGCCCTGCAGAGAGACCTCAACAAGTCAGAGGACTGGGCAATCAGCAACCACATGAAGTTCAATGAGGGAAAGTGATGAATTCTGTACCTGGGACAGGACAACCCTGGATGTAAGGACAGACTTAAGGGGAATGAAATGTTGCAAAGCAGTGCCATGGAAAGGGACCTGGGGGTCCTGGCAAGTTGAACATGAGTCAGCAGTGCCCTGGCAGCCAGGAGGGCCAGTCCTGTCCTGGGCTGCATCAGGCACAGCATCACAGCCAGGCAAGGGAGGGGATTGTCCTGCTCTGCTCTGCACTGGGGCAGCTTCACCTCAAGTGCTGGGGGCAGTTCTGGGTGCCACAATATCAAAAAGACATGAAGCTATTAGAGAGTATCCAAAGGAGGGCAACAAAGATGGGGAAGGGCCTTGCGTTCAAGCCTCACGAGGAGGAGCTGAGGTCATTTGGTCTTTTCAGCGTGGAGAAGAGGAGACTGAGGGGAGACCTCATGGCAGCTACAACTTCTTCATGAGACAGGGAGGAGGGGCAGACATTGATCTCCTCTCTGTGGTGACCAATGATGGGACCAGAGGGAATGGCCTGAAGTTGTGTCAGGGGAGGTTTAGGTTGGATATTAGGGAAAGATTTTTCACCCAGAGGGTGGTTGGGCACTGGGGCAGGCTCCCCAGGGCAGTGGTGACAGCGCCAAGCCTGACATAGTTCAATAAGCATTTGGACAATGCTCACAGGCACATTGTGTGACTGCTGAGAATAGTGCTCTGTGGGGCTGGTGATTGGAGTTGGTGATCCTGATGGGTCCCTTCCAAGTCTGCTCATCCTGTGATTCACACACACAAAGTGCTTAGTTGGCTGTACAATCTCTTTCTTAACTCTCCGGGATAAGGAACTACTTTTGTACTAGTTTGTTTTGGCAAAATGAGAAATAAAAGTCAATCAAAATAGTGCTGTTTAGGGGGCTATTTTATTGAAGGTTTCATTATAGGTCAGACCTGCATCAGGATGGTGAGAAAAACAGATCACTGAGTATTTTGCAAGAGGAAGAGGGGTGGAGAGAAATTATTTCTTACTGATGGAAGAGAAACAGTGGATTTACAACCTGTATTTTGACAATATGGGTGAAATGTACTCATTTGGCTTTGAGCAAGCGGTAGTGCCAGTGTAATTTTCAAACTGTCACTTTTATTCTATTCTGATTGGCATTTTTTGAGTTTCTGTCATGTAAGCTTTCCTACTGACAGTTTGTCACAGAAAAAAAGTGGAGAGCAGAGACTTCTGCTATGTCTGAATGTGTCTGATCTGGAAATTGAACTCATTTGTGCATTATATGAGAAAAAGACATGGATGGTCCAGAAATATTACCTCTGTCTTTTCAATATGTATCTTTTTAGATGTTATATATTTCTGATAATGTGAAAATTCGGTGTATTGTAAATTTAGTTTGCCAAGACTATTTTTTTTAATTCTTGCAATTCATTTCTATAAAACAGGAGAAGTAGGACCTCAGTCAGATCCTTGGATGCTGAAAATTGACAAAGATCTGTTGAATTCAGTGGTGGTAAGCTGATTTACCTCATCAGAAGTGACAGTTTATAGCAGCAAAAGCTGGAAGACCATGCTCCCTCTGGATTTCATGGGGAAAGATGCACAGTTTACGCAACCAGTGATTTACTGAAACCAGTGCTACAGACTGTGTATTTAACATGTGTTAACTGTGAGGTCACAGGGATAGTGGAACATGCAAGCAGTGCCAAAGAGGAAATTTTCCATCTTCCATAATACTTGGTGGTGTAATTCTCACCCCTCACTCGTTCCGCATTCTGCACTAAGATGACCTCCACACTGATTGTAAGTTTGTGAGAAATGTATGCAATACTAACTGACCATAATATCTCTGGAAGTCTGAGAAGGTACACCATAGGTATGGAAGATGCAGTTGTGAAACCATTGTTTAAATCTTTTCAAATATTTAATACTCCCTAGTTCATCCTGGAATTTTGCAGTGCATCAGAACCAGCCTTTCGCTTGAGTAGTACCTCAAAAGATTAGTACAATTCTCCTATGAAAGGAATGTCAACTACAGCAGGCTGTTTAGAGCTGTTTCCAGCTGGGTTTTCAGTATTTCTAAGCACAGACATGTCACAGACTCTCAGTAACCTGTTTTCAGAATGAAAGAAACCTTCTAATGTTTAAATGGAATTTTGCTTATTTCAGTTTCTGTCCACTTCCTCTTGTGCTGATATTGGGTGCCACTGAGAAGAGTTTGATTCTGCCCTGTTTTCTTCCCCCCATCAGTTGCTTACACACATCAGTTGCTTACCAAAGAGATCCTTCTCTTTCTTCTCTTCAGGCTGAACAGTTCTAATGTCTCAGCCTTTTCTCATAGGACAGGTGTTCCAGGCCCTTTAACATCTTAGCAGTCTTTCGCTTGACTCATTCAATGTCTCTCTTGCAGCAAGGAGACTAGAACTGGACACAGTACTTCACATGTGGCCTCACCAGTGCCAAAAAAAGGGGGAGAATCCTCTATCTCAGCTTACTGGGAGCTCTCTTCCCAAAGCAGCCCAGGAGGCTGTTTGCCTTCTTTGCCACAAGTACAGGTTGCTGGCTCATGGTCAGCTTGTCCACCAGGGCAACCATATCCTTTCCTGGAAAGCTGCTTTCCAGCTGGTCATACCTCCACTTGGGCTGGTGCCTGTGGTTATTCCTCCCTAGGTGTTGGGCTTTGCTTTTCCCATCAATGAACTTCATGAATTTCCCATTGACCCAATATTTCAGCTCATCCTATTATGGCAGCACAACTGTCTGGTGCATCAATCACTGCTACCAGTTTTGTCTAGGTTTCAATTTCACAATGTCCTTCACTAATGAGGGTATTGGTTTTAAACTTTTGGACCCAGTGTTGATATTGGACTACACAATTGGCAAGTGGCCATGAGCTGGTGTTTGTACCACTGGTCAGCCTTTTGAGCCCAGCAGTTCAGCCAGTTTACTGTCCACCTCACTGGCCACTTACCTAGTCTGTGCTTTATCAGATTCAAGAAGATATTATGGGAATCATCCCTCTTTCAGGAAAGGAGACCTCCAGTTTTGAAAGATGTCAAATGCATATTACACCCTAATTATCTGTCGATCACTTCAATAATATTTACATGAAAATGAGAATGTTAAGCTTACTTACTCTTCTAGCCAATCTTTTTTTTTGATAGTCAATTAATGAAAGCAAAACATATCCACTCACATACTTAATGGAAACATTTTAAAACCTGTGCAAAACTTGGGAAGCCAGAAATAGCAATGTAAATCTTTAAGATAATTTCCCAGTTCAGGATCACTGCTTGTCAAAATACAAATATGTTCATACCCTGGTATTAAAGAACTTCACTTGCACTATTGGCAAAAGAATGAAACCAAATTTAATAAAATTTTTATTTCCCATGATTTTCTAACTATGGTGTGATAACATGGTTATTTCAAACCAATCTTATGCACACATTCTCTAAAAAAATCAGTCTCAGAAGAGAGTTGTGTTCCTAATAGAAGTCTGGGAAAAAATGAGAGCAAGTGCAGAATTCCCTAAAGGAAGTTATTGCATCATTAAGTATGGAGCAACACCTTAGAACGTCAAGGATGTTTCTTAAGACTTCTAATAATTAGTTATCTGAGACAGATCTGGATTGCACCTTTATAATGTGATTATACCATTCTGCTCATCAAAAAAAAAAAAGTCCTATCTAATGCCATGACCACAATGGACCACGATCCTAATAGGACAATCATTTCAGTCAGCATTGCAATGCATTATAACCTTGCTGCTGGCTTTTGTGGGAATATACATACATTTTCATATTACACTGTAAATTATAACATCTCACCCATTCCTATAGAAATACATACTGTCCCCATTTGGCTACTATGAAAGTTGATGATCCGTTTGTCAAATTTCATTGCGTTCCTCTCCCCAAAATATTAGTTCTATCATAGAATTATCAAGGTTGGAAGAGACCTTTAAAAGCATCAAACATTGCTACTTCTGTGCAGGGATGTTTTAGGTGTTGGTACTAGGAAGTAAAATCTGTCTACAATTAACTTCGAAGCTACTCAAGCTGCTCTTCCAGGCATTCAGACATCCTACAAGTGCCCTAAATTCTCTGAGTGACATTGCTCAGTATTACACTGGGGGCAAAAACAATGTATAAGGTAGAAAGCCAATTGAAGTAGTGTTTATTAACACAGAAACATATTCTTTTAACATGAAGTGCTTTCAAATCTGTTTAAAATGAAGTAAGTGCATTGCAAAATAAATCCTTACATTATAAATGGCTAGCCAAAAAAATGAGTGACAGCCACAAGAGAATGTTACTAATTCCAGTTCTTGAGAAGAAATTCTGAGTATGAAATTGAAATGATGCATACATCCATGAGAGAGTTGGTATATTAAAAAAAAGCAATGTAAATTTCTTTTTAAACGTCATATTTGAGCTTATATATTTTGCTGTGATATAAATGGGACTTCAGAGAAGAATTTCCGTCTTAGTGATTAGTAAGGCAAGCTTTCAGGATTCAACTAATTTAATTTAAATTTATTAAATGTAAGTTAATTTCATGAGTCTCTTCTACCAGAAATTAGAAAAGGTAACAGAATAGAATAGAATGCTATAGATGTCTGTTAGTCTACTAACAGGCAGAAAACATTAAACAGAAGGTGACATGAATTCTTACATATCATATGGTTTCTTTTCCCTGTACTATCCAGTAGGCTTTCTGCAGATATTTTCTTGGTTTCTTTTATTCCTTTTTTTTTTTTGTTGTTGGTCAATCTGTTTGTCAGACATAAGTCATTCTCACTCACTGAGAACCGCAATGAGAAACTAGCTCTTTGAAGTTAGCTAAAATGAAAGGTAGTCGTCTCCCAACATGACAGAAATCTCTGCATCACAAAAATCCACTGAGAATTAAACTATTGAATTAATCTAAACATTTTCAGTAAAGTCAAATTAATGATATATTATATGTTCAAAATTACATATGAAGATACACAATCTGAAAGTGTTGTTTCAATTAGTTATTGCAATCAAGCTGCAAAGCAAATCTAGTAATTATATTCTCATTAAAATTATAAATTTAATATGTATATTCTTCCTACCAGAATCTATTGCTAGTTCATTTGTTTGCTTGTTGACTATGGACCAGGATGAAGAGAACCTGATTATCATCTATCATTCAGAAAATCATGCATTCAGGTGCTCAAAGAACAGATCAGTAATATTATGGTATTATTGTCTGATCTTTTAGTGAAGCTGCCCAGTTACATATATTTGTATGTGTATTCATCTCACTGTTTCAGGGTGATTTTGACCAGTCTCCTCCTAAATAGATATTGTAATTTCTGACTCTGGGTATCCATGTTCTGATGTTGTCCAATGCTCCTCTTTATGATCCTTGACAAATTTTATGCTCCTGATTTTTCTGAAATTTCCAGAAATTTGTTCAATTGAACTGACAGCTTCAGATCTAAGTTCTTTTCTCTAAAAATTGATACCTGCCCTTTATTGCTAATTTCTTGTTTTTGTTATTAATGAGCAGCAAAAAAAAATCCAGGTATCAAATATTTAAAATTTTTTCCTACTTCTGTTTGAAAATCTCATTTTTTAAAGTCAAAGGTGGAATATTTTTGCAGTCTTTCAATCCTCTTTAGGTCTTTTGTTCTCTCTATAGTACAAGAGAACTCTATGCCAAGTAAATGTAATTTTCTCTCCTAAAATGTTCTTTTAAATGTTCTTTTCAATGTTCTTTTAAATCACATTTTTAAACTGATTTAGCTCCAAAAAGATCAGTTGAAGGCAATGTAGGGCTCAACTGCATTATTAGTTTCTTCCTTAAGAAAGTAAGCAGTTCATTCATTCTGTTTGTACCTTTCCAAGCTTTTTTTTCTGCCTATCCTTCTAGCAGACTATTTTCCTTACAAATCTATAGTGTTTTGTTTGAGATGATGCTATCAGCACATCACTGCAGAGAAAAAAGTGTTTGAAAGCTCCTGAAGTAACTTTGTAGCAAGAAACCTACATTGGAGGAAGAAAAGCAGCTTTTCATTACATAATATCATCCAGACTATTGTTCTCATGTCCATTATTGTCATACCCAGAAAAATGACTATGTCATTAAAAACAAAAAAAGGGCACTTTCCATTATGAACAATGTACATTCAAAGTTGGTGGCAAATCTGCTTCAGAATAAGATAAAGCCAAAAGGAAAGAGATGGATGAAAATGACATTGATATTATGTGGTTAGCATACACTATCTTTGCTAGAGATAAACTATCAGAGGAAGGACAAGACAAGAGGGCAGGATTGTGGCAATTATGGGTTTTTGAACAGTATTCATCTGAATTGTCTTCTTAATTTTTTAATTTCTAGGAGTTGTCTTCATTCTTATCACAAGCCAAAGATTCTGTGTTTTTTAGCAGCAGATCCTGGACATCCATGACAATATTCCTGCTTTCTTATCAGATCAAGCATCACTATTTCTCAGTAGTCTGAAAGAGAGAAAAACTGTCTGTCAATGTGATTTCATCTCCAGCTCCTCCAGTTCAAGTTAACATTGGCTTCTTTCCAGGTGGTGCCACAGCTCAGGAAGCTTTTTCAGCACTAAAGTTACCCTAAACCCCATTGTTCCCAGAAAAAAAAAAATCTAAATTCAGTCCCTGTATTTGCTAGAAATATCCAGACAAGGTAAAATTGACTAGATTCTGCAGCAGGTTCATGAAACAGATTGAGCATTGGCGAAGATGCCAGCTGTTTCTCTGAGCAGCTGTGTTGGACTTAGAGGCTTCTAACTGTGGGACAATTCAGCCTGCACCTCTTCCCTAGGGCTGGACTCTCATGATGGTTCCCAGTTGCCAGTCTATGTGGACCTGCCAGAAACCCAATCATCAGACTATATCATCTGCTTTAGACCTGTCAAAATCTTAATTAATTAAACTTTTCAAACCTAACCAGCCAACATTAAAAAAAAAAAAAAAACAAAAAAACGAAAAAACAAAAATCACAAAACCAAAACCACAAACAAATAAACCAAAAAGAACTTTACCAATGCTGTCAACAGAATCTCAGAGAGGAATTATGGAATATTAAAAAAACACATCACTTATTTGTTGGTTTTGACACTGGTGTACAAAAATTGCAGAAAGAACTCTAATCTTTCCCAAGAAGAAAATGTCTAACGTGTCTAACATATTACAAAACACACAATCATTGGCTTATTATTTTTAAGGAATGGACCTCTACTTTCGCAACAATGTCAGGATAAAAAAAAAAGGAAATTTTAATATGAATGGAGGGAGTCAGCATGGGGAAGTAATAGATATCCAAATATAAAGGTAAATTTATAAGACGCCTATGGAATTACAAGAAAGTCATATGCTTGCAACGTCCCCAGTCTTCTGGTTTTGTTGTTATCCAGCTCTCTTGAATTCTTTACTTTTTAATTGTACCAGATATCTTCTCACTTCAGTCCAGTAGTGGGGAGACAACTTTTTTTTCCTGAGTTTGCTATCATTAGAGAAATCTAGTTTAATTTAAAAAACTCCTGAAATATAGATCTTGGGTTTTTTTTTTAATTTTATGCAATTAAAGTTCAAAATGTTTTGTTTAGAATAACCTCTGACATATAGGGAAGGGGACTTGATTGGCACTTGTCGTCTTTTATGTCCTTTCTACAAATATTGTGGTAGAACAATGTGACACCAGACAATTCATAGATATTTTGTTATTCTGTAAGCAAATTAATTATAGGGAGCTCATAGTAGCTAAATCCATTTTATAAACAAACACAAATAAACAAAACTAATGGACAGAGTAATAAATCAGGTGAATACAGGACAACCAGTAGCATGGTGACTGTAGTTATCTGGAAGAAACAACTTCTGTTTCCCACATATTTGTTGTAGTTATAGCTGAAATTGACAGTCAACTGTCTTAGTGCACCACAGACCCAAAATGCTGCTGAACTAATAAAGGTACCAAAATTGAGGTATAACTCATAACTACTAAAGACTGTCCGAAGTAGACTTCAGAAAATTATCTAGAAAAAAAAAAAAGGAAAAAGTCCTAGAAGTACTAAAACTAATCATTAAGGTTAAGGTAAAAGAAATTGTAACAGAAATAAGGGGTACTTTGAAGGCACAAGCCTTATACTGCCAGAGAATTTAAGTAAAGAATCATAGACTCGCCTGAGTTGACCCACAAGGATTATCAAAGTTCAACTCTTGGCTTTGCACAAGATCATCCCAAGAATCAGACCATGTGTCTGAGAGTTGTCCAAGCTCTTCTTGACTTGGTGCCATGATGAATTCCCTGGGGGTGCTGGGAAGTAATCTTCCAGCCTACAAAAGATATTTATCCATATCTGAAATTAAAATTAGAAATGGAGGAAAAAAAAAAGGCAGCTCAAGCTGATAACACAGATTTATAAATCAGAATAAAAACACCCATTAATTACTTGGATGAAGGTGGAGTGTTGTGTCCAGTGTGGGACAGAGAGATATGGAGCTCCTGGAACTGGTCCAGTGAAGGGTGACAAAGATGATTAGGGGACAGAAGCATCTCTCTTAAGAGGAAAGACTGATGCTGCTGGGCTTGTTCAGCCTCAAAAGGAGATGGCTGAGAGAGGACCTCATCAGTGTCTGTCAGTATCTGAAGGCAGGGCATCAAGAGGGTGTTTCCAGGCTCTTCTCAGTGGTGCCAAGCAATAGGACAAGAGGCAATGGACAGAAACTGAAGCACAGGAAGCTCCATCTGAATTTGAGGAAGAACTTTACTGTGTGAGTGACTGAGCATTGGAAGAGATTGCCCAGAGAGATTGTGGATTCTCCCTAACTGGAGATATTCAGGAACTGGATGCAATATTGTGCCATGTGCTTTGGTATCACCCTGTTTGAGCAGGGAGGTTTGACCAGCTGACCTACTATGACTCCTTCCAATCTGACCCATTCTGTGATTCTGTGTGGTTGGAAGAAGAGGCGTGAAACAATGCCTAGTATGTCCAGACTGTTAGTGTTACGTACCTTGAGTAGGTCAGCTATGATTTTATGACAAGATAAATATCCATACTTAAAATGTATTTACTGTGAGTAATTTGTTTAAATTGGATAGGGCAACCCACTATAGCACATTGTACAGGGCTGAGGACATCCTGGTGTCTTGATGGAGCTGAGGCTTTCTAGTGTAAACAGCTACTTGGATTTTGGTAAAGCCAAATTTGAAATAAAAATCTATTGAGTAAAAGCAGAAAAAAATAATCTCTAAATATGGAATTCACCCCTAAGGATAGATATTCTGTTTTACTATGTAGATACAGGCTCGTAAGATAATGTGTGCCAGAAGATTATCCAGCCTTATGGTGCTGCAGATGGAATAATTTTTAAATTCTCCTAGCTGTGGAGCTGAACCTGCATATTCTCTGGGACACCTCTTCTGCAGCTCAGTAGGGCTTGGAACAACATTTCCTTCCTGCAGAATGGCTCTGTGTGATGGAAATGGTGCAGACAAGAGTAAGCCACATTTCTGAGAAGCTAACAGAGTGGTTATGAGGTTCTGTTACTCTCCAGACTCTTGAGGGTAAGGGCAGTTGCCTTCTGAGATGCTTACAGTGAAACACAATGTTTTCCTGAAGCATCCATATGTAGGATGGCAATCTAAATAGTTGCAGCAGTCTGGTGGTGTCAGAGCAGACCTGCTTTTTCCTTGTTAGCTATTTCCTCTGATGTCAATGAGTTTGCATATTACATCTCAGCTAAAAGTCTAGACTTTTAGCCAATAACAAGCAAAGAATTCAGGAAATGCATGAGGGAGCTGAGGCTTGTTCCTCAATGTCCTTTATTCCTAACAACTCCAGTGAGGGCTCTGCCAGGAGCTGTGGAGGAACAGCAAAGCCATTCCTTTTTCATAGACATTAATAGGAGGTGGCTAAGATTGTGCTGCTTTTTATGCTTTGTGCTTTAATGAATCATTCAGTAATGGTTCGCACATATCTAAAAATTCAAGTTGATGGCTTTCTAATTCAGAAAAGTAATTTTAAATCTCATTTGGAGCTTTTCACAGTGTCTATCATTGGTGAATTGTAATAATTCAATGCATTCTGCAGCCTGTGCATAGTATTGGATATTAATATTTTCTTTCAACTGTCTTCTAATAGAGGCACAATCAAGGTTCCTGATACATAATACATGCTTGGTCTTTCCTCTGAGGTAATCTGAATTACTCTTCTTCTACCAGATAATTTACACTAAATAACATGAGATGAAGCATAAATCAATTGATTTTCAAATGCATGAACTTTAGATAATTTTTTTTCAACATGTCTCAGTGTATCTGATCCTTTGAAGAAGACTAAAGGTATATTGTATCCCAGTGGCACTGTGAGGGAAAAGAGCATCTAGCTTTGTTTCTAGTAAAATGAATACAACTGAGACTTTGTAGCATTGTTAGTGAAATAGGTTAGGGCATCGGAAGCTTGAGAATTCTAAAGAGGAGGAAAGGAAGAAAAGTAGTCCAAGTCCTAGAGATACCATCGACTAAAACTTAATATTATGTATGTTTATTCCATCAGATCCATTACTTTTGCAATGTAAATCCAAGACTGCTATAAAGAATTTGGAGTCCGTCATTCATCATTTGTTTTAGTCAGCTGGTACTTTTTATAATACGTCTGACCACATCTACTGGGTTCTGTGTAGGAAAGGAGACACATCTTATCAGAGTGTGAACTCAGAACCAGGCTTTGGAACAAAGAGACATTTTGGATTTAGGGCTTAATAATGAACTTGGCTCTCAGTTAATCAATCAATTTTCTCTAGTACTTGATTGGTTACAATCCCTTTCCTAGCCTTTTGAAAGCCAGAAAGGTGCATTATCCTAACTAGCTCGACATTTTCCATGTGTAATTAAACACTCCTTTGATACATGTAGAGAAAATGTCATAACTATACTTAGGATTATAGGTTAACAGCCTGTACAATTTAATTTTAAAAAATGAAGGTGTATTACTTTGTCTAAAAAATTGGTCCCAGGCTGGAACTTTATATATACCAACTTTCATGCCAGAGTGATTTTTTTTTAAGAGGCAAGATAACAGCCCCTCAGAAACATTGTTTAAAACTGAACTCCTTTCACAGCTTTGAAATTCTGAAAATACATCTGTAGGGAAGAGTGTCTGTTGTGCACTCTATTAAATCCACTACAGTTGCTTGTTCATTCAAATGCACACACATACCAGCACCTTCATGTAAATCCTTCCCCCTCCCAGGACTTTTTTCCCCAGGAAATAAATGTCTAAACACACACTGCTACATTGTATGCCTACTAAATTGAAAAAGTAAAGCCTTCCTGCAAACTTTCTATTCAACTTGCATTTTAAAGTAAAATTGTACTTTGGACATTTTATTCTGCTTCAGTTTTTTAGTCCAAATTTTCTGAAGCTTGAAAATTAAACAATGAGTACATGGAAAATAAAGACATGGGTCAATGAAGAGCTAAATCCAGAGCATGCTCCCATTGTTCTGCCTTATTTGTGCAGCTAAGGAGATATAGCAGCCTAAACAAACTCCAAAAGGTCACAGCAAGTGGCATACAGAACCATGATGCTACCTGAGATTAGACGGAATTTTATGTGTCTGAGCTGCTGTAACACAAGGGCTTGGATGTACGAACAGAAGATTCATTAGCTATTCTGTTCTGAGCTAAGAGCTAAAGCCCATCTGTCTTGGCATGTTTTGAGTTTCTCAGCATTTATAAGTTCCTGCCATTGACACCTAGCTGGAAAGTAAAAACTGAGGACTTGCAATCTCTAAAAAAGGCTTTCATTTACCACTCTCACACTTTTGGACAAGGTAATTCACAAATGATGATGAGTTAAATCCAAGATAGTGGTTTATCCCAAACATCTGAAACTAAGAACAGTTTTCCCTCATTTTCTCATATCACAGTAACCCATGATGACCTGTGTGTTTTCAGTGCATATGAGGAAGAGGATAAGCAAGAAAATAGAATCTCTTTAAGAAAATATCTTCTAAAAACAAAAAAAATTCTAAATAATGACTTAGCCAAAGACCATGTGGCAACACATGCAAATAATTTGTGATAACTGCCAGATCAGTTTTACATGGAATCACGTGGAAATGAATTACTGTGATGGACAGTGATTCCTGTGCAGTATGCACAGGAGTCCTCTCTATCCCTTTCCCTGCTAATGTTTGATATTCAGGAAACACCCTCAGTTAAAAACAACTGCTACTGTAATTGACAGATACTGCTTGATTGAGAAGTCTTGCTACTAACAGGTTTGCATTTGTTTAACACACAGCTGGATCGTGTCAAAAAGCAACCCATCAACTGACAAGAATTGTTGCAAAGCATTCTGTGCTTTGTAATTATTTAACAGAACAGGAAATTATTTGATGATGATAATATATTGTACTGCATAATGGCATGACAGCTCACTTACAGGCAAAAAAAAATTCAGGCTACTTGCATTCTTATGCTAGGAATTAGAAATATTAATTATCTTCTGCTATTAATGTTAAGTATGCATGTGTATGTGTGTGTATGGCTCATTGTAAAACATGCATTTTCATTTTTACCCTGCTATGATTACGTGAAATCAATTTGGATCAGGTACTAATAAACAATCATGTAGAACTATAGCATTCTTTCTTCACTACAGAAGAGACGAAGCTTCACAATTAGGATCTATAAGGTGAATAAAATAATTGTAATTTATAATTTTTCTTGTAATCCTTACTATGCCATGTCATTTTCAAGACTTACAGCAATTTTAATGTGAAAATTAGGTGTTGTGATTTTTTGCTCTTTTAGTCCTAGCTATACTAAAAATAGCTCATGATGTAAATTAGATTTCCATAATGATTCATCTACTGTTATTCAGACAAACACATAAATTTAAAAATAATTAGAAATCTAGTGAAGTAGAATGGCCTTGTGAAAGGAAGCTAAGGCATGCTAAGACTGAAGTACAGATAATCAATTCAGTACAACTGCCCAAAATTTTCTAAGAGAGTGCTTCTAGAACAAAAACTGTAGCAGTCAGTATTCCAAATATGACAAAGAATGTGTGAATTACTTCTTTACTTCTGGTCTAAAACTGGAAATATGCAAGAGGTTTCAGAAAAGAATGGGATGCAGTTAAAGGTCACCCTTTGGAATGAACAAGTATGGGTGTCCAGGGGATTGGTGTGTGTTGGCAAGGCAAAAAAGAACTTCAAAAGAGCCTTCAATGGTGAAAGAAAGGCACAGTTTTGATTCAAGATCCAGTCCTAAATTGTATTTTGGGGCTTTATTCAGAATCATGCATGAAGAGAATCACAAATGGGACAGGCTGGAAAGGATCACTGTGGGTCAGCTGGTCAAACCTCCCTGCTCAAGCAGAGCACATGGCTGTTACGTGCGGTTGTAGGAGGGAGAGAGAAATCACAACTAGAATCCTCTTGATTGTGAGACGCACATGGGTGTGTTTCATTCTTCAGTCTCTCTTTATCCAGGGGTGTTTGGATTTCCCCATCCCAGACAGCTGATTGGACGGAATTTCCCTCCATCCAGATCTCTGGCCAGTGGTGTACCTGTATCTAAGCTTGAACAGGGCTGGCTGAGGTCTTTGTGTTTGAATCCAACCTATCCCCTCCTAATCCAAGGACTGGTTTTCTTCTAGGCTGGTTGAGTTTAGGGGGCAGCTTCAGATCAGCTGCAATGTGACACGTGGCATAGGATTCCATCCAGTTTCTGAAAATCTGCAGTGAGGGAGAGTCCACAATCTCTCTGGGCAACCTGTTCCAGTCCTCAGTCACTCACATAGTAAAGATCGTCTTCCTCATATTCAGGTGGAACTTCCTGTGCATCAGTTTCTGCCCATTGACTCTTGTCCTGTAGCTGGGCACCACTGAGAAGAGCCTGGAAACGTCCTCTTGACACCTTGCCTTCAGATAGGGATAGACATTGATGAGTTCCTCTCTCAGCCATCTCCTTTTGAGGCTGAATAAACCCAGCTCCCTCAGTCTTTCCTGTTAAGAGAGATGCTCCAGTCCCCTAATCATCTCTGTTGTCTTTTGCTGGACCCACTCCTGGAACCCCATGTCTTTCCTGTACTGAAAAGCCCAGAACCGGACACAACACTCTAGATGTGGCCTCCTAGGGCTGAGCAGAAGTGCAGGACCAACTCCCTTGCCCTGCTGACAATGCTCTCTCTGTTGTACTTTCTAAGTCTATCAGATATCGGAAAATGTACTTCAAGAAATCTGCTATTAGTCATGGCCAATGGCACAACCTGAATGGGATTGCTCTTTTCATATCAGAGAAACTCTCACAGGAGTAGTATATTGAATTATTTTCTTTCCTGCAATATCTCAATTATGCTGGTTGGCTCTTTGCTCAAATCTGGCTTCATAACAAATATGTGTGAATATCAACAGAGACTGAATGGACAATTTTACAGCCAATAATATTCTGTGACTGAATAACTGCATGATAATGAATATGACAAATTCCTGTGACAGTATCAATAAAAAGGTCTCTTGACTATCTAATTTGATAAGTAAATATGTAATTGATCTGCTTGGTGAAAAATACCTTTTTTAAAATTTTTATTTCTTACTGAAGGTACTTAAAGTTCAGGAAATTGCTTAAGGAAAGTTTATTTTTAACAGGAAAACAGTATTTCTGTTTCTTTCTCAGAATTTCAGTCCTAGAACCTCACGGTAGCCTGATAAAATCTGTCTTTTCTTGGAGTTATCTAGATCACGTGTTTTGAAAATGCAATCCTTTGCTCATAAAACTTTTTGGCTGCAACTACTCAGACACCACCACTAAGCCAGTTGTCAGTTGTGGTGTTTTTATCTTCTCAGGCCCAGCAGATAGCAGGAGAGTTCAGTGTAGCACTCTTCTGTGTGCTTGACAGAGCCTGGAGTGAGAAATGTTCCCTCTGAGAGAGGGGTCTCTTTTTGGTCATATCAAAGGATCCCTGAACCTTCAACACTATTATCTGAGAAGAGCCCATAACAAATGCCTGGGGAAGAGTAACAAGACAGAGCACACACACAGCACGAACTGCACTGTGTGTCCTCCTTCCAGCCACTGTGGGGGCACTTCCTGAGGCAGGAGTGATATTTTTGTACCAAGCAGCCCTCAAGCAGGTTTAATGAGTCTGCAGACCATAAAATTGGCCACATGATCAATATTCTACAATGTTCTCCATAATCCATGGCTTATTATTTCTCTAATATCAGAACATTTTACAATCCTAGTTTATAGAAAAAATAATTTATTTAAAATAAATATAATTTAAAAGTAATTTTCCTATAATAGGTATTTTTCCATCTGTCCAAAATACTGGGTACTGATATTTTATAGGCATGCCTTAGATATGAAGGTAAAATTTTTTTTCTACCCATATCACTGAACTGAAAGTGAGTTTATTGGTTCTTATTTTGGGCTGTTGAATCCTCTGGGTAGAATACATTTTTAAGGTGGTATGAATAGAAAGGTCCAGTATAAAAAGTGAAAAATGAAGAAGGAAAAAAAGTCACCCTAAGGATTTCAGGTAGAGCTCAGAATAGCCTAATAAAAAAATCACAGATTTGCCTACCTTTTTCTGCTGCTTTGAGATTTAGTTTTTTAATTAATTTGTAACATAGCCCATAATTTCCTTTGTAAAATTGAATCCCTAAATTTTCAGTGTTTTGGATTATTTTTCTGCTGAAGAACACTGACTCTGAAGCAGGAATCTTTGTTTGTCCCATAAGACCAAGGCTTTGCACTGCTGGATTTCAGGACAATACTGTCCCTGTTGCCAGTAACATCTTGTATTACAGCTGAATTCTCCTTTGTCTCAATTATGGCTCTTGAGCTTACAGCATCAGTAAATTTCAAGAGGGTACTCTAGTTTTGTTGACAAGAAAATTAATGAACACTTTTAAAGGTTCTCTCTTGATAACTGGATGGACCTTTCCTTAGAGGGTTGATAGATTGCAAAATATTCTATATGTGCTCTTTACTCTACTTGAAGAGAAAAAGAGAAGTGAATGCTTGTGATAACTGAAAATATTGTATTTACTCTCCTATTGCATACACGGCTCATGTGAGAGTCTTCTTTTAAACATACAGTAGAGTTCTGGCCCTTAAACTTGGTTCTTGATCTATAGAACTTCATACATTACCACAGGAACTGAGCTCAGGGTGTTATATATACTATGCCCTTCTAGGAAGAATGCAGTTTTTCAAAGGAAGGTAAGTTGTTTTGTGAAATTCTGACAGAGCAATAATTCTCACTGTATAAATGATCACTTGGAGCATGAGTCAAATCTCTAAAACAGTTCCTGTTATACAAAATTTGACCAGGTGTCAAATTTTTCTTACCTGGGTTTTTCTTCTTCAGATACACTGTTATATCCCTCAAGATATATATGGAAATTTCTCATTAAATCTTCAAAAGATTGTGTTAGCTGACCCAGCTTTTGGCTTTCACAGTACTATTCAATGTGAATATTGTTTATGAGGGAGTTAGTGAAGAATTTAGCCTTACAGTGCCCGTGAGTATTAGTGATCTATCAAATATTCTGTGTATAATATCCCAGTGTGTCTTGATTAAAAGAATATGCATAAAGTTCAAACCACTTGGAGCCTACTCTGCTCTGGAATATTTTGATTTTGTCCCCTTTACATTTCACAGGGCCTGTGTCTCATTTATTATATGCAGAGTATGGCTTTTAAGTGTCTCTTTTGGTGTAATGCTTTCTCCCTGTTGTCTGCTTGTGAGATATATTTTGGCTTACCACCTGACAGAGCAACCTCTTTTTAGTGGGGCTGTAACTAATCATGAGAGGAGTATCTGTACACAGCAGGACAAGAGAATGACAAATTAGCAACCACGTCCTTCATTTACTGAGGAAACAAACCCAAGCATAAACACCTTGGGAAAGCTTCTACATTCTGAAATAGATAGAGAATTCCCTTTCATTTTTGACCCATTGCTAAGACTGTGGTAATAGAGTTTTGAGTGCTAATCTTGGCTAGCAGTGAATTTTTCTAGATGCCAAGGAATTTTTCCAACTTCTGACATAAAAAGGAGCTGTTTAATTTATTCCTGTTTAATTTATTTAGCTTCCTGCAGCCCCATCCTGCCTTGATTCTGAGCTTTCCTTGAGCAGGGAAGACTGCCAGAAGGAACTGAGCTGCAGCCTGATATTGAATACCTAGTATTAAGAGAAAGGGAAACAAGTGATTTGTCACAAAAAGAAATAAATCTCCTCTTCCTTTTAGTATTGGTTCAGCAACATGAGTCAGTGGGGTCTATGGAATGCATGCCTTTTTCTCCTTGGTATTCTGTGTCCCAAAACACACTCACTTGCATCCATGGTGCAGTACCATCATTCCTCATACAGTCTACTGACCTACAGCAGTGAAAAGAGACTCACCCTTTCAGCATTGCTCATTGTAATAATAGAATTATTACATTTATTTGGTATCTCTATGCAGCCTTGTGTCAGGAACCAGCATTTTGCTTCTTGACGATAAATGAAATAAGAGAACAACATTTTTATATTGAGCTCAAGACAAAAGATAAATTTAATTATTCCCCGAAAGCTAGGTCTAATTCTGCAAGCCCTTTGTCCTCCAAGTGACTACTTGCAGTTGTTCCATTGTCTTCATTCTCTCAGTTGACAGTACAATGACCTAAGTCATTAAGGGTTTTAAGCAATCAAATACATATTTAAAATGCTACCCATTCTGATTAGCAAGTAGATTTTCTTACAAAATAAAACTTCTCAGTCAAAAAAAAAACCCCAACAAGTTAATGAACATATCATTGTACTGTGCTATGGAATCTTACAGATGGGGAGTAGGAAAACCAGTAAAGAAAAGACAAGTAAAATTAAGCTTTAGTAACCCCATTAGCTTTTCTGTATATCAAAGTTTAGCAAACCCCATTCCTTCTGCAGACTCACAACTCTCCTTCTGAAGTGAGTCTCAGAAGCCTGTTCTAATAAAAAAATGAGCCTGGCATATCCATGCCTGCTGTAACCTGTTAC
The DNA here is from genome assembly GCF_037042795.1 of Molothrus aeneus. Taxonomy (NCBI): domain Eukaryota; kingdom Metazoa; phylum Chordata; class Aves; order Passeriformes; family Icteridae; genus Molothrus; species Molothrus aeneus. Next base: position 33,645,856 of record NC_089650.1, on the reverse strand, counting down.
TTTACAGAGTCAAGTCAAAGGCATCAGACTTATGTAGCTTGGACCACCTACACAGTAGACGCTAAACCAGAATTAATCATCAAATTCTCAACTGTAGGCAATGGAGAGAAGTGAGTACATTTAGAAAACAGTTTCTCTGGACTGTTATAGGTGTTCAGCTTAGGATGAAATTAATTATTCCTTAAATATCCCTATATCTTCTCACTGACTACACAGTGAAATGAGTCACTTGACATCCTGCTCATGTGAAGTTCATTACAGCTTTCTTGGTTTACAAACACTTTAAAACTCCTTCATTCTGCCATTGCATTATAAAAATTATGACCTGAGCAACCAACTAATGGAAATAATTTATCAACACTGATAAGATATCAATAATGCAACATGAACATTAGAAACATGTCTAGGTCTCAAAATTTCCTTTTCCCTTCTTCCCTATATTTTATAGTTCTCAATGAATATTTAATGAATAACTAATAATTGCGACAAACATAACACCTTTTCTCTCAAAAAAAATAAAATTACTGAGGAGCACTGAAGCATTATGCTTATTACTATCACTAAAGTCCAGCATCAAGATACTCATAGAATCATAGAGTAGTTTGGTTTAGAAGGGGACCTAGAAGATTTAGATGCAGTTCCACCTTCTCTGCCTTTGGGCAGGGATACCTTCCACTTGACCAGCCTGCTCAAAAGCCCATCTAGCTTGACTGTAAACACCTCCAGAGCTGGGGCATCCACCACTTCCCTGGACAACCTGTTCCACTACCTTTACCACCCTTAAAGAATTTTTCCAAGTATCTAATCTAAACCTACTGTCTTTCAGTTTGAATCCATTCTTCCTTGTCCTGTCACTACCTGCTCGGAGAATTTCTTTCAGGTACTGGAAGGATACAATTAGGTCACCCCAAATCCTTCTCTTTTCATGGCTGAACATATTTGACATAGCATTTTTGGAGCTGAAAATAAAGTACCAAGTATTTATTGCCAGTCTCTTGAATGAGCTACAGGAAAGCTGTTGGAAGGGACACAATTTCTGTCCTATTGCCCAGAGTATAAACTATCATGATAACATTCAGAGAGAGAAACAAATTGATTTCACTTCATACAAAAGGATATATGACCTGGAGTGATGGTTTGGCTTGCTACAGTTAAGAAGAATATTCAGTCTAATGAACACACTGCCATGCTATTTATACACAGAGAGGTAGTTCTTCAGGCACTGCACTGATGTAAAAGACCGCTGCATACAAGACTGGTTATTGATTTGCTTATATTATGGATGAAGGTCTTTGAAGGTGTGGTGCTTCATACCATTACAATGTCAAAATGTCATTCAGACTTGGATCAAAGAGATTCAAATACTTTTTTGGATAGTTGCTTTGGGCTAAATTTTACTCTTGGAAACTGTGTGTGTTTAGTTACGGTTGACTTCTGTGTCTAAGGCAAAATAGCCAATTTGTGGCTATGGAGTTGCATATGGCACTTAAGCAGATGAAATATGGCTTATATGCTGGAACCACATCCTGTGACTGCAGCATTCTGTACTGGCGTGCAGTCTGATGCGCACACCACAGCCTGGCTGGAGAAGGGAGCAAGCCAGCAAGGAAGCTCCAGAAGTCTCTGTTAGCTCCCAAGGCTCCCTAGGACCACCTGTACTCTCAGTCCACATCCATGCTACCTGCAGTAGTGAGGAACTACTGTCGGTCAGCAATGATCCTCCCTCAGACCTCCTTTTCCCCTCAGAATACCAAAACCAGAAGCTGCTGCCTTTAAGAACTAGGATGTGGAGTGATGTTTTAATCTGATTATAACCAGAATAGCTGGTTTTAATATTTTTAAAAAAACAATTCCATAAAGAGATGCCATAATAAAATAAAAATAATAAAAGTCAAAAATAGTAAAAATAAAAATAATAAAAATAATAAAAAGTCAAAATTTACAATATTTATTTAAAAGCTGGAATAAGATAATAGGAATGCTGTTTCTAGTTTTTTTTTCCTCAGGAAAAAATTAAATTAATTTTTTCTTCTGTTCAAATTCTAGACATCTGTGAAAGATATACAATTATAAATGAGCCAGTAAGTAGCTGTAACCTGATTGCATAAAATTTTATAATCCCAGTTTCCTACGTTATAGATTTAATACATAGTGATAATTAGTGTTTCTGTTGATCATCAGAACAATGAACAACAGATACATTTTTTTGCTTATAAAATTGGAGTGCTGAAGATAATGAGGGAAATATCATTAAAAACTGCGTTTCTGTTAAAAACAGAGATAAGCTCACCTTTGTATGTTAAAATCAATAGGTTTTCTAATGTTAGAAATATTTCTGTATGTTTAATTCTTAAATGCAATAGTTTTTTAACTGCCCATCAAAGCTATTTTCAGAGAGATTCAAAGGAAAAGAAGTTAGACTTTCATTTCTTTGTACTTAATGTACTTTCTTAGCCATCCAGATTCAGCAAAATAAAAAACTACTTTACTCATCCCTTTTGTCTCTGTATACCACTATGTACTTGCTGGGCAATGTTATTGAGAAGATGGTCTGTAAATTCTAGTTCCAGGGTTTTAATTGCTGAGAGTCTGCAGATTCTCACAGTCCAATAAAGAAAGAACCCTTGCACTTGCCTAAATTTTACTGGTATGGCTCACAATATAACAGAAATACGTCTGTTCCACCTTCATTCCCCTTCTTTATGTGATATTCCAAAGTATTTAAAAATATGCTCGCTTTTTTTCACTTCAATTTGTCTTGAACAGTGTCAAGTGGAGATAAAAATGAGGACAAAAAATAAAAGATCATGCAGAACAAAAAGCTTCATTTATCAAGTCAGAAAATCCAGTCCTCCTAGAGCTGCTATTATGCCATTTCTAAGCTAGTTCTCATACTTAAGTACCAAAAGGTCATTTTCTTGAGTACTATCTGAAGTCTCATCTTTTAATCTCGACTGTAAATTTTTATGGGTATTTAACCTGTGCCAAGAATGTGACATTTAAATCAGCAGAGGTTTCTTATTTTGATCCCCTTCTTGTAGAGCTTTTACAAGAAGTACCTTAAAGCATTAGTGTCACACATTCCTCATGTGAGAGAGAGACTGGCAAATTTATGAGGACATATACACTCTCAGTCAGGAATTGATTGCGATTAAAATGGTTAAAGTATGTTCACACAGATGTGGAATTCAGACTAAGCAGACTGTACAGCTGAACTGCTCTACCAGATAGTTCATTTTAAAGCTGTTATTATAGGTTCTTTCTGTGATTTCAAAGAGTTTGATGTACAGCAGCAGTACAGCAGCAGATTTATTGTGTTATGGTGGTTTTGTAAGTCTTACACATATAGCAACTCCATGCATAGCTCTGTTTTAAGATAGCTAGGAAGAAAAAAACTGGAAAAAAGGTCTTTTTTAATAATTTTCTTATTTCCAAATATCTTTAAGAATTTTATAAACATAACACTGAGAAAAGTGCTTTAAGGCTGATCGCTTTCAACAATTCTACAGGCAGACAAATGCAGACCCAGGAAACTCCATAATTTTTGTCAAGAGGAGAGAAGACACGGCAGCTCATATTTCACTGCAGTCTAGCAAGTGGAGAGAACACCTCTTCTCTGGCATGCCTGACAAGTCTATGACAAAGCCAAGAAAGCCTCTGGCTTTTTTTCACTCCTACAGCTGCTAGTTTAAGCTACACTAACACCCTCTCCTGCATGTGTATATCCATGTGTGTAACAACCACCCTCCAAACCCGCTATAAGCAGCTGCCTAGAAGGATGCACAGGGGAGGATTTTGGAGAGGTCAGTGTGGCAAAGCAGAACTTCTACTGTATGATGAGTTTATGTCTTTCCTTTCTACACAGATTCCCAGATTTTAAACTAGCAGGTGCCATGTGATAATCTGGCCTGATTTTTTACTGAGACGTTCCAGCTCATCAATAGGAATTTTAGGGCTGGAGTAATGATCTAAGCTGGAACTGGAATCTTCCTAAACCATCTGTGTCAGAGACTGCTGGACCAGAACATAACACTTAGAGATCTGATGGATGCATGGGCATGTCATCCCGCAATATGGCACCCTGAAGGACCATGTGGAGTACCCAGTGATTAGGACAAAGAAGACATTCTGGCTTAAACCCCCCTTTTTTTTGTTTCTGTTTTTTTTGTTTTTTTCTGATATGTTCCCTCAACCCCAGCTGGCTCTGTGATTGCTGAGTGCTCTACAAGGAAAAATCTTCAAACCTGAATAAAGAAACTTCGGTAAGATTCATTGTACATTTCTATATCTGGGTATGTCACCTAAACTCCCTTCATAATCAATGAAGAGACATAAGCAGTTGCATGATGTGACTGATTACAGCATGAAGCTGGTGTCTGAAATATGTCAGATGAATCACTGCATTTTCATTTTCCCTGATCATAAAAGGAACCTAAGATGAGTCACCTAGATTCGATATCTTCATTGGAGATTTTTGGTTAGGTGGGTTGAATCCCACTCAGAGATTCTGCTGAGGCTGTCAGACTAGTTTCTGACAAATTTAATACCTGAAGATGAGCAGAATTGTCACCTTCCATCTATTAGAAGAATAGAGGAACCTGTCCCTGAGCATGGTAAACAGACATGGACAGTTGTCTTTTGCATTCAGTGAAGGAGACAATTGACAGGTCAAAGTAATACATTTGGAAAGCTTCTTCTCCCAATGCTACTGTAACAGGGACACTACAGCCTGTGTATTAACTGTGAAGAGTGACATGTTGACACTCGTGTTTCTGTATAAGACAAACAGAAAAGCCCTAAATTCCTATGGAAAAATAACCCAAATTTCCTTGAGATTTAAGCCAAAATAATTTTTTTAAATTAAATTCACAAAATGAAACTCCTAAAAAAATAAAATTTCTTTTACCATAAATTGATACTGATATAAACTACACACCTATTCATGACGTGATGCTTCTATGGAATTCACTAGAATTTTTGCACCTATCCCAGCACTCTGGTTAGTAAAAAGGTTTTCTAGTATCACAAGAATTTCAGCACTGACTTTGCTGGCTTACCTCCCATTTGTTTCAGTTCCTGTGTTTTGTCACAAATTTATAGCATCTATATGACTGTAAATTTTTCAGCACTGGGTAATATGAGGTTGCTTTTAGCACATCTATTAATTTTCTGTCATCTTCTTCATTTCCTATATTTTATTTGACATATTAGATTATTTATGAAGTGCTTCTTATTGACATTTACTTTAATCTTGTTTATTTCTCTGTTTTACTTTAATTTAGGAAAGAGCTCAGCTGGTCTGGTCTAAGGGTACCTATGCCAAATGCTTATGAGCATATATCAAGACAGCTGCTTTTCAGCCACTGAGTAATAGGTGCAAGTAAATGGATCACAACAAATAATCTAGTCAACAGGGTAGATTCTCTTTTTCCTCACATTTGTTGAGCAAATAACATGTCAAAACCATAATATCCTGCAGATTGATGGATTTGGAAATTTCAATAGTGCTGCTTGACCAACAGTGGCCATATTAAGCTATTCCTGCTCCTTTACTCAGTAAGCAAGCTCATTTTCCATTAGCTTGCATTTTCCCTCTCGTCCCCAGGGTGCAGGGAACAAAGCTGCACTTTAATTTGGACAGATGGCTGCAGCACAGGTTGCTGCAGTTCATATCTTTAGCCCCAGACATGTTCATTCAATAGCTGAGGTGGTGCTTTCATATAAACACAGTGTAGCACAGAGGCTTCTAAGCAAAGCTGAGGCTTGATTTCAATGATTCCTCAGAGAGGCTGCTCTGAAAACTGTTTTCCACGTACTTTTCTGGAAATGAAGTGGAGCCTTTGTGAAGAAACAGTGCAATACAGAAAGAAAATAGCTGAAGTAAATCAATATCTTGTTTAAGAAATCATCACAGACAATTTTTGCACAATTGGAGTAATTCCAATACAGGCCTTGTTCCACAATGAAATTAATTTTTTCTAAAAGACCCCAAAAACATTTAATAAAAAAAAAAAGTCCAGATTTCTTTGAAAGGATGAAAATACATTAAAATACATAACCCTATTTTCTGTATTAATTAAAAAGGCTGGTTGAAGGGAGTCTTGGAGCTGCTTTGCAAAGACGTGCTTTTAAATGATAGTTTAAGGCATGGACTGTGCCTGCTTATAAAAAGACTGATGTTTTCTGTCAGACTTCCAGTTGGGTAACAAAAAGGAAGAACTACGCATGATATCAGAGTTTTGATGTTCCATGTCTCAGTCCTATCTCCTATGGATTGTGCTAACAAAAGGACTGGCAATGAGACCTTGAGCAGTTTGGGTTGAGATGACCGTAGTCATGATATTTGAAAATATGGTATAAGGTTGTGTGTTTGTAAAAGGAAGGGAGGGAGATGTGAGATTTATCCACTTCATTGTGCGTCTGGTGGAATAAGTGTTGTCAGTGATGGACTGACAAATGTGTAGGTACTCCAGTTCAAACCTGTCCAAAGACAAGAGGTTTAAATACATGCTGTTGGTGTTTTACAGCACAGATCAAAGAAGTGTATGTTTCACACGTTTCAGAGGCCTGAACTCTGCGGCACTCTGCAATTCTACATTCATATAAACAAAGATTTTGCCATTTAATTTCTGGGTTACTTTTTTTTCTTTTTTTTTTTTTAATTTACTCTTTATTTTCCAAAAAGAAAAGGAAGAGGAAATATTAAAGAGACATTTTTACTCTCCTATTATTTACTTTCTATGTTCTAGTTTTGATATTTGTTTCAGTGGGAAGGATCCTGTGGCCAAACAAAAGATGCTGTTTGCGTAGGCATTTTCCTGATTATATAACCTCATTACCTTTCTGTCCATGACCTTCTCTCAGAACAAGCAGCACCTGATGCCCTGCTGTTGCCAGGTGTGCCCAGATTTGTGCCTGCCTGCTTAGGCCCAGTCCTGGTATCCCATACTACCCTGCCCTCGAGACACAGCTCTTCATTCTGATTGTTAATCCCAGATAATAAATACCAGCCTTGAACCAACAGTTTGCTTCTTTTCTTGTTCTCATCTTCTGTCTGGTGAGCCAGTGCCTGAAAATACATAGCATGTGCGCTAATCTACACCAGAAAGGATTTTTGGAGGTAATATCTTTTAACAGAACTCAGATAACAGCAGAATTTCATCACTTACGAAGGCTTTAAAAGTACAAACACTGGTTTGAGCCATAATTTTCGTGTTCTCATGCAAAGGTTGCAGCATCTATCATGGTATGAAATTTAAACAGGGAGACTTGTCTCAGGGAAACCCGATTTATATGACATCAGAGTTTGAACTGGAAACCTTCCAGGTGATTGGTTCTCTCAAAGTCATCAAATTTCATGGGAAGCCAGTAAGTATTTTGGAATGTATAAAACATCAGTCTTTAAACAAAGAGGATTTGCTAATGTAGCTGGCTTTGCTAAAACTTCAGCTGACCCATATCCAGCTGACTCACCTCTCTGTGCAAACATAACCTAGTAATGATCATGTGTTTCAATGTTGCAAAGCTGTGGACATCTATCTAGGGTAATCAAGCTGAGGTTGTTCACAGCATTATCTACAGCCATTGAAAATTTAGAGGCATGTCATAAGAAATAATGTGTCATTCTGAGCCTGTACAACCTAAAAGGGAAGGTTTTGCTCTCATGGACAATTCCTTAGTACTGAAATCTATATTATCCTTTGAGTATGTTCCATGTTTAGGCCCGCAGAACCCTTTCCTCAAAGTAGGGCTACAGAAATGCCATCACCTTTGTGCTTGGATTATAACTGGTATTGCTCAATTAGCTTTATGCCATGTCTGTAATGGGAGCAGAAGCATGGGCTATAGATCTAGAGTAAAATTGACTTATAGAATAATTTAATAATAAATAAATTATGGTAAAACTAATTGAATAGTATGGACAACTGATAAAACCTGATTAAATATATCTTATGTAGTTAATTTTGCTGTTCCTATGTCAGTCTCATTAAGAATATTTGTTGTATTCCATTCCTTTGTTGTTATTATTTGCTATCTAATTATGTAGCACTTTATGATTTGCAAGAAACTTCAGAGTTGTAAAAAGCTGTTCACTGAATAATTCACCGCTTTTATGAATATCAATTTATTCAAAGAATCATATAATTTTTTATTAAATCACTTAAGTAATGACTTTATTTTAATTTCTTACCATTTATCATCACACTACAGCATCATCTTGCTGGATAAAGTAATTTTTTTCAAGAAATGTTCCTAATTAGCTTGTAGAAAAGTAAAAAGATCATGCAAGTTTTTAGAGAGAGAGTTTAACATAACTGAAACTTGAAAAAAAGTTCTTAACATTTCTGCTTAATTTTCTACCCTAGCATATATTTTCTGTTTCTGCTACCAGAAACACTCCAAAACTATGAGTAGGATATGTACACAAGCCATCCTCATGCTTTTCCACATGTGAGGAAAGTGAATCCTCTACAGCCTCCAGTGTGAGTGAAACCAGAAAGGGAAGGCAAATAGTGCACTAATGGCACTATTAAATGTTTACTTCTTGGTCACCAAAGTATAGCTGTTTGATCTTTGCACCTCATCTGGAGATCTGAGTGCTACCAGAGACTGAAGGGTTGTGGCTATTGGAATTTGTTTGGTGAAAACAATTTCTGTTCCAAGGTTATCTAAGTTTCCATTAACATTAATCAAAGCAAATGAGTTATGGGAAAGAAGAGGATCAAACTTACATCCCCACACTAACAGCTGTAGTCAGAGCCAAAATTAGAATTAAAGTTTCTTAGATTTCTTTTTCTTCTTCTTTTTTTTTTTTTTAAGTGTGTGTGTCTCCATCTGCACTTGCTAAAGAGTAGAATCCAAATCTTGAGAGAGGCAGGATACTAACCAACATACTTAGCAGCACCTTAAACAAGCATATGTACAGCCAAGGAGGCTAACCTGCTACAAATACTGAGCAAAAGCTGAGAGTTGAAATTGTTCCTGCTTTCAGACTTCAGGGAGGAAATGCAATAGATTTTTGATACTTGTAGAACTGGTTGCTCCCTGACTGAGAAATTATTATTGTCTTTTAATCATGGTTGAGAGAAACATTTGAGCAATTGGAGAGTCAGAGCCAGTTTCCACCTATAAATAAAGCAAAGTTTGTGTGTTTTCACAGGCCACCAGCAAGTTCTTTAGGCATTACTGTGAGGGGAAGGGATCAGGAATGGTTCAGGTGCATTACTGCTCCTTCCAGTCCTGCTGTCATGCTGTGGTGCAGAAAAGTGGCCTAGCTGTTTTAGAGCCAGAGAAAGGAAAATATCAAGAGGATGACTAGTGCATATCTGATGGTTAAGGTGTGTTAATGGAAGGTGCAGTGCTGGGTTTAGGCTCTCCAAGAAGAATTTATGCATTTTACACTGGTTTGCCAGGTTTAGACAGACATTTAGAAATACTTTTCAGTGAAACCAAAACAGGGATCTTCCAGCTCCCAACCAAGTGTCTTACTTCCCAAAACAAATAGGGTCTGAGTTTCACATTCAGGGCAGGACAAAGCATCTAAAATTTGTCCCCCTTCAATGCAGCCTTATGCACTGCAGCTTCTTCATCCTCTTCTGAAGCATTTAATGAATGGTAAAATGGTTTCAAAGGGACAGACTTGACAGTGGGACATTCTCTCCATCATGTGGGATTGGTCCCTAAGCATGATAGGGCATATAAGGGATTTTCCTGTTTGCAACTCACTCTAGCAGCAGTCAGGTGAACGTTTCTCAGATCACAACTTTTTGCATTAGCACCTTAATTACCGTCAAAGAATCTCAAGTTTTGAAAAGCTCACCTTTAGCCAACTCTAGACCTGGTTCATAAAGGTACATTTGCACATAAATACATGCTCAAATTTTTTAAAAGCTGAACAGGTTTTGGTTAATAGTTGCTAGCTGGATTTTGAGAGAGATTTTGTGTGCAAGTCTAAGTAGACGACATTTGAATTTAATAGTACTTTAAGTAAAACAATCCGCAAAAGCTGAGCTATTGTGGTCAAACCCATCCATATTACATGTTTCCTCTGCCAACTTAGTAAATATTCATCCAAGTAAATAGCTTCAAAAAATTAATTGGCCCATGAGGAGTTGTCATATAAAATTTGTATGCTAGATTCAGAGTTAAAACTGTAAAATAGAGAGCTTTCTCTTCCATTTTAAGGGCAAGTATAATGTATTCAGGAGTTAGTGAAGTGCCAGAATAATAAACCAGTTGTCAAAGAAGTAATATTACTTACTTGGATTGGGAAGCTGCAGGTTGTTTGTCTTAATTTAAAATTCCTAACAGCACCTGACCGTTAATTGAAGACATGGAACATGTGCAAGTTAAAATGAAATTAAACTGCTATGTATTAAACATTTGCACAAGCTTATGCTACCATGGAAAGTGGAGCTGACTGAATGATTGGGTTGTTGTCAATGAATGAAAAGAATGGAAAAATGAGATCCATTTAGATCAACAAGATATTGATTCTTGTAATCCCACTGCATTTTTGCCTTACTAGAGAGATTATAAATGGAGGCTCAGTCTAACTGCTATCTTAGTAAAAACTTTTGGGAGAACTCACTAAAATGAATACACTATTTAAAAGAAATAAGAATGGAATTAGAAGCAGATGTTGTTATAATTTGAAAATAATCCGTAGTATGTCGACACTTACTTTCCAGGGCAGGGCTGAATAGCCATTTTGGGAAAAAGAGGGAGCCAGCCACCTATTGTGCCTATTGGTCATGCTCCACTTAAGGGGATATCACAGATTTTGACTGGGAAAAAATTCTTCCATAAAAAGAAAAATAAAAATTAAAAACTCTCAGAAACCTATAATGAAAACTAAAAGTTATTAGATATCTCGCACAGAAAGAAAATCTGATAATATTGGAATATGAGTCTGGCATGCTCAGAGAAGGTCCTTAAAGAGGTGCCAAAGCACATTGCTGGATACCCTGATCCCATAGTCCCAAAGTTTGTTTCACATTTTGGGCCAACCTCTGATTTCCTCCTATTTCATGGGTTGTCAGAACATTGACAAACATGACAGCTAGGAGCTATTATCCTTGCATTTCTAAAGAAATAAGATGTGACAGTTCGTTTTATCACATTCATTATATTTTTTCTTTTTTTTTCTCTAACAAAAGGAAGTGCTTTTGCTTTTGGACCTGATGGTGTCAAAACAATCTTGAATGTTTTATTAATTTAAAGTGAAAAAGGTGCAAAGATGAGTGCATAATATCCCTAGGAAAAGTTTTTTACAAACTTTGCATATATGCTTCATTAAATATTACTGTAAAAACTCTTTCCAACTATAAATTATACAGAGTCACAGACTCTCATAATGTACCTCAGTTAGGTACCTATATCTAATTTTAAAATTATTTGAATCAGAGCAAAAATAATTTGCTAACACTCATTTAAGTTTTAATAGGGTTTTTATTAAAATAGATCTGCAAATTCTGTCATTTTATAATGAAGCTTACGTCAAGGCCCGTGAAGGAGAGGGAAAATATTGTACTGCCCTGGGATATATGCTGCTTTGGGAGATGATTTGTTCTGTAGTGATATCTTATTCTTGTCTCACTGCACACAGTCAGCTACTGCACTTCATCCCCTGAGGATGCCAGAGTTACTTCACTCACATCCATCCAATGTCCTCTGAGATCTGATTCTGATCACCAGCAGTAACTAATGTTAGCTACTTCACTGGAGTGGACATGTTGCCATAATCAGCCGATCCAGGTATTCATCAAAAACTTATCTGGCCACATCTCATTAAAAAGGATCTGTAAAATGAAGACTTGTAATTGCTGTTAGTTATAGAAGCTAACTCCCTGACAGATGTTTGCAGATACCAGAATAAGCAGGTTCAAAAAGAAATATCTTAAAAATCACTATTAAAAATCTTCTGGGTTATGCTTTAAATAAGGGAAATATATTCACCTCTCTTAATAAGTAATATTTACTCCTTATAAACACCATGTTCCTGTATCCACAAAGCAAAAGAAAAAAAAAATCTGGTCCCATTTCCTGGCACCATTCAGGAAAACACCTAGTTACTGCATGAATGTACATTTAAGTAAAACATTCTTCTTTGTGGGAAAATTTAGAAAGCTCTGTTCTGCAGGTGTAATTTAATTTAATTTGAACGACATTTAATACTTTGAATTTTTATTCTATATTACTCCCACTTCTTGTCCACTGTCTGTTGCTGATACTCAGGAGGTATCACAAGATCTAGAGGTGCACTTTGACAGAGATGCTTGCAGTATTATCAGTACTGATAGATTTCAATTTATTTATTCCTTTGAAAAATTTTCTAATTTCAGCTTTCATTAGTAAATAGATAGAAATAACATCTTTAGAGTCTGCTATAGTTTAAATCACCACTGCCACTGGCCATAGGCCACTTCATAAATGATAAGAAGTGACTGAGGGAGCAGGGGTATTTAGTCTGTAGAAAAGGAGGCTCTGGGACAACTGATTACTCTCTGCAACAGCCTCAAAGGAGGTTTTAGCCAGGTGGCGGTTGGGAACTTCCGCTAAAAATCGAGAGAAATTTACCTCAATTTGCACAGTGGGATGTTTAGATTAGATATTAAGAGAAATTTCTTCACCAGAAGGGTGATCAGGCATTGCCTGGGGAAGTGGCTGAGTCACCATCCCTGGAGGTGTTCAAAATATGTGTAGATGTGGCACCTGGGGACATGGTTGAATAGCATATTTGGCTGTTAATCATGATACTAAATGTCCTGGATTTACTGGAGGTTACTTTATTTTTCTGAAAAGGACTTTTAAAGGAAATTTTACAAAAAAATTTTAAAAGCCTGGAAAAATCTTCAAATACTTCCCACCTGTCTATTTATTGCATTTTATTTACTATTTTAAACATAGTTTAATAGGCAAAGTGCAATTTGTTGCTAAAATATACAATAATTTTTGCTATTAAAGCAAAGAACATTTAAGCCCTATATTCACCTTGCTTCTGGCCAGCCATAACCTCCACCCTTTTCCTACATCTTCTCTGTGCTCTCTTTCCTGGCTCCTCAGAGCATGTAGTTCACTATGGGAATGTTTGCTCAGATAGCACTGCTTACTGCAATGGTTTGGGAAAGGCCAGAAGGAGCAAGGGGAGAAAGTATTTTGCAACTTGCTGAACCAGAGTTGGTGTGGCAAGGGAAACTGGCAAGGTAAGAAGAATGATCTGGTGTCAGAGAAAGTTATAATGGTTCCATCACCAGATCTAAGAGTCCTGTTTTGATTAATTTCTGATTTTTGGTTTTACCTCTAAAGTCTTTTTATTTTATTTTGTTTTGTAAAATTTAGAACAGTACTTCTTCAGATGATTATCTGTCTTCTGTTTTCAAACACTTGCAAAAATTTTTAAGCAAAATCTTTTCAACCAATGCACTAAATTATCTCTATGGCCAATAGTAAGTTACATAAATAAACTATAGAATATTGTCTTCATTAGGCATCATTGTGAAAGTCATTTCTGTGCTAGAATACAGTTCATATATAATCTGACCTCTGCACTAAAGAAGTTCAGTTGTCATTTCAAACTGCAGTGGATTATATATAGTGAATTGTAATCAATAAAACATAAGTCGTCTGGTATGTTCTATTCCTTTATTGATTTTTGTCAAAGAACTCAACTTTGCATAAAAGAAGCAGAATATCTTAGCTAGTTATGTATCTAGGATTTTTGTTGCTTAGATTACAATAGGTAGAAGAGTAATTTTGCATTTTGTACTGTTATTTCCTTTTATTCATTTTGTCTAAGATATCATGGACATTTTATTCAGGCCGTATCACTCCTGCTACTCACTTTCAAGCACAAAATTATTTCAGCTTCAACTTTATGCAAACTGAGATGGATGAACTAGGAGATTATATTCAAGGTTAAAAGTGTAAGTATGGAATTCATAATTATCTCCAGAGATATAATTATGTGATGAGGAGAGGTGTTTTAATTGCTGTCCTAGATAAGGATTGCATATAACTACTGTGTTCAAAGCTTCAGGTAGAACAATGAAATTGTATAAACTAAAGAGAGGGAACTATGCAGTCCCCTGAACATTTCAGAAATTCTTTTTATATACATAGCACATGATTCTCTTTCACTTCCTTTGGCTTAAAAATAATTCCTAGAAAATGCCCTGTGCCACCCAACATTTAATTTTGTTTTTTATGTTTCCAAACTAAACAACTCTTTCATAGTAGCACAATTCTATGAGTCCTCAAACAGGTTGAATTCAATATAGGAAAATTTGTTGAATGAAAGATATCATTTGTTTTAATGGTTTTCCTATTTTAAACCTTGTCTGTATCCATGTATTTCTCCTTTCTCAATATGTTATGTTTTGGGGGGATAGCCAGGGAAGCTGTCTCGAGAATGAAAGGGAGAATTCAGTTTATTTATTTTTTTCCTTTATTCTTTTTCTTTTCTTCTTTTAAAAATAAATTTCCTAACCTTAAACTATGAAAACCATACTTTTGAAAGGCTCATGCATTCTGGAAACAATAAACGTGCTCCTGTGTTTGCAAAGAGTGTTAAAAGTAAAAAATAGTCAATCTTGTGAAAATTTCCTCTCACTCTGTTTCAACAGTCACCACAAAAGATAGTCATTTGATATCAATATTTTCAATTGTTTTCAAACTTTTTGCAGAATACTAGTGAAACACCCAACCAAAAAAAAAAGAGTAACTATAGGAAGGACTGCATAAAATGTCCAGAAAAATCAATAGCAGGTCTAACTTAGTTTTTCTTTTTCCTGGTTTTATCTAGATTCAAAGTACATTGATTATAAAGCCTTTCATATCTATTTCCTTAGATAAACCATTTCATTAATCAGCGTAGCCAATTATGTCTGTTAGCTTCAGTGAATGATGAATGGGTGGTGCCCAGCAATAGGACAAGAGGCAATGGGCAGAAAGCAATGCACAGAAAGTTCCACCTGAACTGGAACAGGTTGCCCAGGGAGGTTGTGGACTCTCCCTCATATTCAAGAACCATTTGGACACAGTCCTGTGCAATGTGCTCTAGGATGACCCTGCTTGAGCTGGGAGGTTGAACCAGCTGACCCACTGTGTTCCTCCCAAACTGACATCCAAAATTTTTATGAATTAATGAAGGAACAATTAAAAATAAAGGATTTTTTTTCCCTACACATCATTACCCATTTTTCTACCGCAAATAAAAATAAATAGTCATCAGAATGCCATGGCGTGCCAATGAATTCCATTATTTAGCTGTATATTTATTAGTTTTAAATTTTCCCCTTCAAATTAGTTTCTCTTTATTCTTTTCATTTGAAAAAGAGAGAATAGAAAATTTTTGTTCTGTTTTCCTGGAGCAATATTTAGTAGCTTATTACAGTTCTTACAGTCTCAGTCTTTCAAAACCTCTTAACATTTTATGCAACAATAAAGAATCTGTAGCTTCAGTTTCAACAGAAAAATTACAATGTAAAACTATCTTCTCTAACTTAGTTTTACTGTGCTGCCTTCTAACACTATTTCTTGGTTTCTTATTCTTTTAGAATCCTTGAAAATATCATTGAGTGAACCTATGGTCACGTGTTATTTGTCTATAATACCAAATAGGAGGGGTTCAGGTGTTGATTTCTGCCCTCAGCAGCTAATGGAATGTGTGAGCTGATACCCAAGAGCCTTGAGGACTTGTCACATCCATTGTATATTCATCCTGTGGTGAAATATGTAGAGGGGTACAAAACACCATGAAAGAGGGAGCTAAAAATGAAATAGTGCATATAATTATGGGTTCCATAGGCAAGCTCCATTCCAGGACCTTTTATTTATCTTTCCAGTCATTGCCACCTACTTATATAATGGCAAACTTACAGTGTACATCTGAGAGCCTACACACTGAAAGATGAATGCTGAATGTCAATCTGAGGTGGAAAGCACTTGAAAAAGAAATGGGAAGTAAATGAAGATTTGTCTTTTATAAAGCTATTTCCAGTAGAGATCTTTATAGACAATCCACTACTGCCCACAATAAATACCTGTCCAAGCAGATAACTGGGAACTAAGAAGGAGTACTACTATACCACAAGATGGATAATAATTATATTATTCAGTAAATTATTAAAAACAATTGCATAATTGTATCAAACCAACAATTTATATGACTGAAAATGTTGGTTGGCTCAAGGGAATGGATGAAATCCTGCTATTTTAAGGAATTTTGTACAGTAGTTAAATCATTATTTACTTGGAGACAGTGGATCTGAATACCAGAGTAATAATCTGTGCATATTGTGTGTTAATGTGTATGTGATGGGAATATAGGAAGAATGTGAAGGATTGTTTTTTTTTGACTGTGCAAGGTTTTAAATAGCTTCTTTGTAAAACCTGCAAACCTCAGGATAGAAAGACAAGTAACATGTACAAGTAACCCTTAGGAAATTATTCATTAAAGGGCTTCTCTGTCCTGGGTGTTTATGATAATGAAAACACAACAGTGACAATTAATCGTGAAAGCTACAACTGAGATGTCACCACTGGATATAGAAACAAACAAAGAAAAGAAAAGCAAGCTTGAAGTTAATCAAGAGAGGACAGAAAAATAAATGAAGTGTGAGACATATTTAAGTATCAGAAACATTTTCCATAGTGTTGATTTGCTAGGAAAATTTAATCATTACTGGGGCTACACCCCAGGCATACACTTGAGACTAAATAATGAGCACATTTAGTCAATGAAACAAGTGAAAATAAGGTTTCCCCAAGGGAAGAGACAGGAAATCCATTCCTTCCCAGCAAAATGATAAATAACCTACCATTAATGTCCCAATGGAAAATGCTACAGAAAGGTCATAATGTAATAGCTTATTCCTGGCTTTCCAATGAATGGCAAAAGAAAAAATATAAATAGATAGATAGATAAATAGATAGATATAATATAGATATAATGTAGATATATAAGAAATTGGAACAAAACAAGCTAAAAAAATAGAAAACCAGAAAGGAAAAAGAAAAGCTGTGTATACAAGACTTTATAATAATCTCTTGCCATAAAAGCATAGCATCTCAGTGAAATTGTTGGTACTGCCACTCTGCCCTCTGTGAAAGTACAATTGCTTCTTATTTCAAAAAGAAATGGTTATTACTTCAATAAAACTAGGCTGAAAATTAGTGGTCTTTCCTGTACCTTAAAACAAGTTTGATTACAGAATAGCCTTCCCAAAGAAGCAATGAGTAGAGCCAGCTTCATTGGTTTCCAGAGGTATGCAATCATTTTTCTGAACAGGACTGGTTCCAGGGTTCCTTAACCCAGGGGATGCTTCCCTCTCTTTTGAAGAAATTTTTGCACCAATGGTGGGGCCATCTGCCACATTGTCTGTAGCCATTGATCCTACAAACTAAACTTCCCTGCCAGTAGCTTTAAAATACAGTCCCCTGTACAAAGAGGGAAAATAGAGAAGGCAGAAGGTCTTGAGCTTAGCTTTACAAAAATGCAGGTGGAGCCACAGAACTCACATTTTCAGATTGGAAAAGGAGAAGGAAGACATCATTATTAAGGGGGCAGACAACAGTAGAAGGAGTTCAATTTTCAGAGAAGCATGGCAGTAATTATAGTGGCTAGAATACAGTGAAGCTGACCTCATAGACAATGCCCTTGCTAGCTCTGCTAATTATATCACTTGCACTGGTGCTACAAGAACGATGATAATTCACTCAGCATGATGCATTCAAGAGGATTTTTTCTAACTTTACATTGTACCAACTTTAACCTGAGGAAAAGGGACATCTTGCAATTTAAGTGAACTGCCCACTGAAATAGGAATGTCTAATTTCTCTATAATTACCAACAAAAGTATCTAGTAAAAGATTTTGTTATTTAATTTTGGCAGACATGAGTCTAGACATGTGGCTTCTACTAAGTGAGTTTTCCATCCCAGAATCCAAAAATTTTAGGCATTTAACAGCATACTTTCAGAAGAGATTTTGGTGATTGTTTTGATGCATGAAGGAAATTATCCATTTAGTTAGGAACAAGCAAGCAAACAGAAGGCTACATGTTCTTCAAATAAATGTTGACAGTACTGTTTCGTCATTGGTGCACATGAACAAGCTGATAGCCTTTTGTTTTCCCAAGTATCATCAGCTATTTATGTTTTCCGGAAAGGTTCTGAAATATGTGAAGGCTGTCCAGAGACCATAGAGACACTGAAAATTTATTTTCTGTATTTTCCCACCAAGTATAAAAAGAACCCTACAGAGAGCACCCAAAGGCCTGCATAATCTTTAGGTGTTTATGAAAAGAGAGTAAGACCAAGCTAAAACAGAACATTTCACAAAATATTTGCTCTCAGCTTTCAGCTATCAGCTTACTTAGCTGAGACAGAGGTTGTATTTTTGTACTTGCCTGGGTGTGATTATTAGCTCTTGAAAAACATTTCCTCCATAAGGGAAATTTTCTAGTAGTTTATGAAATGATTTACTCTTGTGTTACATAATGTATTAAAGTGCCTGAAAACTCCAAGAGGCAAGCATAGAAAAACTTGGTTTACAGGTTTTAGATACTGTATTCTTAGTATTTAATTTCACCCCTAACCAGCAGTGACTACTCTACAATGAAACTGGTAGAAGGAAAGGCAGATCCTTAACTTGACTACTTAAATTCTACAGTATTTTTATTAGTTTAAACTGACATAAGAAATGAGCCTGAATGAACAGCAGTGTTTAACATTACATAACTTTTAAGAGAGGGCCAGTGTAAGCCATTCCAGTCTTCCCTTGCTCCTTTTTGTAAGCTCAGCTTATTGCTGAAGCCCACAGCTTGCCCTGAACTATGCAGATCATCAGCTCTTTGAAACTGGACTGTAAAATAGATGACCCAAACTATCTCTTGGAAATTAAAAGTAGCAGACTGGGATAGTGGGAGGACTATCAAAATCTGACAGTCATTTAAGTTTATCCTACAACACCAGACTGAAAGATCCATGGCTTTAGGGACTATTTTTAAATGTGGTCTGTATGTGCAAAGCTGCACAGATTGCTGCACAGTAGCAACACACCTGATGTGACAACTTTAAAATCATAGAATGGCTTGGGTAGGGAAGGACTTTAAAGATCATCTAGTTCTAACCACCTCCCAACGGGCAGGGATATCATCCGCTTCATCACGTTGCCCAGGGCCTCACCCAGTCTGGCTTTGGGGATACTTCCAGGAATAAGGCATCCACAGCTTCTCTGGGAAACTGGTTCTAGTGCCTCAACACCCTCTGAGTAAAGAATTTCCTTCTAACTTCTAATATAAATGTCCTCTCTTTTATTTTAAAACCATTTCCCCTTGTCCTATCATTATCTGCCCATGTAAAAAGTCACTCTCCCTCCTTTTTATAAGCTCCCTTTAGTTACTGGAAAGTTTCTAACAGTTTCCTTGGAGTCATCTCCAGGCTGAAAACCTCAAACTCCCTAAGCCTGTCTTCACAGGAGATGTGCTGAAAAAACTAAGATGTCAGAAAAAAAAGCTGAGGCAGATTTTTTTGCATTCTCAAAACTCAGGCAAATCCAGTGTAGAAAGGGTAGGCAAGGAGGTGGTGGGTCGGACACCAGCAGCCCCTTGCTCCCTCCTTGCCAAACCCACAGCTGATCTCACAGGCAGACCAGAAAGGACCTGATCTGCAGCCAGTAGGCTCAGATCAAAACAGCTCATGGTTTCTGGGCAACCTACTCTACAGAGTATTTCTGAAAATGTCATGACTTGATCTCTTCAGTTGCTTTGGCTACAAGTCTCTTGCTACCCAGGTCAGAGCTTTCATGAAGGATCAGTCTAAAGGTGGTAGGATGACCACATTGCGCTTTTTACAGCCAAGTGGAAGAGGGTTCCTAGTAGCCTGAATTGAATATGTTAATGTTTTTTCTCAATGTAACGTGACAGTATAACATAAAAAAGCTGAAGAGCAAATGCTGATAAGATTTTTTATATTTCCTAATTAACTTTTTGTGATGTACTGCATAGCAAGAAACAACATATGTTCTGTGATCTCCACCTGTTCTCCACCTACCTTATTTCCCACAACATAAACAAAGTAGGTAAAATGTAGAGGTATTTCACTTATGTATAACACATATTTTGGATAATTGACATAATCTTAGACTCAAAGTGTGGTGCTGAGTTTTTGTTGAATTCTGGTACTGTTAGTGAATGACTTTTTTCTGAGGTTATCTGCTGTATACATCTTGTTCCACTTTATTCGTAAAAGAGCAGAATGTTTTAAGTATAATTTGAGCACCAAAACATTTTGTATTTCTGTGGTAAATAGAGGTCTCCTAATGATATGAAAAAAGGCAGAGATATATCAGAGATTATTCCAACTACAGTTGCTTTACTAGCAGCTTTGCGAAATAGGTTTCACTGAGGAAGAGAAGATAGCTTTATTCTGTGGCGACAGAAGACTGGGTCTTCTCTAATGTTGATGGGTGCAAAAGAAGACAATAATTACTGCTTTGGGACTTGACTGGATCTCACACATTATTTATAACCTGTGTGCATATAACTGTGCCTGCACAGTTGGATAAAATTCTCACACAGAGAGTAGATTTGCATTCTCCTGCTCAGACATGACTAGAACAGATTTTTCAGAATCACTCTTGTTTTCAATCATGTTGTGATTATTAATTTCAGTCAGTGGAAACTTCCAGGGCAAAAAGTCTAGCTAAAACAATCACTAAAAAAAATATTTACCAAAATCTGGAGTCTTCCTTATTGGGGGAAAAAAAAGGAGAATAATACATTATAAAAAATTCATCGAGTTGTACATTAAATATCAAGTCTTGAAAATTAGAAACTCTTCCTTGTTTAGAGACTATAATTTTCACAGGTAGGAAATTTGTCTTACAGACATTCAACCTGGCATTTGTGCAGAGAGAAAGACAAGATTTCCTCCTGGCTGGTGAGATCCTTGAGACTCTCTGCATTGTATTGCAACTCTCATTTTGTACTGACACAGTCACTGAAACACAGTTTGCCAAGGAAATTATAAACATGACGAATCTCTTTAGAAGAAAAATATCTCTTGATTCTTCACACATTCTCTCTAATTCTTCAAATTTGTTGCATGTGTTTGCTTTCTAACATGCATAAAATTAAATTGAAATATTTTTCTATTATTTTAGTACCATCTAGGAGTTTTTCTCAACTATCTCAGCTCCATGTGCAAGTCATACATTACCTGTCTCTGCCCATAACTATATCATTCACCACAACTTTTAAGTTCTTTTATCACGTCTTAGAGTAATGGTCTGAATTATTTTTCTTTATATTTCTCTAACTCTGCTTAGACTGCTAAGACATGTTTATGGTGTTTGCTTGCATTACGTTTGTAATTTTTTTGTCTGCAGTTTTGAATGCACCTCTTTTTCATGTTATGAAATGTTCTTTTTATTAGAAAATACCTATGAAGCTTATGTTATCATTATTGATAATCTCAAGTTGGAAAAGGCTTTTGTATATAAATTGGTAGCTGTACTGAGAAAAACTCTTGCTATTCAAATTCAAGTCCATAAAAGACAATTTCTAAACACTTGTTATACTTTAGGCTTATTCAAAAATATTATCATAAAATTTGCAAAACTGCCAAACTGACATGCCTTGTCTTCCAAATAGAAATTTCTTTGATGCCTACTTAATAGACAGTAAAATTTAAGGGCCCCCCAACAACTAGATATTTGTTCATCTTTCATTGGATTTTATCAGTACGGCAGAAATATATTGCAATTAAGGGAGTATATTTATGTGAGTAAGCAAATGTGAGATACTGTACTGCTAAAAATATCTGATGCAGGGCATTTAGGCCGGTCTGTAATACAATGAATACATCTTGTCATTATAAAGGGTGCATTATAATTATAGCTTTATGCTCCCATTGGACAGCTCATATAGAAATGGTTCCTGGTTATAAGTGGCTGCTATAGTAAAGTAAAATGCAGGCACAGTTCAGAAATAGCAAGACTTCTAGGAGGTGATGGTGCAGTTACAGCCATGATGCGTTTTTTAGTTCTTTAGTCACTTTCTACATAAGTGTGTCTTCGTGACACTGGATTGCAGTAGCCTATTAGTGGTTGGGAAATGTGATGAAATTTCCTGCTCACATGAATGATCACTCATCTGTGAAGAAGGTGATAATAGCCAATCACAACAACAGATTTTTCTCTACAGTATCATATCAAAGCCATTGCTTTTCAATCACCTTTATTCTCGTTTCTCATTGACAGCACTTGCAAAGCATCGGGCCAGTTAGAATATAAATCAAAAATGTTCTATATGTTCTATAGTCGTATATGTTCTATAGTCTTATTCTTATCATTTTTTTCCTACCTATTTTTAGCCAGTTTTTAAGTGAACAGTAGTCACTAAGAATCTCATCCAGTATTTGGAGATGTCAAGGAGCAGGATTCAGAGGGGTTTAGAAAAACACATTTCTAGCAGAAGCCATTCATTTATTAATGTCATTAATAATTACTGGGATATTTTTATGAGATCTATACACTGAAGAGTTTTAGGATGATGCCTCTTACATCACAAAGGCTACCTCCTTTATGCTGAAACTGCTGATTTATGGAGGTTAGCTGTTTCCCTTGATGTAACACTTACATAGTCTCCATTCCTGTGCAGGACAAATGAACTTTCTGTACCTGTCAATACATGAACAGCTTTTCTGTCTCTCAAATAATGTCTCACTGCTTCTGACAAAATGTACTTCCAGTATTATGGAACCATACAACAATATTTGATGGCCAAATCTCTTCAATTCTATTGAAGCTGTCCTTGTTATTGTTGCACTCCCCTTCCTCCTCCTCTTCTTCTTCTGACAAAACACAAGTACTCAATATCCTTAGTCAATGTTGTTTTATTTCTTACTAAAGGTATAGCTGTTTTTTTTCTTTTGGTACTAAATCTATACGAAAAGCTCCACAATTTCAGAGTTTGATTTTTAATAATGGAATCTGTTTGGCTGAAAATAGTACACAGACTCCCCATGTAATGTATGAGAAAGGGTAAATATCTAGTACTGCATACATTAGAAAAAAACTCAGAAAACAACAGCAGTCCCACAGTATGTTGAATAAGCATCTCCCTACATTAGGCAGCTAAGATGTGTGAGGACAGTAGGACATTTGAAATCACAGAGCTCTCTGTGGTTCTCAATGTGTTGGGCAGGGAGTCATTTCACTAGAGATAGGTGCCTGGAGTCTCTTCCCAAAAGGTAAGTGTTTGTGCCCTCTGCTTTTCACCCTCAATTTTAGCTATTTTTTTTCTTCCTAAGTACATCTGAAAAAAAGGGAAACTAATCATATTAAGAGCAATATTCAGGGACAGAAGAGGTTCAGTTCCCTTTTGCCCAGGTCTGGCTTTGAATCTCTAAGGCAAATGGAGTGGAAACAAGTTTTTTAAAGTTTGGTTGAAAACTTGGAAATACATTTCTTTTTAAATTGGTGCTAGAGCTTTGGGCAGTTTACATTTACATGCTGAAGATCCTTTAGCATATCTACAAAGCTTTCACCGCTATAATTCAACATTTATCTTAATGACATTTCATTTCCTACCTTGTTTAATGTTAATAAAAAAGCCACAACACATTATGTTCTCAATTCAATGGAATGAATAACCTCTAATATAAGTTTATGTCTCCTGCTGATCCATATGGTTAGAATCCTAAAACAATTATAGGCCTGATAATGCTAAGTGTAATAACAACAACAACAAAAATAGCCTGCATCTATTTTAATACTTTTACAGCTTTTCCTTTAATTTCCTTTAGACTTGTTGAGTCTCATTTTTTTTCCATATGAAGGTGAATGGCTTCTCACACAGCACATCTCTCTGTACTTTTCTGATTATTTCTCTGGCTTAATTTTAGAAATATTAAACCTCACAGGCATTTCCATATACTTACCTATTAATTCCAATAGAACAGGAAGAGACTTCTTAAAATTATTAGGAATTAATCTAGATGTTAATTCATCCTAGTATAATAGTCCTCTTAAGAATCTCCATTTAATAAGAAAATCTAGCACATCTATTAATAAAAGATTCTGGAATTAAAGTAAACAATCCTGATGTCCAAAGCCCTAGATGGCATAGCAATTTTCAGAAAAGAGGAAAACAAAGAAGAACAAATAAAGAGCTATTTCTTGAAGGGAAAATAGTATGCTGATTCCTTACTGCAATATAACTAAATGCTCCTATAGACCTGTGATATCTTAAAGAACAATTATTTGTACTATTTAATGTTGGACCATAAATATGTTATTGTGACAATGCACCACTTAGCTCCTTGGAGGTAAATTGGTAGTTAAATGAAGACTTTTTCAAAGGTATTTTAGATTAAATACTCCTTCAAGGACTATTGCCAAACACTTAACTTTCTTGGATCACTACAGAAGTTTTTCTTTCGACTGTTTTTTAACATGTCTTATACTGTTTTCTTCAGTATTTTTATTGTGTCTCTGTTACTATCTCCTTTGTCAAGCCTTCTTTCTCTCTTTCCTTCCTTCCTACCAAACAGTTTAAGCAAAAAGCACCTAGTCTTTTCAACTTCCTCCTTTCTTTCACTCTTTTTTGTTTTTGTTTTTTGTTTGGTTTTTTTTGTCTGTTTGTTTTTGTTATTTCTTTTTTCACATGACCACCGTATTCAAATAATCTCGGAAGGAATCATGAGCCTTGTCTCCTATAGTACCTTCTACCAGGAATTTCTTTTTCTTCTTGCAGTACTCCCAAGTATCTATTTCTCAGTTCTCCAACAGGCAACACTACTAGTGATTGTGTGAGAAATGTGGAAATGTGGTATGGAAGACATAAATTTCAGTTTAGGTATTTGGAACTTTACTTGTAATAAATATGTTTCTCATGTTACTCTGGTTTTTTGTTTTGTTTTTTTTTTAATGAAAGTTTTCTTATCTTACATAAAATTGATTAAAATAAAATATAATAGTTCTACTGGAAGGGACCTAGAACAATCACCTCATTGTTATGATTCTGTTATTGAAATTCTTAAAGAGAGGCTTCTGATCAAATTAAGGTGCAAATGAGACCATATGATGAAGTTGATTGTATGGATTTTTATTTAAGTAATTGTGAGATGGGGGTGGGGGGAGGAAAGAGAAGGGTGGGGAGAGAGAAAGACAGTGACAAAGAAAGTAGAAAAAAATATAACTACTCACATAGATGCTGATGACATCCTGTTGGTCCACTTCTAGTCTTCTTAGTGGTCGCAGTTTTGTTGAAGTAATGTTTTCAGTCTGTATCCATCAAGTGGGGAGTGGGGAAGAGACCACAGATCACAAAGTCTGTTGGGTTTATATTCACTGTGGTCCAGGTAGGAATGCCCATGTGCCCGCCCTGAGGCACAAAATTTCACACTGGGTGATATAATGTTATGGATCAGGACTCTTTGACATCATCTAAGATGTTGCAGCAGTCTCTTCAGTGTAGTTGAATCAATCATGACCCATCAGCTAAGAGGAGCACCTTCACCCTAGGTGGGAATATTCCACTACTTCGGAAGAGAATATTCAGGATAAGTCATTATGTAAGGGGGGATATTGGCATGAAAAGAAGGACTCTTTCCACATCATAGGATTTGCTTCTTATCAGTCTCTTCCCTTATCTGGAAATCCAGCTTGTAGCCTCAGATGTGCATGCCCTTCTGCATAAGAGAGGCTACTTTGTTCATCACTACCAAAGCACCCAGTAGATGGTTTAAGCCATTGGTATCAATAATCCAGTCTCTTATAGAGGTTACTGCAAGTGGATGAATGTTTGAGTCATTAATCACTAGAATTCCAGTCTTTCACACTCATCCAACTTCCTGACCAATTAAGGACTGACCACCAGCTAAAGCATGCTATTAAGGGCATTGTCCAAATGTCCCAATGACCCACCTAATTTGTTGTCCTCCTCTGGATGGACTCAAGGACCTTCAAATTCTTCTTAAATCATGGGGCATGGAACCACACACATCATTCCAGGTAAGGCCAGAGAAATGCTGAATACAGTGGTGTAATCACCGCTTTTGACCAGCTGGTTATCCATGTTTAGTGCACCCCAGGATGGTGTTTGCCCTCCTGGCTGACAGGGCTCACTGTTGATCCATGTTGATCCTGCTGTCAGCCACCGCTCCCATGCTTTTGTTCATTTCTTCAGGCCTGTTCTCCAGCCATTCCTCTCCCAGCTTGTGCCTGGCATTACCCTGCCCTAGTTGCAGAATTGGGCACTGGGACTTCTTTAATTCCATATCATTGATGACTGCTCAATTCTCCAATCTATGCAGATCCCTCTGCAAGACCTCTCATCCCTTGAAAGAGTCAGCAGCACCTCCCTGTTTCGTATTGTCAAAAAACTTGCTAAGAGTGCATTCAACTCCTACATCCACAGATCACTGATAAAAACACAGAACAGAACAGGCCCATGATTGAGCCCTGAGGGACACTGCTGGTGTCACCAGCCAGATGTCATTCCATTCACTTCAACCATTGGAGCCCCATAATTCACAGCTTTTTACCCTGTGAACCTACTGATCCCACACTCAGAGAGCTAGTCCAGAAGGATGCTGTGAGGGACAGCGTTGAAAGTGTTAGTATAAACAAAGTGAAGTGGGCTCTCTGTGAATGGAATGTGCAGAGCAAATGCCATAAGAATACCCACTGTTTCCTCACATATCCACCAGCATGAGGGAAAAAAGACAGCAGCTGAAGGTAGCTGGGCTTGCCAGTTGAAAGGACAGAATAAAGAGCCTTAATCTGCTTTGTATTGGGCTGCTTCACAGTCACTTCTTTAGGGTATATTACGTCAACAAACCTCATTATGGATGTTAGGAAAAAAAAATTCTGAACAAACAAACAAACAAACAAACAAACCAACCAACCAACCAAAACAGAAACAAGACAAAAGATCACCACAACAAACCAAACAAAAAGACCAAGCACCCTCCCCTTGCCCTACACTAATGAAGGGTAGGAGGATTACTTTTTTTAACGTAGAACAATAAATTCAGTCTAAATGGAAATATAGCTTCTGATGGAAAACAGCTTCTTGAAATGTCTTTTTTTCCTGCCTTTTTAACTTCTAAATCATTAGCTTGGATACATTGAATAACAGCAACATATTATGCTGAATGCATTGCAAACAAAGACTTTGTTCCTGCTTACATTTCATATTTAGGCAAGGCATGAAAATCTAACTAAAAATATGAAGCTATGATATTGGTAAGATTATTATATAACACTTAATTCACTTAAATGGTATTACACTTTATACATTTGTAAAAATTGAAAACTGATAGCACAAGTGAACTTGAAAATGTGTGCTTCAACTAAAGATTTGTGTGGTGTTATATTCTTGTTTCTTGAAAATACAAATTCAAACTTAAGTCAAATCATTGGTGGCTAATCAGCTTCAATACCATTTTTCCTTTACCATACCTTTAATCTTGATGTAAAATCATTGATATTTAGCATAAATTATGGTAGGATTTTACAAAAGTTAATTAATCATACAGAAATCCATTATGATCTAAGTGAAACTGCCTCATTGCCCCTTCTGTATTCTCAATACTATAAAAAAAAACAGATCCTATTAGCAATCTTTAAGAACTTTTTGTATGCTTTTTGTTCCTTCAAAGTAAAGGCACTTGAGAAATGAAGTCATGACTGCCATTTCATGGGTCATTCTAGCTGGTTACCTTCCTGTTGGGAAGATGTGTTTAATGCTCTACACCTAAAGTAGTAATCCCTATCTCTTTTTATAGTGAGTGGAGAGAGGCAGATGCTTCTAAGTCACAATTCATCTCATCTTAAAGTAGACATCTAAGGTAAGTAAGGTCAATCATAAACTGTTAGGGTATATTTCTTTCCACAGATGTTAAAGAGATCTAATGTTAGAGGTTAATGTAGATACTGTGTAACAGTTCAAAGAGTTTCTGTCTGATTTGCTGCTTTATCTTTCCATTTCCACTTCAGTTTATACACTGATACAATCTCATCAGTTGTTTGTTGCTTTGTCACTTCTGTTTACTTACAACTTTGCACTAACTGACTGCCAGAATTAAATTCTTTAGGATTTTCTATTCTTAAAGCTATGATTCCTGGAATTTAAGGAATTTTACCTCCAGTTAAAAGGGTTCTTGTCAAATGCAAAATTGATGGGCTAAATTTTAGTACTCAACATTAAATAAAGCACCAATAAAACCCATTTAATTAAATGGTCCCACCTTTATGTTCATTTAACTGTAGTTCTGCATTGTAACTGAGATTTGATTAACATAGTAAGAGTGTAGTTTCTGAGACTGATTGTTATACTGAATGATTTATTTTAAATTTATGGCATGGTGAGATGCTAAACTAATTCATAGCAATTATTTTATCTTTTAGAAGACCTTTCTAAAATGTGGCTTAAGATGAACTCACTAAACAACTCATTGTTATTCTGTGACTCAAATTAGTCCAAGATTATACTGATTATAATACTACTCCATTTACACTCAAAATAAGCATCATAAAGAAATGGATTTTTGTCAGTTTTGTGTATGTCTCCATAAGACTGTGTTTAGAATTTATAAAAGGATGGGTTACAACCTTGGCTTTAGCAACATAAATTTGTGATACAGTATTTTTTAAATTAATTTTTTATTTCATTAAAACTGCTTAATTTTCAAAAAAGAAGCCAATTCAGTATTTTTCTCAGAAATAAAAGCACATGCAGACATTGGCTGTCAATTCAGAAATCCAGTAATTCAAACATCTAAAAGCTTTGCAAATTCCAGTTCCATAACATATATCCCACAGTCATCTCATTCTGAAACAGTCATATTAATCTCAGCCATAACTGCATATCACTAAAATGTCCATTTAAGAGAGTGGTCTAGGCATCCTTTTTAGTCAATAAGAGAGTGAGAGATCTCTAGACAGCTAATAATTTTTAGATACCATACTTAAAATAAGATGCATTATCCCTCTTAGAGGTCTGTCCACTGCATGCAAAGGAAATTCATGCTAAACACCTAAATCTCTGTGAGATGGAAGTTTCAGTTCTGTGAACGCACATATGCAACCAATGGCATTTGAGGCAAAGATAAGTATATGGGATGACTGCCTACAGGAAGGTTCAATATTAACTTGCACAATCTGCAGCCTTTTAGAGTGGTTCTCTAAAGACTGATGCAGATGTCTAAAGTTGATGACTGTGTTTGGCCATATGTCCTTATAGTCTGTGAAGAGAAACATTTTCTTGTTTTTTATTTTTCTTACAACACAATTAGTCCCAAAGGAGACAGTAGACTGATTTTTCTCTGAAGGTAACTATCTTTTGTCAATGAGAGATCCAAAAATCCATAGTCAGATGTGGGCAATGCATACAGGTAGGTGAAACCTTAAGGTTTTTGATATATATACAATAAGGGTAATTACTCTAACTGTAGACAGTATTGTGTAAGACAGAACTTGGCTAAGGCATAACCTTAATCCCAGATATTCAGAGAATTCTTTGTTCAAAAAACTAGTAGATATGGTGCTTAGGGACATAGTTTAGTGGTGGACCTGGCAGTGCTGGGTAAACCATTAATTTGAGAGGCCTTTTCCAACCCTAGATTCCAAAGTCCTTCACAGATTAATTATTCTGAATAACAGGCTACAAAAAACATTAATTGCCCTTACC
The DNA here is from genome assembly GCF_037042795.1 of Molothrus aeneus. Lineage (NCBI taxonomy): Eukaryota > Metazoa > Chordata > Aves > Passeriformes > Icteridae > Molothrus > Molothrus aeneus. The sequence continues at coordinate 33,616,155 of NC_089650.1, read as the reverse complement.
ACTCACACATGAAATAAGTGTATTTGCACTCTGTGGTGTAGGAAAGCATCTGGGTCCTGTATTTGTTTAAATATTAGGTTACTGCTACACATTTGTATGAAAAAAAAAATAGAAATACCCTTTGCATTGGACCAGAAACTGTAATTTGAAGTAAGCTTTGGGACTTGGTTTGATTTAATAAATGCCAGTGTGCTTGAGAAATGAAGTTATTTATTGCATTTTTCTCTTTGGAGCATTAGGTGATATGGTGCATTTATAGGAGCCAGGCCATTGAACAAAGAGGAGAGTGAGAGCTTTGAGCTCAGGCTTTATATTTTACAGAAGGCAGGGGAGTAAATAAAATGACAGGTCTAACATTTCTCAGGTTGTTTCTCTCCTTATAGAGAACACACTTTTTAGGGTCCTGTCCCAGTCCCAGTTTTGTAAAGGGTGATGCTTCACAGACACAGAGAAGCTACAAAGGAGCTAACAGGCAGGTTTTGAAATATCAGAGTATAGATGCTAAGCTGTATTCAGTGAAGTTAGAAAAAATGTATGTAGAACACTGTTTTCAGTAAAATTAATTTCAATTCTATAGCAATGTGTCTTCTTAAGATATGTGTCACTGTTAGTAGGAATAGATTAGCTTACTCATTTTAAAATTATAGGACTATATTAATTTATGGATGATGATATCACATTCCCAGTCACTAAGCTCAGATAAATAAAACAAAGACAACGTCAGTGTTGTCTTGTAGCAGATTAGAAAATTGTGCTTATAATTAGCATTTTAATAACTAGCTAAGCCAACATTCATTCTTTTAATAAATATAAACCAATAGAAGGAAGTGGGTGGAATCCATTGTACCTAATTGTACAGCAAACTTTTAGGGGCCTCTTAGGGCATTCACAATAAAACAAAATTTTTCAATTATCAGGAGGAACGAGTATGTCTAGTGCAGGTGTAAATGCTGGCAAACCATCTACCTCTGGAGACCTTCAAGAAATCTGATGATTATGAAGAATATAAAAGTTGGGACTAAACTATAAAGATTCTGAACTTTAAAAGTGTTTTGGGTTGTGAAGATGAAGGGACAGATGCTACAAATAGGGTACTTATATTTATTCCCTACCAAAGGGAGATCAAGAAGGATAAATGATAACCACCTAAAACATTTTGATGGCTGTTGGAGTTTAAGGGGTGTTCTGGTTCAAATTCCTCCTTCAGCTGTTTCCTCAGTGGTGTTCATAAAGGTAGCTCATTACTCAAGGCAGCATCCTTTTAATCACTAGTCCATAGTGATTACATTTATAGAAATGCAGTATAGAAATATGTGAAATACCTCTCTAGAGAAAGCATGAAGTGGCAAGTTCCATGAAAGACTCATATACAATAATTACTGCTGCTATCAGTAAATATTACATACTCAATAATATTTGGAAATGAGAAATTGGTCAGAAAGCATTTAAAAAAATCAATGTTTTATTGATTTTAGTTTTTTTTCACTGTGGAGAACCATTATATACCTATGATGAAGAAAATATTTAAGAATTTGATTTGTGTTGTACTGAATGGGTTTGGATACCTAAAAGTTTAACATTTTCTCATTGATTAAAACTTGCTACACTTTTTAGATGATTCTGAAATACTAAAATCTCTCTCTCTGGATAAAAAAATATTATCAACATAATGAAGGCACTCAGTACAAAGAAGAGGTTTGACTCACTGGTGGTTTTCAAATCTGGATTTCAGGCACAATTGCAAAGACAGCTCAGAAGACAAATACAATATCCTTGGATGGTACTTACTATTTTATTCTTTCCCCCCCCTATTTAAATGAAATAAAGTTTAGCTTTAAATCAGTTAACCTAAATATTATAGTAGAAATTTACAAATCCTCTAGAGCCTATTTTTAAACAAAGCTTGATATCACAGAATAAAAATTATTAAAATTATAAATAGTCTAGCACAATAACATTTGGGATGCTTTATGTTACATTCTTAAAGCAGTAGGTGGAAAATGAGATAGGAATTCCAAAAGGATTTGAGTAAGAAAAGAGAAAATGTTCATGTCTCATTCTATGAGAAGTTATTGAAATTTAATGCATTACAGACACAATCACAAGAAAACTACAGCAGAATGTATCCTGTTTGTGCTTACTTTTCAATTAACTCCCTGTGGACTTGCTGAAATCAGTCTCCTTTAACTCCTTCTACCTTCTGTATCCCTTCTGCTTCTTTAGAGTTTGTCACTACTAATAAAACAATAAGCAAGTTCCAAGTCATAGTATTTCAATGTAACTTTTGTATTTTGTATTATTATGATTTCATTGAAAACACTGGTGGCCTTGAAAGTGATAAGCATATTTTCAGTAGAGTTCTTTACCCAGATCCACTTTTGTTTGCCTGCAAAACTGAATTTTAGAACTAATTTTGTGTGCATATTGCAGTGTAAAGAGTTTGCAGCCATGTCATATTGCTATCCAGCTTGCGGACTCTACTCACAAATATCATTGCTTTGAGTGCATTATATTGAAATCAAATGTTTCATTGAGATACTACAAATAATAGCTTCAAGATACACACAAAGGAAATTAAATTTCTGTCCAAAGGACTTAGTTTCCCTGATTAATGATCAGAAATGAAGGTAGTGCAATGAAAATGCTATTATTCATCACCCAAACTTCAGTAGGACATATGACAAGTGCTTCCATTTTATCTATCCTGCAGTTGTATACCTTTCAGGGGATTTGAAGCTATAGTTTCAAATTCCCTTTAGATGAAGACAACTGAAGTCCACAATGCCTTTTGTGAAAGAAGGGGTGTCCCTACATGATTAGTGTAGCAGTATTCTGCAAATTAATTTGGTATTGCTTCTCTGCAGCAGATGGGATATCAGGCACTATGCAATGCTCTAGGCTGGCTTTCAGCTGCTACTCTCAAATAGTGTACATAAATTCTGTATTATACCTGTCATCCCTGTATGAATGTCTCAGATATCCTCAAGCTTTGCAGACAGACACCGATGAAAGCTGAGTATTTGGCTTAGCAAAGGAAGGGATTCAGCTGGTCACGGACATCCGTAAAACACTGGCAGACAAGGAGCTTTAGCATGTCTTGTGCACTTGAAACAATGTGGGTCATTTTTCTTGGCGTTAGAGTCTTAAATTTTGTATAAATATCCTTTTTGACACTTTGTGTTTATTATGCGCCTGCCTTGACTTTCAGCTACATGCCCTTGGTGAGAGAAGCATATCTGAAAAAGAAAACCATAGATTTGAAAACATTGACTGCTAAATTGGCTGTTCCTTCAGATTTTAGAATATGTTCTTCTAGCCTTCAGATCCAGATAACACTCTTTTTCTTCCTTCATACATGTCAAAGAAAAAAAAAAAACCTCTCATTTTCTAGTAATAAAGCTGAATAGTGACTATTTCACCATCAGATTTTTTTTTTACTTCAAACCATGGATCTTCTGTGACTGATAAGAAACGATTAGGACATGGATAATTAGGGTGCTGTATTAATCACTGTTAGCAAACTGGAAGAATGATTAAGGCAAAAAATGGCTAATTTCACAGTTTATCTGTGACACAAAATTCTCAAAGAAGTTGTTTATATTGCTGGAAATATTCCTAGCTATTTTATTTTTCCTGTGGAATAAAATAATAAGAAAGATTAATAGTGACTCTCAGATGGCCTATAATTTATTCTTTTAATCAAAAAGTAAATACAGGATATTATATAACTCAATTCTTGAAAAAAATCCTAACATTATACAGGATGGAAAAGCAGATCTAAGCAGAATTCTTCCTCTCTGCTACTACTCTTGCATCTGAAAAACAAACCCTTAATGTTTAATAGACCCAATGCAGGAAATGAAGACTGTGTCTGACTTTTCTATTGTTTTTCTCTCTGCAGTAGAAAGTAAGTTCAATAACCTGTTTCTGCTAAACAGTGTTGGACTCCCATGGTGGAACTTGCAGAATCCTGTGGGTCTTCCTGTGTTTTTACCACATATTTTATACATGCTTTATGAAGCCAGCTGTTGAATGCAATCTTATCTCTACTTAACATAAGGAATTCTTCTGCCCCCTGCCACTGCTGCCCAGAAGAACCATTTATTTTTGTAAACATTCACTGCAATTTTCTTGTTTACTATAGCATCCCTCAAGAAGAGAGGCATTACAACTCAATTTAGTAGAAGACATCTTTTAATAGTCATATAAAGTGCCTGAAATGATGAACATCTCCTGCAACTAAAAGCAGTTCTATTGTCAGAGGGGTTGCAGTCTGAAGGACTGGTCATGTCCAGACCATAGGAAAAAGTACAGGTCTCAAATCAACTGCCCATGCATAGGAGAGCATTCAGCAGTTTGGGCACCATTCACTGCCACTGCTTCCCACTAACAGCAAAAGGGTTGAATGAGATACAAGAGGAAAATGAGACCAGGATTTTTGTTGTAATGCCTCCATCTCTGAACAACTTCTCAAACATTTTGTCATTAAAATCATGCCCATGATTTTAGGAGTATAAAAATGGAGAAAAAGGAAAATGTGCAGATGGAGGAAACATCATCACAAGGGCAAAATGGGGCATTGTTTGAAGGGAACAGCTCCATTCTCCAAGTGTAAGTAAATGTATAGTAGTGCTAGAATAGATTAGTCAAAACTATCTGAAATCCATTCAAGTCCCTTTTAAACCCCCATTTGCACCCTATAATCCTGCTGCAGGACTGAGGGTACTCCACCAGTGGATCTCAGTTCTAACTCATTCACAAAAGCTGACAACATTAGTTGTCCAAGTTAACTTGTATTTTATCTTCATTTTCTGTTAAAAGGTAGAATAGGGAGAAAGTAAAAATGAGTCTAGATGAAAGTCTACATGAGTCTAGAGGAAAAAATCACTACATCACAAATGCCTTTATTTGTAGTGAAATATATACCAGCATTTGTTTAATTTTCTCACAGTTGAATACAAAGCTATGTTGCAAATTTTGTGAAGATGTATTTATAGTTTTGTTTTGATGCTTATTGTTAGAACAAAATAGATACACACAATTATTGGGTTTTATGGAGCACACAATAAACAGTGCAATTTGTAAAACCGTGCATTAACAGCCATCATTTCACCCTAATGCATCACTTCTTCCTTAACATTTAAACCAAAGCTTTATTTTGTTAATAAATACAAGCAAGAATACAAGTTACATACCAACACTTCAGGTACGCAGCGAGAGAAGGAAGCTGTTGTTATTGGTACATTTTGTCCTTGCCTATTTACAGGTCCTTTCTCTTCCTTGTAGAGGCAGTTGTCTAAAAGTGGTCTTCATGAATGGACCGACAAATCACGAACCTCCTCTCATGTAAGTTATCACCCATATGTAAAATCATCCCCAAAGTCAGAAGGAAAAGATAAATAGGAGGAAGTACCCCTGTCAATTCACCACCTAGAGACTGAGTGGCTCACACTATTTGACTCACAGGCAGCACTGATTGAAATAAACCCAAGGTACACTAAATACAGATGGAATTCCATTCAACTTCTACTAACTTTTGAGATCATATGTTTCATCAAAGAAATTCTAACTCAACACAGACACAAATCACAGCAAACTAAGTGCCAGAATTTTTACCAAATTTATATCAGCTAAGAGGTTTGGGGGCTATATGGGGACAGATCTATACAGCACAAGCACTTATGAGTTCAAAATTCCCCTGCAACCAACAGCCACAGGAAAAAGAACAGAATCAAGGACAATAAAATCAGCAAAACCAAAAGGAAAGAGTCAGAGCCTGAGTGAACATATAAAAACTGTTGCATGGTCAGCCATTGAGGTGGCTATGGTTACAGCAATAGCAGGAACAAGACCTGTCCCTGATGCTATTCTGGAGTATTTAACAAATGTTATCCACTCTTATGTCATAGGCAGCATGCAGAAAAAAGATGATCCATTAACAATTGAATATACTTTTCCCTGACTGTTTGCAGTTTTGAAAAAGTGGCTGCAGGGCTGCTGTTTTCTGATTTCAAAAATTCTTGATGGCACAGAGAATTTTGCAAATGTTTGTCTTCTAAAGGCTGAGAAGGATACAAAACTTTGAAACCTATTTTCTTCCCTCTTTTAACTTTTCTTAAATTCCATCCACATTCTCTTCCTCATACCTCATCACTGCTCCCTGCTTCCTCACCCAAAAAGAAAAAAAAAATTTTACGTAAGCATTTGGAGGTGATTTATGTCATAGCAGCTGCTCACAAGCTCAAGCTGACATATAGACCACAATACGACATAAAACCTCAATGGCAATTATATAACTGTTGCATTTAGCTTGTATCGAACTGTTGATTTCACATGGATGCTATAAAAAAGGATCACCCCTTCTGGCAGATATGAATTTTTATACTATTCTTTTTTTTTTCTTTCCCCACCTTCAGTCTAGATTTGACAATCTGTTGAAATCTTTATTATTGTTCACTTGGTTTTGCTTTTCCTGCAGTTCGGTTTCTTATTTTCAGGGACATTTCTTTCTGTCACTGTAGCGTTGTCAGTTTGTTCTCAAAGCTAACAGTCCAACAGACATCCCTTCCCACCATCGCTGATATTAAATCAAATGGCCCAGAACAGTTCAGTCATTGTGGTAAAGGAATAATAAAATTTCTATTGTACAAGGTATTCAGGAAATGACAAGACATCAATGGGTGCTTAAGCATGTACTTTGCACTCTGGAAAAAAATCTGAGATCTCTGATGGCACTAGGAAAAATTTAATAAAACAAGTAATGAAAGTACACAGCCAACTGAAAAATGAGAAACTAATTCTTTGTGATATTTAAGTGCAAGTCATGAATTTTTCTATATTGAGAGTTTGAAGTTATTGAGAAACAAAAGTTAGAAAATCAGGTCAATCAACTAACTGATCCCTTCCTTCAGGTTTGTACTGAAGGGAAACCTTCATTCTAAAGACAGCACCAGGTATTTTTAATCTTTATTTTATAGCTTCATAGTTGACAGTGTACCAATAAGGAGAATGAAATGCTGTCGAGATTTTTTTGTTTGTTATTATTTAGCCAGGGAAAATCTATTTTAAATCCATCCTCCTGTTTCAAGGTTTTTCTGTAAGTATATCTGAAATTTACTAGGGAAGCTCTAAATTTTAGCATGCTGGATAAAATATAATGAAATGGCTAAAATCAATAAACAGGATCAAATGGTCATTGCTATTCCAAACTTGTTTCTTCAAATTGACAGTTGTTAAGCCTTTTTCAACTAAATTGAGACACAGAGTGGATGACATACCATGACTAGGGCTTACCACATGACAGGGATTGTCTTTTTAGGCTCCTGTGAATTTTGCTGTGATCTGTAAGCAAAATTTGAATGCAGTTGTAGTATTGCATCAAAAAAGATACTCTCTAAAGGCAGTAAAATGAAAAAGTTGGTCTGTTTGGTTTTTTTAGTGACTAGTCATGTTTTTGAAATATGATTTAAATATTTTCAACTAAATACTGGGGGGAAAATATGTTTCATAAATCAAAAGAATAGTGGGCATTGGTAGATGTTAATAACCCTGTGTCTGCTGTCTAGGCTTTAAAAAAGAGTCCTAGTATTCTTTGTAAATCTATAGTGCTAGTAAATTTTTTCTGAAAACGTAAAATTTTTACCTTCTCATAATTTCTGCATTATTAATATCCTCTGAAGAATTTGCTAGCTTATAGAAAAAGGCCCAAGTTACCCCAAAATAGAGTATAATTTTCCTAGGTGAAAATGTCTGCTTGCAGGAAGAGGAATGCTAAACCCTCTGGGGTCGTGCTATGTTTCTCTATGTGTGTCTGTGCATTCCCAGAGGAGGCACAGGTGGAACGATGTGCAGGGATGCTGAGAGGGGCTGGTTCATGCCAGCTTACTTGGCCCAGGGCTCTACTACTCTCTCTCTAGCCTGCAGATAGGAATAGCATGGCTCTGTGGGAGCTCTGCATCCTGCAGTTAAGGCAGTGGGTTGGAAGGATCAAGTGAAGCACCTGGAGGCCTCCAGGTTTCTTTTGCATACAGCCTAATTACTGACTTCATGCCAATAAAATGAATTTCACCTGTGGATTATAGTGCATCTTATCTAAATGGATCTTTTAGACTGTTAATCTATATTTTTAATCCTTCAGTAACATTGTTACCTATTGCTACCTTTTCAGAATCCCCAAAAAACCTATCTTACACACTGCAAGAAAGTGAGTTTCTGCTCTTTTTTTGACTCCTCTTTGAAGATGGTGGTGAAAGTGAATGACAATAAGACATAGGAAGATATTTCAAATTTCCCTTTAGCTAAATTCACTTGGGGCTCAGAAATATGCAGCATTTAATCACCACCCAAGATCTGCAAAACACTGAAAGTATGCTCACAGTAAGTGAGTGAAAGAGTTTTGTAGCATTGAGGCCAGAGAAAATCACTCCATGATGTTGGTACATAAACACTAAGACCGTCATGTCACTGAATCAAGAGCCTCTTAACAACCTGCATGGTCAGGCAAAGGCTGCACTTAGGACCTGGTACAGATCCACAAGCTCTTGGTGTTCCCAAGTTCTTTGTGCACCAGTGTCAAGGCCAACAGGCGAGCTTCCTGTCTGAGAGCTGGCTTTCCCACAGAGCTGGTGGTTTTAAGGTAAATTCCCTACAGATAACAATAAGGAAAGATGAGCTAATATAAATGCAACTAGGCAGTCAGGTTCAGGTAATAGTCACTGCCTGGGTAATTTATAGTTTTCAGATTTTCTCAGCGTTACTGGCATACCAGACCTCAAAAACTGTATTAAGCCATAGGCTGTTATGGGTGCAAAATAATATGTACAGAGCATGAAAGAAAAATTGCAGAGTGTTTCAATATTGTTAAGTTTTACTTTAACTTTGTCTTCAGACTAGTTTATAGGAGTTAATCCCCGTCCTTATTTCTAATAGACAAAGATTAATTGGTCCTCTTTATCAGAACATTTGGTGATTAGGAATGTTCTTCTCTCACATGTATCTTCCATCACTGAGTGTAGCCGCTCAATAAAAAGATGTGCTCCAAACCAGAGCATCCATTTTTCAATATAGCAATGTACAGCAACAGGTTACTGCTTTTGTAAAGCTATTACTTTTACTGTCAACATGTCTGCTGCTAGAAGCTGTCTCATTAGACAGGATAAATTGGAACAGCCTAAGAAAAATTTGACCAGGCAAGAAATTAAGTTTTATTATATACCTAAACACACACAGTTAAACATGTGTGCACACACATGCAAGACAGTGTGACTGAAAGAATAATCATACCATCAGTGGTAGAGTGCACAGGTGAATATTACATCTGTGAAACAGAAGTAATTGTTATCTAAATAGAGACAATTTGATAATGTAAATATAATGACGTTCCTATCAGAGACATTTACGTAAGCCATGAAGCAAAAATATCCAAGACTGGAGTGGGTTCACCTTGGCTGGGTGGCCAGTTGCCCACCAAGTTGCTCGATCACTTGCACTTCTCAGTTGGACCGGGGAGGGAAAATAAGAGTGAAAAATCATAGGTTGAGATAACACAGTTTACTAAAGGAAAAATGGGAGGCTGTGCATCCAAAAGAAAAGAAAAAAAAACTAAATTGTTTTCTAGTTTCCATCAGCAAGTGATGTCCAGCCACTTCCCAGAAAGCAGGAACTGCAGCATGCATAGCAATTGTTCTGGAAGGAAAATATAATTAATTAATTCCTTCCCCCTCTTTTTCTTACAGCTGTAACTAGGTACTTAAACCAGCTTTATACCCACACACTAACTATTAATTACTATTCCCTGTCAGTTCACAGATATTATTTTCCTATTCCATGGACTTTCTCCACCCCTCCAGATGATCAAAACCAGCCATGATTTAGACTCCATACCATCAAGACCGATCATCAAGACAGGAGAAGCAGCACAGCACCAACCTGGCTTGAATCATCATCACACTCTCCTTGCTCCTCTGCCCTGGTTCGTGTCCTTCCTGCTTCTTTACTTCCTGTGACATACAGCAGATTATTTACCCCCAGAGTTAAATCTCCTTGAGATGTACACCAGGTGTCCACATCCTTCTGCATTACCCACCTAGTAAGCCCAATTTTTGAGCAAAGACAATCCCATGTCTGCATCTGCCTTTTCCAATGGGAGGAGAAATCCACACGGTTTTTCCCAGCTACTTCCTTATGTGAAGTTATCTCCTCCCCTATGTAGGAGGCCTGTTTTGGTTGGAGCAGGATGGTTTGCAGTTCCTCTGGTGGCAAGTAACCCAGTGACTTCTGCTAAATTTGCATCCTGTTGCTTCCATGCCCTATTGCCTAAATGTTCTCATCATAGTTTTTAGCAGTCCTTTATATTTCTCAGCCTTTCCAGAGGCTTGTGGGTGATAGGGGGTGTGGCATATTCACTCAATAGCATTTCTTTGACCAAGAGGTTTTTTTGGGATATTTTGGAGGAGCAAATATAGGAAAATAGAAACAGATTTCCTAAGAAAATTAAAATTTAAAGTTATATTAAATAACATTGTAGTTGTGTCTTTTCAATATGACATACCAAAGAAGGCTCTGGGATGTAAAAATAAACTAAAAAATGTGAGGAGTAATTGATTTCCCTGTGAAAGCTAGTTTAATCATGTAATTTCCTTAGTGACAGAGGCATTAGAATTGTAATTCCTGAGGGTACACAGATGAAGGAGTGAAGTGAGCCAGCACTGAAGTTCTGGCTTTGGTTGTCACTCATAATTAAGTTTACAAGTGCCTGGTTTGATTGCATGTGGAGCAGTGGTTCAATCTGCTTTAAGTATTTATCCAACAAAAGAGATTTTACTGTACAATATCTTTAGGAGCTGAGAACTATCAAGTTAGGCTTGTATCTTCAATCATTTTTCTGACCTCTGATTTCACTGTATGTAGATACAGACAGCTTACATAAGTATAAATTTGCAAGATAAATTAGTAAGCCTCCACTATATTTTGAATTTTCTCACTTAGAGAAATATTCAAGTATATGTATATTATGCATATGAAACCATGTTCATGCACATACACATTAACCTGTCTGTACAAACCTGTACTTTCCCCCCCCATTTATTTCTCTTGTGTTCCTGTTAGTATTCACATCTAACTTGTTGTTCTTCCAAGTAGCGTGGGAAAGATGGTCTGCAAATTCTGCCACTTTCATAATCACATTTAAATACCTCTGAAGAGCAGCAACTGCAATAAAACAACCAATTTCCCTCAATGGATAAGAGCTATCTAAGTCACATTTTTTTAACGCAATTACTATCCAATATTTTAGGAAGTAGAAACCTGGGCCAACACTAATATGGCAGCTGCAACTTCATGTCAACAAAGGGCAGTCACCTCCAAAGCAAAAGTTAAATAGTGATAGCATCTCTATCCATGAAAGAGGTGCTTAATGCTATTCATATTAGAGGATTATCTTTGATATCTTTTGAATTTCACTTTTCGTGAAGAACTTGACCAGGATCTCAGTTAAACGAAAGTATGAGATTCTTTATACTTGTGGCTTGTTGTTTGCAATTTTACAGTAGCATTTCTCTCTGATACAGGGGGATTGTGTAACATTTGGTTTGTTTGAGTTCAGACTGTCATTTTTCTTTTGGACTCTTACATTCCAATTTCAGTTCCCCACTGAATCTGTGGAACAGTTTCTGAAACTAGTAGAAACTGTGGGAATTTCTCAAGAGACAGAGCTCTGCATACTGTAAGGCTTTACAGACACTGGATTGTCCAACCATAAGGAGGGCAAATCTGTACTGGAAAAGTGCTTAGGAAGTGCATCTTAAACCTTTGTTTACTCAGTTGCTGCAACCTGTGCTTGCTTGGCAGGAATTCACACATCTCCCCTATGTACTGTTCCTCTTACACTTTGCTATTATAGCTCCTTTAATTCATTATCTAATGTGAGCTTGCACTTCCCATTTTTTTTTTAGTTCTGTATCTACAAATTCTGTATTGCAAACCAGCTTTATTCAATTTCATCTGTCTCTTAGAGCAGTGGTCAGAGCAGCTGAGGACCACTGTATGATAAATTAACTTCCATGGAAATAAATATAGTAGCTTGGTGTTTAAAGGTGAGATTTATTCAATGGAAGAACATAAATACTTGCCAGGCGGTACTTTGACAGAGGTTAGCTTTTTGTAGTGCAAAAAGATCTATGTAGCTGTTGCATCCAACAGCAGTTATGAAGGGAAGCTGTGCAATGTGGCTGCAGGAAGCAGTAGGAGAGGGATTGCTCCGCAAACAGGACTGGGGTCCCTCTGGGGAGCCCCGATGGATTCAACAGGGCCTGGGCTGAGCAGAACACTGGGGTCCTAGGCTGAGGCTGCCCTGGGCTCCTTGGCTTCCAAGTGAAGCTGCCCTGACAGGCTGTTTGGGCTCATGAAGTCCTCCAGGTCCTGACACATGGACCAACAGATTATTTCCAAAATAAAGAAAAGGTCTCAAAAAATGAATACATTTATTAACCACTAGATTAAGGCACCATCTCATTCCACTAGTGAAAGCATTAAGGTAATATTACCCTGAAGAAATAAGTTCAAGTTCTAATATTTGGTTTTTTATATTCTAATACATTTGATAGGCAAAAACTAAACAGAAGCTTTAGATTATATTGGTTCCTTGAACTGTTTACAAGTGGGTAGTTTTATTTGCTAAATACATTACCAGCTTTCATTGCAGCAATTCTTTAAAATTTCTTTGGCCTTCTTGTCTAACAACTTTTATAAAAGGCAATGCCATTGCAGTTTTATTTCTACAAAATACAGTATTTGATCAGCTTGCAAAATACTGACTGCAATATTTCAAGATGCATCAACCTTTCCAAAATGATTTTTTCCAGGCTGAAAATGCAAATGCTGATGACACGCTATTAGAAGGAAACTTTATGCCTCACATTTATAGCTAGCTACAGTAGGGTGTATCCATTTTAAGGATTAAAATCCCATGCAAACACATTAAATTAAAATGTAAAGCGGATTTGTGGCTGTGCTTATGATGGCAATTATTTCTTTCACTTATTTGCTAAAATCCAGACAACAAATACACCAGTCCACTTAATCCAATGCTCAATTAGCGAGCCAATACAATCCTTGCCAGTGTCTCTGTAGGCAGGCATGGAAAAAAGGCAAGAAGGACATTCTGAGCTTCATACTTAGGCCTTGTCATTGAATTAGTGTTGTACAGGTTTTGGGCACTTTGCTGAAATAGGGCAAATTCGTACAATCACGGACCATGAAATATGCGATTAGCCATCAGTCTCTTCAAGGGGAAGAAGTAATTTCCATATGAAATGACTGTTGTAAATTTAATGTTTCCAAATAGTTGAAAGACAAGATAAAGTAATTTTATATTAGACTTAATATTTTAAATGAGTCTCGCAGATGTTTGCTCTGCTGTTTTTTTAGTCTTTATATCAGATATTGACCAGAGATGAGAAGGTATTTATATTGCTGCCACAGATAACCAAATGAAAAGTGTATCTTTACTGTAGAAAGTTGTAAAACCATCATGAGAAAAATCTAAATTTCCCAGGGGCAATTTTTTTTACTGTAAATTTGATCCATGACTGTTCCTATTTCTTTGACATTGTTTGCACTTCATTATAGATTCTCTTTTTTCCTGCAGCCATCAAAATTTGATTAATTTTGAATTTTTACACAAACAGGTGTTTATATTTGTCAGTGTTCTTGTCATGAATAAATATGGAACTTTTTTCCTTTTATGGAATAAGATATGATTGAGAGCTGGCAAAGATATTTTTGCAATTTTCCAGTCAGTAGTTTGTTGTGCTTTTACATGTGGAATCCTCTTCCCTTATGTTATAGTGGCATATATGAAACACCCTTTCAGCGACATATTTTCACGCAGGCTTTTAAAAACTTTGGTGGTTTTTTTTTCTTGTTTGTTTATTTGTTTGTTTGTTGATGAGTCAAGGAATTCTTCTCATCTTCTAGTTGAAACATCTTGGTTCTACTTGGATGTATGCAAGATTTGGCTACATCTGCTGCCTCCCATTATTCATTCTTATGTCTGCCTATTGCTTCTCTTCCAGTTCTGAGATTAGAAGGATAAAGAGAAAGCTGATGCAAAAGACTTCTGTTTAAGAGTGATACCTGCATAATTCATGAGGAAATACTTCCTGCAATAAAATGCAGTGATCAGACCTTTGATCTTCAGAAGATCCCCACTGTTCCCAGGGAGATTCTGCACAAGAATCTGAACTGCAGATTGGAAGAGTTTATTATCATTACATTCAAATAGATTGTCTAAATTCAGATAAATATCTGAAGTTTTGTCTGCTAATCTGAACTAAATAAGTGGGATTTGACCGTTATTTCTAATTACCTTTTTTAATTATCACATTAAAAAGGGTGTGAGGGAGCTCCTTTGCCAAACAACTTATTGTTTCCTCAGGTTGCTTTGACCCTGTGCATCATATCTGTGTGATAAAAATATTATGTTTGGTAGAGCTTTATTATGGTTTTTGAAATATTATTTTTTTCCAGTTGGAAGAACTAATTCCTGAAATTAAAACAACTTTTTAATAGTCTCATATATAAATTCTTGGTGTATATATTGTTAAATAAATTTGTTATGTGAAAAGAGCAATCAAGTTATGATGCAAAAATTCTCCTTTAGCTATCATACAGAATATCACTGGTAATTATTTTCCATACAGTACAAAGGAGACAAGTTCTTTTCCGTGTTTCCAGATGGCAAAGATGGAAGGTAATTGAAATTATATGCAAGCTACAGCACACATAAAAAATATAGTAAACAAGCCATATTTTATGACAGCATCATTAGAGTGATTTAAAGGTAAAGCAGCCTTTGAGAAACTAATGATTGGTAATTGTCAAGTATTTGTACTGACTAACTACCTTCAAAACATGTTGTAAAGACTTAGGAATAGATTATATTATCTATAACCTCCAGAAAGTTTAAATATATTGACACATAAAAATAAAAAAGACAAAAGTTAATTATCTACAGGTTTGTGTTATCAGGGACAGAAACTGATGTGCAGGTTCATATTTTGTTGGAATCTGGGAGATGTTAGGAGGTTGGATCTGACATATTCTGACCAGGAAACGTGATGTCTGAATATCATAGTGTTTAGACCACTAGACAGTGTGGTGTACACATTTATGCAAGACACCTGCTGTTGGTTTCTGAGTTACTTTTCAGCAAGATTTGCCTCCTGTTATTTAATGCAGAATTGCATTCCCTCCCCTCCATAATACTTCAGTAACATGGATTCTGGTTTAAAAACTCGAAAAAAAAATAGTACTCAGCAGCACAGAACTCACAAGGTGCAGTTAGACTAGCTCCATTAGCTTTTGTAGCAGCTGAGGATCTAGCCCATACTATTTATTACCTTCATCAGGCTATAAATTACTTTGGACCCATATGTTTACATGGTTGACAAGTGGTTTGCATAGAAGTAAAAGTACTCTGCCTGCAGCTACCATTTCACCTCAAACATGGATTTGCAAAGTCGCAGGTACTCTTAACAGGAATGTTTGCCCCAGGTCTTCCATGCTCATGCTGTTGTTTTGAATGTTAAATAAAGCACAGCAACAATTCAATGTATCTTTTACAGTGATCACTCATTTTCCCAGCTATTATAGTGTCTGTGTTAAGGAAGCTCCCATCTGCCCAGAGCACATTGCAGATGTGAAGGATATGGCTTTACTTAAGGCTTGCAAGACAAGAGAGAGATGCTGTGAAAATATCATCCCAGCCTTGTAAAAATGCTCTAATTGTTCTTATCCGTAGAAAGGGAACCACCAGCAACAACTGTTTACTTTCTTACTTAACAGGCATAGGTCTTCTTGGACAGAGACAACTCTGGAGCATTTGAAGAGCTTCAGAAAACCTTTAGGAATGAAGGAGGCTGTTCCATGAGAGAGTGAATTTCATTGAGATGCAAGAGAACCACAGAAGACAGAATTACCCACAATTTCTCAGATATTAGAGGGAAAAGAGCAGGAAGAAGAAAAGAGGTATAATTGCAGAGTGAGGCTTTCCTGTTCAAGTGTGCAAGCAGGTGCACCAGCAGCTCAGGTGGAAAGCACATTCAATCAACACAACCTTTTGCCTTCTATTTATTTCTCCTTCCTCCCTCACAGCATCTGCCTCCAGATGACTAATCCCAAGTTACAGACTGCAGAGAGTGTGACTGACTAAAAACACTGCTCAGGCACTTGTACCTCCTTCTTGACTGGCTTTGAAAATGACAAGGCTGGACTTTTTGATACTGATCCTGATAACCAAACATGGTGCCAAAATATTTGTTTCTCTAGGATGACTGGATATCCACCTAAAGACTGGTTAATGAATCAAAGAAATGAGTCAGGAAAGCAAGACCATGAACCATTCTCTGAGGCCAAGTAGCCATGATGTGAGGTATGTACATTGTGCCTGAGTCTCCCCATGCTCCATTCATTTTTCCTGTGGTGATAGATCATTAATAACTTTTAATTACTCTTTTTTCAGTTCAAAGGTCATGAAATGATGTAAAAATGCCAACATATGTCATATCCACTGGTGTGAAACGCGTGATGCTTTCTGTAAATTCTCATTAAACTGAACAAATACAAGCAGACTAGGTGTCAGGGAACTCACATACTCTTGTAACATAGTCACCTGAACTCTGGCAACCAGGCCACTATTTAGGCTCAAAAAGTGTTGGATAACAAGGCCCTAAATTTTACAGTACATTTCAATAAGCTCTCATCTTCTGCAACAAACTTCTCAAAGATGCAGGCTCACAAATCACAACACACTTCCAGAAGCTCCCCACTCCCAGCACAAACTTCCACGTGGAGTACAGGGTAGAATATGATAGCACTGCTTTGCCCAGTCAGAGCAAGGGAGGAAGAAAATAAAGGCTGAAAAGAGTGAAAGGGGACAAAGAACATCATCAGTTCTTAGGTCCTGCGTTGGTCCTACCATCTGGTTGGTCTGGAGGTAGGGCAGTAAAACAAAGAAAATGAAAGAAAAAGAGAGGAAAAGGTGGGGGGGGGAGGGGGTACACTGATCCACTTCCTTTTATGATTAACTTGGTGCACACCTCTTAGGTGAACTAGATTTTGTATGATGGTGGTGGACAGTACTGCTCCACCTCTGCAGAAATTTCTCTTCATAATTTTCCTGTTGCACCAGTAACAGTCTTTGAGACAAAATATGCATATGCCTGGGCTTCTACAACACAGAAAATGCATGTAATAGGAATCTACAAAACTATGAAATAGCATAGACAGGGATTTCTTTGTCCTCCTCTCTGACAGTACAGAAATAGGGACCATTAAATTAGGGGAGAAGTACCCAGATTCCGAACAAACAGAAATAAAGAATTAAACCTTTGTCATTTATTGTCTACATTAGTTTCTGGGGTGTCAGATGTTCACATTGGCTCATGAGGACACTGGGCATTGATCTGTAAAAGGGTTACCAAATATGCACATTCAGCACAGACAGTTCTCTGTACTGAACAAAGATAAACACTAGAAGTGTGTTTTCCTGTGGGAAGACAATTAAATGTACATGTCTTCTTTTAAAAATTCCTTTATGCTTCTGATTACATCTGTGTCCTTATTCATTTTCCCCCTAAGAACAGGCATCAGCCCATTCCTGGGAGCAGTAGAAAAAGGAGGAATATCCAAATGATTATGGCAGATGATGAGTTAAAAAAAAAAAAAGAGCTGGAATGGGAGATGGGAGAGAAAGATTAAATAGTGATAGATATGGAAAGACTGAAGGACATCAAGCAGAAGATCACAACAGCTCACCCTCTTCTCTGAAGTTTCAAGGAATTAGAGAATCCCCCTGGAATTGCTTCACCTGGACTTATCACAAGATGAGGGAAGGGAAGGATTCTAATGGTCTTTAGGATCTCAACATTTCCCAGCTCCCTCCTTTTGTTGGAATGGATGAACTTTAACCAGGAAATTGTTAAAGAGAATCTCCCACAGCTTGACAAGTCCTCACACTCAGCAGGTATAAATAAAAAAGTCAGAGGAGAAGTGTAAATTTTACTGTAATTTTACAAATATTTAGGCACTTCTATCCTAACCCACTAATAGGCTTCATAAACCATGAAGGCAGGAAAGGCAGATTAGCAAACTTTTCTGAATAAAAGTAGAGATTTCATTATCAATATCTACATTGTTTGTGGTGACAAATCAGTCTTTCTGCAAAAACAAAAACAAATTAATTCTCCTTTAAAAATACCTTTGCCATTTACTCTGCCAGCGCGCATTAGGAAAGGTTTTCTTCTTGCAAGACAGCTTCCAGTTCAAGTCTTGCACTGAAAAATGACAGAAACGTAGATCCCTGTAGTTTTGTCAATGCAATTAGTTAACTCCACTCTTACATGCCAAAACACAATGAGCTTTTTGAATTTTAGAGTTTTTCAGTTTGCAGCTACAGATTATTTTTAGTAAGTTTATTCATTTTTCACTGTACCAACAACAGCTGATCTGCCCCTGCCAAGTTGGGCAGCAAGTACCAGTGTGGCAATGGTTACATTCAGTGAAAGGACAATGAATTCTCACAGCAGTGAGCTGGCTCTGTAAGTCAGAGGAGCCTTCACAGTGGTGCAGTTTGCAATCCCTGTTGTCATCTTGAAGTCAATAGCTGTTGATCGGCTTCACACGCTAAAATGTGAAGGAAAGAGATCCTAAAGAAAATCCCTTCTGAATCAGCACCTCTGCTTGTGCTGTTTCCTTGCTGTTCCTCTCTTTTCATTCTCTTGGTGCAGCTGCAGCTGCAGCTGGGAAAGAAAATGTAAATATAACTGCTGCTGCTGCAAAAATTGCAGCCAAAAACTATTGATTAGTGCAGCAATTGCAAAGTTGCAGCTGTCCAGATAAATATATCTATCTATGCTCAAATCTAAGCTCTACAGCAACGACAGATGGTTTTCCTGTCATTAGGGCTGCCATATTTCAGACTATGATTTTTCAGAAGGAAATAGTTTGCTTTGACTGAGCAGCTATATGCCAAGAATTCCTGGACAAGTAATAGAAGTGCTCAAAATCCTGAACAATAAAACTTCCATCTGGAAAAGACAAAGTGTTATGGAAAACCTTGACACAAGGCAGCCTTATCTCAGATGGTGGCTTAAGAATATTAGAAAGACTCACTCTGGCTACCCAGTAACAGATGTATCCTGGGCTGAAAGAGAGGAATTATGAAGGTTGTAGAATTTGTCCCCAGATGCACTACATAATTGGTCTAGCTGGTTTTCAATAAATACAATATCATTAATTTAATTGAGCACAAAGACTGGAAACAACATAACATAGTTTGAGATATTATTCACAGTATTTAATGCTTAATATGGATGAAGTATCGCTGTGGGGAGTAATAACTTATTAGGTAGGATTTATCCCATGTGATGTTACCCATCTAAAAATTACCTATCTAGTCCATAGCTGCTCCATTTCTACTCAATATTCAAGGCAAAGTAAATTCCCTTAAGATAGAGATCCACTCTATACTGAAACAGGAGAGAAAAATTTCTCCACTCTTTCTAAAGGAGTGGATTATACTTGGCAGTTCATACAATGAAATAATTCTAATTGTTCTTACTTAAAAGCATCTAGACAAATTTTTCTGGTTTTGACTGCTATGCTGTTCAGCTCGATCAAAGTACATAGACATGTGCCAAACTTGGCTTTCAATATCAATTGGCTTTCTGGTAGCAAAGACAAGAATTACCACACTCATATCATATATTAACCCTAATTACCCTTTCAGTAATATCTAGATCTCAAGACCAGAATAGTAAAAGGAAAACATTTTTGAATACGGAATAGCAATTAACTGTGAATGGATGTGACTGTGTTCACAGGGGCTCTTGGATGAGGGAAGGGACGAGAATGTTAACTCTATGATCAGAAGGCTTGATTTATTGTTTTATGATATATATATATATATTACATTATAACTATACTAAAAAGAAAAAGAAGGACAGGTTTTCTCAGATGTTAACTAAGCTAAGAATAGAAAGGAAAAGAATGATAACAAAGGCAGCACTCCCAGACTCTGACCGAGATAGCTCAGTCCATGATTTGCCATTAATTATAAACATCCAAGATGGGCCAATCACAGGTGGACCTGTTGCATTCCACAGCAGCAGACAACTACTGTTTACATTCTGTCTCTGAGGCCTCTTAGCTTCTCAGAAGGAAAACTCTTAAAGAAAGGATTTTTAGTGAAAAGATGTCTGCGACAAATGGACAAATATTCTCCATTACTGAGGTGAAGTTGCAGCTTCTTATAAGACTATCTTAGTGAAATAAGAGATGGCTGTACTTACATCATCTGTTGGACTAAGAAAAGGTTTGAACTATCTCACACATAAGGCAATAGGCAAGGAATCTAATTTTTTCAAATTATCTATTTGCTTTTACGTGTCTAAATGTGAGGCTAATTTCAATGGTTATGATAACATCAGATAAGGTTTCTCCCTTTAGCAGTTTGCTTATCTTACCCATAATAATTTTAATTATCCCTTCCCTTCCCTTCCCTTCCCTTCCCTTCCCTTCCCTTCCCTTCCCTTCCCTTCCCTTCCCTTCCCTTCCCTTCCCTTCCCTTCCCTTCCCTTCCCTTCCCTTCCCTTCCCTTCCCTTCCCTTCCCTTCCCTTCCCTTCCCTTCCCTTCCCTTCCCTTCCCTTCCCTTCCCTTCCCTTCCCTTCCCTTCCCTTCCCTTCCCTTCCCTTCCCTTCCCTTTTATGGATTGGCTGTAAGGAATGTTTGAAAACCAATCACTAATTTAGTTCCAATTTAAGATAATTTCAGGAAATACCTTTCATATCTTAGTGAAAAGACAAAAGTGCAAATCAGATCATTAGATAATTTAGTAGAACTCTCAGTTTCTTAGTTTATAGTGATGAAATACTAATTTCATGGTTATGAAAAATACTGCAAATTTAAAAAATTAAATCTTTTACATTGCTCTCTTTAAATGTCTTAATTGCTGTTTAATTATTTACATATTTATAGCTTAAAAATTTTTCAATTTCTTAACTGAATGCTTGTCATGGGTTTGGGACAGTCTAAGTAATGTTTAATCAGAAGTCAAAATATGAATTTCTACAACTGACAGGATATCTAGCATCTCTTTTTCTGTGCTGAAATTGACTCCAGAAAAACATTTTTTTTCCCCTAAATGACTAGTATTGGCTGACAAGTTAAAATTTCAGTACACTTGTTTTTCAGGGTCTAGTGTTAGCTTGAAATAGTTTTCTGCAGCAGCGTGAACAGCTGTATTTTCATTCAGTAGTATATTCCCACAAAAACAGAACAATAGTTTAAATTAACTAGCTACTTCACTGCTGAACAACTTTTCTAAGTAACAGGCCTGCTTGCTCAAAAATATAGAAGAGATGTAGCCATTTCTTGTGGTTAAATTTTTCAGCTTCCTTAACCTAGAAAAAGCTCCAAGGTTTCCTGCAGAACAGCTTCCATGTGTAGTTATGCTTTGCCATCACATAATTTTGGAAAGCCTTACAATTTGTAACAAGGTCAATTATATTGAATAACATTATTAAATTAAGATTTTTAAAATCTTAATATGTAATTTGATAGTAGTCCATATGTATTTGTTACTATCCAAAAGTATCAGTGTATCAGTACTCTTTAGAATTAGTCAGCAAATAATTGTTTCGTGTTGCAAAACCTAATCTGAATCCAAAGGACCTTGTATTTACATTTCTAGGCCAACAGGAAAAAAAAAATTGAGGTAAGTGTTATGTGTGTTTAATATATTTGGGCTCCCATATGTTTTACATTTGGTGTCTCATGGCTATTTTCCTCTATGTTTTAACTGATTAAAAGCTGCACTTTACAGCTATTGTGTGAAAATTGGGTGAAGGGGTGCAATTAAAATCTTACTATATGTAAGGAGAAAATGTCCTTTGTCCAAAATTTCCCATGAACTTGAACACCATTGTGCTTTTTACCTCTGTTTAGAAACCTCACTGGACACCTTGTCAGTAGGGAAAGCAATGGAATTTAGAAATCAAATATAACATATGGATGATATTGCATAAAACTACTTGAGGAAACCAGAACAACAAATTCTCTAAATGTGAATTTCTCCAAACAATTTTGTTTTTGAAAGTTTTCATGTCTAATTTGTCAGAGAATGGATATTTAAATTAACTGCTTTTTACTACTTCCAAGTAGTATTAAAAGTATTAATTATACTTTTAATATGTCTAACTTGTTTTGTAGGGAAAATTTCTCTAAGGTAACACTTTAAATGATGCCTATCTTAAACACCTATAAATGATCTGAAAACAAGGCTCCAACAATTCTTTCTCAGGTGCAAATTTAGAAGCTGCAATCCAAATATTTTACATAGACCTGTGCCAACAAAGTGTCTTTATAAACTTATTTGTTATAGGAAAATGTTGTATTTTGAGTCATGTATCATCAAATATAACCTTGTAATTCTGAAGTGGTCTAAGATGTAGTTTATTGAAGATCTTTGAATAAGAAAATAGCAAGTTGTGTAAGAAAACCTAAATGAATCCAGATTATACTAATGGCATCACACAATGGCGCCTATCTCTGCATAGTCCATGTTTAGTTTTATCTAAACTGCAGTATAGTATGGAAGAAATGAAGATTCCCAAACTGATCACAGTTCACACACCCAGGAACTAAGAGATCTATAAAAGCATGTATTTTACTAAGGCACTAGGTCATAACGATGTTACTATTTAAGATATTTTTGTTAAGAGTTTATAATTCAGTTTGGCTCTGGATGTGACCTTGGATTTCAATTCAGCTTTTTAATATTCGGTTGCCTTTATGTCCAAATCTGCCTCCTCTGGCTGGTCACATGGTTTACTTTCACTAGTGCCTTATGCTGTGAATCAGCATCTCAAATTACCAGTAAGGCAGAACCATGCTGTAATGGTTGTCTTCTCCTACGGATCTTTCCCTGTTATTATTATTACTACTGGTGTTTATTTAAGGCTACATCAGTTTACCACATGTGTCATACCAAGCAGCAGAGTGTAAACTGATTGGAAAGATTAGATTTTGTTCATTACAAGGAGGGATATTACTCTGCAGACACACCAGAAATTGTGTTTTCTAGCCAGCTTTTGTTCCAAACTCATTTTATAGAACATTAAAGCATATGGCAATTTGAGATATGTATGTGCCTTTCTTGCATTTAAAAAAATTCTCCAGGGAGAAAAAACAAATGCACCACCTCATTTTGAAAATTGTAAGGGCAAATCTCAGTGACAGCTTCAAATAGAAATTAATTTTTCAAGTTCCCTTTAGTTATGGGTGCAACTATTAGCTTTGTCAGTAAATACTGCCTTGCATCCAGTATGCCAGAAAACTGAGTAATGCTGCAATACTTCTACTGAAAGTCTAAAACTTCTAGAAAAAACTGGTGAGACACAGATTAGGTGGGTGGTCTGCAAGATGGGTAGGAAACTGGCTGTCAGGTGATGCTGATCAATGTTCAGCATCCTCAAAAATGATCTGGAAGATGGAATTGACAGCACTGTCATAATGTTTGGTGACGGCACCAAACTGGCTGGTGAGGTGGAAAGAACAGAAGGGAAAGCCATCTTAGAGGGAAACCTGGACAGGCTGGAAGAGTGGGCTAGCAAGAAGATTGACACATGGAAGTGTGAAGCCCTACATCTCACACAAAATAAGCAAATAGCTTAATTAGCAAATAGCTAATTACAGAGGAGCAGCCTTGCTGCAAGGGACTTGGGGGTCCTGTTGAAATACAAGCTGAACACAGGTCAGCAGTGTGCTGCTGCAGCAATGAAGGCAAATCACAGCCTGGGCTCATCTACCAGGCTTTATTAGCTGAGATAAAAATGCAATCTTCCCACTCTGCTCAGTGCTTGTCAGGTTGCACCTGAGGTATTGTGTCCAGCTAGGATCCCCGCAGTTCAAGAATGCTGTGGACAGAATGGAAAGGGTCCAAAAGAGAGCCAAAAAGATGATCAAAGAATATGCCCTGTGGGGAAAGGTTGAAGGAGTTTGGTCTTTAATCGCCGGAGAATAGAAAGCTCCGGGGGAATTCATCACATTATTCCAGTTTTTAAAGGGTAGCTATGACGAGGATGGAGGAACACTTCACATGGAGCCACATGGAGAAGACAAGGAGGAAAAGGTACAAATTGAATGGCATACAGGTTTCACCCTGATATAAAAAAAAAAAAGTAATTTACAGTGTGAACAACCAATCACTGGAAGAGTGCAGAGTCCCCATCACTGGAGGTTTCAAGACGCAATTGAACACTGTGTGCTTTTTTCTTCATGGGTAATTACTTCCCAATTTTTGGAGGATCTGGATTTTTTAGAAGTCGTTTCTGTTTGACCTTTACCACACCCTTTCCTATGGGTATAAATGTATATTCAGAGGTACAATGTGCAAAGTCTGCTGTATTATCTCTGTATATTTTGATAGTGGGCATTACCTAAAGTCATGTTCTGAATTTATGCAGAAATACAAAATCATCCAATTCTGTGTTAACCTATTATTTTTTTATAACAAACAGCAGAATCATAGATAGGTAACAGTCACAATAAAAACTCTCACGTTTTTCACAGTTTCCAGAAGGAAAACTGAAAATGCAAAAAAGACCATGTACTGTAAAGTATCTTAGCATAGATAAAACCATCAAGTAGATCAAGTGTGTCCTAAAGTTCTCAAAATTAAAAAAAATCCCTACATATTAATGTATTTTAAAAAAATTATCAGACATGATAGACTGGCCAGAGCTGTTAGAAATTTTACTTTTATATCCCACCTTCAAGGGAACTTTGCTATTTTCATAGGAGTAACTGACAACACATTGTTTCTCTTAAAAATAATCTTTTCCCAATAATTAATGTGAATAAAAGGGGTCTCACAATTTTGTAGACTATCCTCAGACAGTATTGGAAATACTCTAAAACACTTAATGTATGGAAAAATACTTTTCCTGATAATCCAAGTGGTTTTGAGAGTACATTTAGATACTGTGTTTTCTGTCCAGTAGTGAAGACAAAAAAAAGTTATTCATTTTCTTGACTTATGAATATGGATAAGCACTAGAACTTGTGCTTAATGTGTGTAAGTATTAAGCAATGGCCAGACCATGCATCCAACATGAAATCTTTTCTATTGATACTCTAATTATCATTCGACTTCTGGTTTTGTTCTTTAAGAAAATAGCATCTGTGCAGCTGGTTTTCCACAATTAATGACTATGGAAGTAGGTCTGTGAATATTTCAAGGTTTTAAGATATACTTTTAGGTTGAAAAGACTTGAAAAAGGATTTTTTACTGTGCTCATTACTTTTTTGAAGTAAAAAAATATTGGAGTCCAATAACAACTTTTTTCTTTCATTTTTTACATCTATTGTTGCTCTTTTACTCTATTTGCCATGAGGAACCCTCATTAAGGCTATTCACAGAGTACAGTGTTAGTCAGCTGGGCTAATGAAATCCTAATGAAGTAATTTTAAGTTATTTGTTTAGACTGACTGTGACTAGGATCAGCAAAATTTGCACCTAAGTTATCTCACAAGACTCATTCAGGATATCTGCGGCACAGCTCAGGAAAGATTGTGAAAGCTGCTAACCTCACAGAAATGTCCCTTGTGTGTAGGCCTGCCAGGGTATACAGCCAGAGGGGTCAAGCTATACCACTTTTTTGTAATTAACTTTTGAATAGAGTTTTGGAAGTACAAAGTGCTTCTCAAGTGCTATAATTATAATTTCCCTATATAGCAGCATAATTTAATTGCAAAGCATGAAGTAAGGAAAGTAATATTGACCAAACATTTAGCACTTAGTTATAGAAATTATTGCTGGAGACCATAAAATAAATTGGATTTCAGTTGAAGCCTGCTGGTTTATTGTGTATTTTTCAAAGTCTGGCCATCTCTCGATTACAGACTGAGAAATCTATATATCACCTCCAGCAAAGAGACAAACCACGTTTTATAAAACTCAGTGATTGTTACAAATGAACATGTTGCTCAGCAACCAGGTAAGTGGACTTGTGATGGTAACTTTTGCTTTAGATTTTCTATATTGTTTTCCAAGTGCTTCTGTTGTGACTTTTTATTCACTTTGGTGTGTCATCCCTTCTTTTCCATACACTTTGAACATATTCTACCATATTGCTCTATTTTTATGCATGGAAGGGGTGTGAGATTGTCTGACAAAAATTATGCAGTCACTGAATTTTCACCATTGTGATGTTTCCTAATTATCCTCATTGCTGTGGTGGTTGTAAGTAAGGACACACAAAGATTTTGAAAGGTATTCTTGGAGGCCAGTGTGTTAGTAGGGCTCTGCAAAATCTCTTTGAGTAAACTGCCCATGGTTGTCCAGATGAATCTGCATGGGATGCGATTGAGAAGATGGAGTTTCAGGCAGCTGAGGCAGGCTACCACCTTTCCTGGCTTCTAAGAAATCTGGATTACAGAATTGCTATATATGGTGTATTATTCCCTCCCATCTTCTTCACCATTGCTGTATATTGTCTGGTTTGCCATAGTAATAATTTGGATCACTGCATGGCTGCATCTCCCAGGGGTTGTCATAAATTTTACACATCTTTATATTCTGTTTGATGATCCACATACAAAAAAATTTTAAAAGTGAAATGAAGTGCTTCTTTTTAACAAGATGCTAATAAAATTCTGTAATATTCGGAACTTCTGATGATCCTTGTGCTTTCTAACACAGCTCATCTTTCAGAGGCATGACTTATTCTGACGATCTGTGGTGTGTTCTTCTACAAGCTTTTCAAGCTAGATGACTTGCTTAAGAAAAAATGCCATTGTGAACATTAATTATATATATATATGTGTTGACAAAAGTATAATGTTTTAAATATTTAAAAGAATATCTGAAACATAAGAGTTAATAAAATACCATTCTCTGGTGCAAACATTTAGATGAAGTCTGAATTAAACCTTTTCTACCATGAACTTTTCTTCTTCTGTTCTGATATTGGACATCAACTTTTTTTTTTTTTTCTAGTTAGGTCCTGAGGACTGCTCTTTTGAAAAGAAGTATACAGGTTGGATAAAGAATTGATTGAGAGCAGCCCTGTGGAGAAGAACTTGGGGATGATAGTTGATGAAAAACTCAACATGAGCCATCAGTGTGGGTTCACAGCCCAGAAAGCCAACCCTGGGCCGCACCAATAGCAGTGTGGCCAAGGCAGGGGTTTCTATCCCTCTACTCTGCTCTGCTGTGTTCTGTTCAAGTGTCCCCAGAGTATGACAGACATGGAACTGTTGCAGCAAGTCCAGAGAGAGGCAAGAAGTGGATAAAAGGTCTGAAGCACCTCCCCTATGAAGAGGAGGGCTGAGAAGGTCAGTCTCTCAGTCTGTAGAAGAGGAGGTTCCATAAAGACCTCCCAGCTACAGTCCAGGATGTGAAGTGGGGGTACTGGAAAGCCAGAGAGGGCTCTTCACCAGGAACTGTAGTGATGGAATGGCTCTAGACTGAAAGAGAAAAGGTTTAAATTAAATACAGGAAGAAATTCTTTACTGAAAGGATAGTGAGATGCTGGAATTGACCAGGTTGCCCAGAGCAATTGTACAGACTGTCCCAACCCTGGCAGTGTTCAAGGCAGGCTGGAGCATTGCTCAACCTTGAACAGTGAAAGGTGTCCCTGCTCATGTCAGGGGGGTTGGAGATAGAAAATCTTTAAGGTCTCTTCCAAAGACAACCATTCTATGATTCTATTACCTTCCTTGTTGCAGGAGTAACAGGTATTTGCTGACAATATCATGCACCCAGGTTAAATACTGATGTATACCAAAATATAGTTTGCTTCTGAAAGCATTGCAGGTCTACAAAGTACAGATATTCTATTGATTCCAGAGGTATGTTGTTAGAGTCTGGAAGTCTGAAGAATAAATCTAAAATATAAGTAAATCTGTGTATGTAAAGCAGTGTTTGGAAATACAAGGGCTTAAATTGCAGTTGAACAAGGTTAAATTCAATAACAGAATAGTCAGTCCCAAACATGTCATCATCACCTTACAAAATATCGTTTGATTGTTGCCAGGTTTCACATAATATAAAAGAAATATATATATTTTTATATATATATATATATATGCATACATCTCTCTCTCTCTTCATCTCTGCCCCTTTGCTCCTTCCTGCCCACCCCCTGAAAAATCAATGGGAGGCTCCTGAAGAGACTCAGTCCTTTGATTTGAGGAACTGCCCTGTAGGGAACACTCACAGGACAAAGCAGTTAACTTAAGTGGTGATACGATCTTGATCAGTATATTCCTTGTTTTATATGTAGAAATTAAAGTGCTTATAAATAAGAACACTGGCTAGCAAATTCTTCCCATCCTTCACCCCATCATGACCCAAACCTCCCTTCCCCTTGTTTCAGATGTAAACAGAGGACTTTATTCTAAGGAAAGAAGTTACTCAATACTAATCATTATTATGCAAATCATTCTAATATCAATAACATTTTGGTGAATTCAAATAAACACCTAAATGATCATGCTGTGTCTTAAATATTTAAAAGAAAATGTCTCATGCTATGTTTCCAAACAGCACAACTGGGCTGGAGATGGAATCCAGAAGCCTCTGCTGTCCCAGTTTAGATGTCTAAGTCTTTGAGGCTTATAATCTTTCATAAGAATTCTAAAAAATATGCTGAACACTCTGAGAGGAGGGGAAACACTGCAATTAAACAGCAGTTCACAAAGGAGATTGCAATTTTTGAGACTGCAAGGAGGCAAGAGAGGTCTTGGCAATATTCTCACTGCAAACATTGCGTTTGATGTGGGAGAAGGTGGCAACGTGAATAGTAAGTTAACAATGTAAGAGGAATGCTAAACTAATACATGTCACATTCCATAGCAATAAAGACTGACATTCTTGAAACTTCCCCTCCTGGGACTTGCTGCTGTGCACATGCACACCCACTGTAGATTCATAGATTTCATGTGATTTTAATAGGATTATACCTTACATTACACTTCATGCAGATTTCTACTCCTC
Source organism: Molothrus aeneus (assembly GCF_037042795.1). NCBI lineage: Eukaryota > Metazoa > Chordata > Aves > Passeriformes > Icteridae > Molothrus > Molothrus aeneus. Next base: position 33,587,098 of record NC_089650.1, on the reverse strand, counting down.
TTTCATGGTTCATTGTAGCTGAACTTCAGGGCTTAATAGTATATTTGCAGACACTTCTAAATGCCTATGTGATTCCTTCTAAACTTGGAACAGCTAGGCTTTTCTCTCCAGAAAGAACATAACCTTTCCTATTTCCAGTTTTATTGTGACTATAAAGTTAATTTCATTTAATGAAATTTTACAGCTAGAGTTATTCACCATGACTACTGCCATGTGGCTTTACTTCCAGCATTTTACCCTGCCTTGCTTCTATCTCTTTAATAGAGAGCTCCTGTTTTCCTAGGCTGCTAATACAGTCTAGTGAGGAGAGAGGAAAAGACCTTTGGAAAGGTTTTGTCATCCATATGCAGACTGCAGCTCTCAAGAGTGTTTACTGCTTTTACAAGTTACAGTAATCTTTCTCACATTTGCTGTGCCAATAATGAAGCCTTTATTAACACCTTCACCCTCTTTATAGACTTCATGGAAGTAGATGCTCCATCTGCCTAAATATTTGAAAAGTTACTCATAAAGTAACATTTATAAACATGCTCATGAGTACATCTGGAAAGAATACTATTGATGCAACACTATCACACATTAATAAAGCAGTAGGAATAGTACTTACTTCTACATTGTTATTTTCCTTGGTGAAAGGTGGATTCATAAGAACAAAATGGCTAAATTTGGGTGCCTAAGCAAGATGTGAGCATTTTTAACTTCCGTCACAGCAGTCTGTTTTACACCACATGCAAAGCCTGATTGAATCTGTCATACAGTTAAGAGGTTTGCTCATAGTCTCCTTGATTATTTGGCTTTGTGGGCTAAGCTCTGAGCCACTTGGGGAGTAATGCACTGTGAAGTTGTGTATTCAAGGCAAAAAGACTTTTGTGTGTGTCTTTTTTATGGGCTACAAGTGTCAGCAGACACCTTTGAAAGAAGATTGCAAATGGTGCCCTTTAAGACAAGCTTCATGGCTGTAGAAGAGGTGTTTCTAAACACACCTTTGTGATTTTCTATGAAAGCAGTAATACTTTATGAGGTATGAGACCTGCTAGTATATACAGATCCATTCTTGGATGTCTGACTTGTCCCTTTAAGCCTCCACAAACCTACGAGATATTTGTCATGCTCTTAACCCTGGACATTTGTAAAGGTCTGCTGTGTTTAACCTAGCAGGCAGCTAAACACAACACAGTTGTTTGCTTACTCTGCCCTAGTGGGATGGGAGAGACAATCGGAAAAAGAGTTAAAACTCATGGGTTAAGATAAATGCAATTTAATAGGACAGAAAAAGGAGGGAAAATAATGACAATGATAAAGAACATGCAAAACAAGCGTAATAAAATTGCCTGCCATCCTCTGACTGATGCAAAGCCAGCCCCAAGCAGCAGACCCCTCTCCCCCCTGTCCAACCCCTCACAGTATTATTTTTCAGCCTGACACCATGTTATATGGAACATATGAAACGACTCTGGTCAGTTGGGCTTAGCTGTCCTGGGAGTGTCTTCTCCCAGCTCCTTGTGACCCCTGTCCTCCTCAGTGGCAGGGCAATATGAGAAGGCCTTTCCTTAGTGTAAGCACTGCTTTACAATAAGTAAAACATCAGTATATTATCTCATATAATCAACATTACTCTCATACTTAATCCAAACTACAGCAATGTACAGCTACTAAGAAGAAAACTCTTCCTGGCAAAACCAGGATATGGTCCTTGAGACTTCACAAAGATCTATGTATGTCATACTGCAGTTAAACCACTTGACTTTGATAGATTTGTAAAATCTTTTCAGTTGGAAAAGAATTTTAAGATCATTGAGCACAACCGTCAGCCAAGCACTGCAAGCTCTCTGCTAAACCATGTGCCTAAGCACCACATCTTTAAAATACCTCCAGGGATGGTGACTCAACCACTTTCCTGGGCAGCCTGTTTCAATTTGGACCTTCACTCCAAACTGGGCTGAATGTCTCTCCAAGGACAGCTTACAATCTATTTCAGCACTGCTCTTTGGATAACCACATGAATAGCAAAAAGGCAAAAATAAGTAATTAGATCTCCTCCCAGAGCACACAAAAATTTAGGAAGTAAAAGTGATAAAGACACAAGTATTGCATTTTTTTTTCTCAGAAAGTAAGAAAATGAACTGGAATTATTAACCATTTTTTATGATTTTCTTTCGTCTGAAATCAGAAAGTGTTGTTGAGCTGGATTTTTTATGCCAAGCCAGGCACAAGTCCAGCAGGTTAGTTCTGTTGCAGGAGCCTGTAGCAGAATGAGATAATGTATGCTCTATTCCTGATCCTGGCAAAACATCTGCATCCTCATGGACATTCTGGCTTGAACAATAGAAACCAATCTTTTATTCAAGACTCACAAAATGACTGTGGCTAGGAAGGGCCTCTGAGGATTGTGTAACCCACCCCCCTGTCCGAAGCAGTATCAGCTAGAGCTGGTTGTTGAGGGCCTCATCCTGTCAGGTTTTGAATATCTCAGAGGATGCAGACTCCATAAACTCTCCAGACAGTTCCTGTGCTTTACACCTATTATGGATCAACACCCCTGTATTTCAGTTTGTGCCTACTGTCTCTTTTTCTCTCAATTGCCACCAGTGAGAACTGTCTTGCTGAATCTTCTTTACTGCCCTCTGCCAGATATTTTTAAATATCTCCTTGAGTCTTCTCTTCTCCAGGGTGAACAGGCCCCTCACTCTTCTTATGTCAGATGCTCCAGTCCCTTAGTCACCTTTGTGGCTCTTTTCTGGACCTGCACCAGAATTTCCATGTTGCTCTTGTGCTGGCGAGCCCAGGATCTGACCCAGTACTCCAGATGTGGTCCACCAGCATCACACAGAGAGGAAATATCACCTCCCTTGACCTCATCTGTGGTTTTAAGAAGCCTGAATATTGATCTGATAAACTTAAAAATATTTTTTATTTTGGATTTCAAAAATAACTGTTTATTTCAACCAGACTCACAGTGGTTTTCTTTCTTATTAGGAGGGAAAAATTAGGAGGGCAAATAGAAGTAAGAAAATCTACAGAGTAGATAAGGGTACATTTGTGCTATGAATGCATTGCAAATGTTTATCTATGTTTTTACTTAGTAGCTGTAGAGCCATAGAGATATGTATTCATTCCATCCCATACAATTCTTGGGGCTAAATATGTTGATTTTAGCAACATTTCTATGGTTACCTCCAAGATTATTTTTTCCTCTTTAATTGATAATTAGGAAATATTTACACTTTATTTAATTTTCTTATTCCTATGTGGTCAATTTCTGACATTTCTCTTCATCATTTCATCAAAGAAAAATATGTGATTCTGATCCTATGTAAGTATACACAGCTTCTCCTGGGCTAGTGTGGACTCTTATTTCCAGTTGTTCAAAATAAGATGTTCTCAGGTGAGAAGATTATAAGCTCTTAGGAGTAAATGTGGGATCTCTGGGATATAACTGCAATCAGAATGGTCTATTGATTGAGAAGCAGCTTTGTCCTTACTTGTGAAAATCATCTGATATTTCATCCAAGTGGAAAATATGGGTTTTAATTCTGTCAAGTTTTAGAAGCTGGAAGCTGTATAACCAGTTCAGCAAAGCATTTAAGCATATAATTAAGCAGATCTCTTTGGTTCATCATTTGGTTACATTTATGTACTAAAGCGCTGGATTGAATAAATCTGGGAATTCTAGAAATGGGCCCATCCTCCACTTAAGCACATGGTGTTTCTGTTGCCTAAGAAAGAACAATAAGAAAGATTTTCCTCACTATTTTACCCAGATGCAGAAAATACTCATGTGCAAGAGTGATGTACATGTATGGTACATACATTATCTTTTGAAAGTGTGAATAAATTTCAGACAAAATTTCCATTTGAGAACAATAAAAAATAAAACAACATATTAAATTAGGTCTAGCAAAAGAAATAGAAGTAATCAATATGACCTTAAGGCAGGATAATTTGATTTCATTAATTTGATATCTATTTTTACCAGATTACAAGATTGATAAAAGATAATGGAATTGCTATTATTTATTTGGGCTTCTATCATACTACTGTTCATACTTAATATTGACAAATCATTTTAGCATATATCAAGACATGAAACAATTTTGAAAATTACTTTTTCAAAACTGAAGAACTCAGAAATCTGGAAACCCATGTTTACCAGGCTCTCAGTCCTTGTACGACAATGGGACAGGGTCAGATATCAGGTACAACAAGTTATGTCTGGGGTTTGCTCTTTTAAACATGGACTGCTTGCCCTGACTGTAGCCTGAGGGTGGGAAATACAGTTTCATGCCCTGTCCAGTTCTACTTCTGTGTCCATCTGGTGCAGAGCTGTAGAAGAAAGAAGTCACTGCAGAGCAAACACTTGAGATACAAGACCTACAAAGGTGGTTGGAAGCAAAATGGGGTGTGAGGCAAACCAGGGCATACCATCATGTGTATATCAGAATGAACACTTAAATGTGGTAAATCTGTGTTTGTTCTCATGCCTACTGTCTCATCCCTTAGTATCTTCCAAGAAGTATTCCATAGCAGGCAAATTGTAACACCTCTGACCAAGGAGCACATATCAGAGATATGTTTTCACCTTCACTTGGACAGAAAGTATATTTTCTGGAAAAGTTCCAAAAAATTAACTTTCTTTTTTAAAAGGGAAAAGGCTCCCTTTTAACCAGCCTTTGAAAGAGCATACACTGAAGTGTGGCTAAACCAGGCTAGCACTGGAGATATGCCAGAAATCTTGCCACATCCCCATAAAGATTGCCCCTCTGGATCGTGTCTTCTTGATTTGAAAGTGAGCCAGATCAGGTTCCTTTACCTATCTTCCTCTTTTCTTTCCTGGGAAATCTTGGCTGGAAATGTGGGTGCTTGTGCCCTGTAACATATGAATGTGAGGTTTGGTGTGCCCAGGTGACAAAATTGCTGCTGTGCGCGGCAGTTCTGACAGGGGAGACATGCCCAGTCCTCTGGTCATCTCTGCAAGCATCCGTCTCGCTGTCTGCATGCACCTGAATCAGTCTGTGCCTTGGCCAGGAGTCCAGCACACCTTGGCTATTCATGCACAGTTGTCACTTCCCTTAGCTATCCAGAAATCCTGACAAGTGGTAAAGTTATTTTTCTGTACATTTTCTATTTCCAGATGGTAGCAGACAACATATTTGGCACAAAGTTACTGTACCTTGATCTCAGGGGAGTGGAATAGGTCATTGAGCTTAGTGTTTTGGGGGCTAGGAGGAAATCTACTTCTACTGGCTAAAATTTTCTCATTTTTATCTTTGCAATAAGGTCATCCTCCAATGCCTGGTAAATTTCACTGCTGTACTTCACAGTTTGGTGGCTTTGAAATGGAAAATGTTGGGAAGCCAAAGGTTGTGTTGCCAAAGCAGTCAGCTAAAAATACTAGCACAGCCAAAAGACAGGCATAATTTTAAAACAAAATGGATTTTCAGAACTATGAATATGGAATTTGAATATGGACCTGTTTAGGATGTTTTAATGTGATTTGAGTTGGATGAAATTACTTGAATATGGATGATATTCAGTGGACTGAAATCTGATTTTCTGACCTTTTGTTTTATATAATATGAACATATTTTGAGTTTATCTGGTTTGAGTGTTCTCTAGACTTAACCCTCTGCTACCCCTGACATACTCTTTCGAGATTATCTGGAAGCCTTTTATCCAGCTATGTTAGAAATAGATAAAATTAGCAATCAGGTACATTGCTATTAAGGTCTTACCTTAAAAATGAGAGTTAGTTTAATTGTAATCAAGTAAGAGGATGTACACCAATTTCTAGTGTGTGTATCATTAAGATGTTTAAGAGACTTATTGTGTGAAAAAAATGAGCAAATATTGATTTTAAATCATCATCAGTCAAAACCTTAATTATTTTCACCGTCTCCCCAGTGCACACATTGACAAGTCTTTGTGAGGTCATATTGCATGATTCATCCTTCTCATGTACAACAAGATGTATTTCTGTTAGCACTTGTCACTGCTGTGATCCAAACCCTTGAAAATGGTCAGATTTGTGCAATCAGTTCAATCTCCTAAACATATGACCAATTCCTTCTGCCATTCCCATTTTTAAATATATTCTGTAATTTGCAACCTTTGAAAAAGATACCAAAGTCAATGAGAAGAAAGCATGAACTACCCAACATAATTTCAGCAGGATACCAAACAGCATTATCAATCAGAAAATAATTCAATTAGACACTTTTGGCTAAAGAATTTTTGTTTAATTACATGGACTTTTGCATGCAATAGTATCTTAATCCCATTAAAAATTGTCCCCTGGGCAAGGAATACCTAAATATTGAGGATTATTTTTCAGAGAACTGAATGGTGATAAAAGTAAAAACAAAATAAGTCTAATGCTATATTAGATCATTAGTAGGTATAGTACTCCGCCTCTAAAACAAAGTCAGAACACAGAAAATAATTTAGCACAGTTTTTCTCTGAAACTGTCTCCTCAGATTATTTAATCATGTTATTTGCTACAGTGATGCTAGACTTAATGGGTAATGAAGCAGAGATTCCAGATTTGCAAAATGAAGCTATACTTTAGTCCAAATATACTTGCAAAGGATAACACTCTTCCTCTACAAATAAAATTATTAAACTTCAAATCATTAAATGTAATATATTTTTATTCTTATTTGTGTCTTAACTGTTGGCAACAAAATATATTTTCCCTCTTGTCACTTACAAACACAAATAGTTTGTAAAAGGACTGCATCACAGTTTTTGTGAGTTTTGTTAATATTCTTCACCTCACATTATGAAAAGATGTTCGAGCTTGGAGAAAAATAAAAAACTTTCATCCTAGGAGATGTATTAAAGAAATCTGCAAACTCTTTGAGGACCACTTCAGTGTCTAGGCTTTTCTTCTCTCCATTTAACAAAGAAACATGGCAGGGAACATTATATTTCTGTACTGGTACTGAGATCCCTCAAACAAGTCAAGGGTCTGAATATCAAGTATGCTAATCTTATTAAACAAAATTACATCCTGCAACTGTTTAATGTGACTTGCTGTTAAGCAGTTTATCATAAATGTGAAATAGGCTGTTTCTTTAAACACAAAGAGAGACATATTTGACATATTTGAAACAGCAAGATCTGTATAGAATCTAAATATAAAACTCACTATGAAGTGAGGATTTGCTAACAGGTAGCAAGGACATAGTTATTCCTGTTCTAATTATATTGTGTGCTATTCAAAGAAGAAATTTGGCATAATTTGATTATATCTGAAGCAGACTAAAGAGAACTTGATCAGTGTTAAAAGTGTTCATATTTTCTGTGATCAAAATCAGTTTTTGAAGCTTATGGTTTAGTCACTAAAAGTAAGCAAATGGACAAGGAGAATCTCAGCTTTTCTTGTGGAGGTGTGAATCTATGATCTTTCTCCTTAAGAAAGCAGCCTGGGAAAAATTAATGAACTGTCTCAGATACCATAGTGTGGCTGAAGTACTATTTTTCCCAACTGCAGATTCCCTTTACAACTCCCTAAGTGTCTCTTTTGCAATGAAAGAAAAGCAAAAGAAAAGTCTCCAGATCTCTGAGTTAGGAGGAGACCCAACAGGTTATACTTCTGGAGGGCAGGGACCCTCAGTCGTGCACAAGGATTGTGACAAAGTTCCCGTCCCTTTTTCACAAACCTTCTAATAGCTTTGAGAAAAATTAAGTTTGTTGAAGTGACCTTCAACTTCGTGTTGGTACAAGCTCTATTTCTGCACAGGAAAGCAAGACAGGCATCTCAAGGAATTTTGCAAGTTACTGCTGCATGTATTCATTTATGTAGTATTTAAACTCATATGAAATAGATCAAGAACGGTGCTCTGTCCCTCAAGTCCACTGTTATGTCACAGTTCCATCTCTGTAGTTACAAGCACTTTTCCTCTGACAGAAGGTCCTAATTTTACATAATCTGACATAGTTCCTTATCTATTTAATTCCAAAGGTTATTGGTATACACTAACCTCCAAACAATGCCTGGGTTTTGCCTGGGCAAAAGTTCTACTCAACATAGTTCAAAACTGTGCCTAGGATCACAGTAACAGTTTGAACAATCTTCAGACAGTGCTCAAGCCTAATGAGTTAGCCCTGTTCAGGCTATCAGTAGAGAAAAGCATTCAAGGAGTAATTTATAATGGAAGTTTGATAGTCTTTTGTCTAATCTGGAACTGATTCCTAAAGGTGAATTGTTGCAAAGTCTGGTTGAGAGCTGGACAAGCTGCAAAACTGTTATTACAGAAAATCCTTTTATTGCCTTGTTATCAAACTGTTTTAAAGAGGAGCAAAGTTTACCCAAAGTGCCAGAAAGAAAATCTCATTCACTAGTCATCATTAGATTACTCATCTACATCAGTTCTTGTCTATAAACTGGTTGTCATTCATCAGTCAGCAACTTTAGCTGTCCCCAGTAGTGCTATACTGTCTCAGTTGGAGGCTAGGGAGAAAATTCTCCTCATCCTTAGCATGACATAGAAAATGAAATAACCAGAGTTAAAATACAGTGGCAATGAACCTGCAGCAGATCTTTTTTTTCCCCTCCAAAAATATATCTGCACTTCCAAATTTTTTATGCATAGCTACTGCTGTGATTCCTATAGACAGGACTCCACTGTGTCTGAAGGATTATAGCATATCTGAAGAATATCCAATACTTGAAAGTCTCTCATTATAAGTGTGCTGTCCTACATATTTGATCAATAATCTGATAAAGCACAAAGCCAGCCACCTGCCCTTGTTTAAAACTCCTTTTTTTGGGGGATAGTACAAACACTGTGTAAAGCAGCACACCAAATTTCTGCAGTGGTACTCTCTGCTACACCCAAATGAATACCAGGGAATATAGCTACCATTATTTGCCCTGGTTAAGCATGCACTTTCTGAATATATTATTGTGAAGCTGCCTTTTGAACTTTTCCTCCAAGGATTCTTTGGAGAATAAGTCTTTAAAAAATCAGTTCTCTATCTTTCTCCCTGGTGTTTGTCCAGATCTGGACCACAAACCAGAAATGCAACTAGAAATTCTTTGGAAAACTCCAGACAAGTATCCATTCAACAGTGTTTGATAAATGCAACCTCTTTAAAACCTGTACTCAATAAATCCCACTGCAGATATTGGGTTATTTTTTTCATCCTCGGAGCAGGTATCCCCTAGGCCTTAAAAATACTGCAGAAATATTTTACATGATTCATGTGTCACACTGGGTTTGTGTAGGATTAATTTGTAGGAGGTGAAATTGCAGCCCTTCTCTGAGCTAGAGGTCATTTCATATGAAAACTTATAGCACCAGGCCCAGATATGAGGGCTGCACAATTTTTATGTTTAATGAACACACTAGATTCCAAAATAGAGCTCAGCGGAAAGAAAGATTTTGCACTGATTTCAGAAGTGATTGCAGCTCTATGTGTTAGCTCACATAAATAACCGTGCTCTTCCTACAGCATGGCACATCTCTGGCTAGTGCATCATCCCTTATCAGGGCACAGCATTCTGGCACCATCATTTGGTAACATATGAAGTTCTGAGCTATGACGAGCAGTTTTTTGATGCTAATGAATCTTAGGCCAGAATCTTATGGATGCAATTCCTTTCAGCTTCTCAGGTCCACAGGTATTACTCCTACAGACATGGTGTCTTTCTTATCCCAGCTTTAACTCAAGGACTGGAAATCCCAGGAAGAAAAAGACACCTAGTCTGGCAAGGGTCAAGTAATTCCAGATGCAGTGGGCAGTGTCAGGTTTGTGAGAGAAAAAGCCCTACTGATAAGCTTGGGTTTATTCTCTCCTTTCTTAGGCCTCACAATCCAAATTTATTGCGGGTATGGGGGTTTCCCTCACAGGGAAACCCCTTTTTTCTGTGTGGGTGTGGGCAGATCCCTCCTTAACGGGTCTCGCTGGAGTGTCTCTGCCTCTTCCACGCACACACAGTCCCGGTTGCTTATCAGACGGCACAACCAGAGGGAAAGGAGGACTCGAGGCACCGGTGCTGTTCCAACTGGGATTATTGGCGGAATGTCCGAGGGTGCAGGGAGGGAAGGAAAGCGGGGACAGCCGCAGCTGAAGGGAGCCAGTGTCGGGGTGAGCCTGAGCCCCGAACCAGGGTGGGACTGGGGTTTATAAAGGGGGAAGGGTAACTGGGATCGGGGCACAATTCAGCCACTGGGGAAAGGGTACAGAGGAGGGGACAAGGTGGGGTGATTGGGGGTACACCAATAGGAAAGTGGAGAAAGGGTGTTCTTGGGGAGAGGTCCAATGAGGGAGAGGGGAATGGGGAACTTTCCAGAAGGGAGGGAGTGGGTTACAAATTATTGATGTTTGAGTTGTCCCAAGGTACTCCCACCCCATCCTCCCTGACCCCCCCTCCCACAATTTATCACTGTTCTCAGCAAGTGGAAGGCCAGGTGAGCTTTACATATATGTAAAGCCTATAATGGGCTTTACATATAGGACCAACATATCTTCCCTCTCAGGCACTTTTGTACCATTTTGCAGAAGAAGAACAGCCAACCACAAGCCTACACTGTAGCCAGAAATCAGGATCAATATTAATTTCTGAGCATTTCAGACACATTTCAGGCTTTAATCTTGGCACCTTTTCTCCTTTCTGAGGGTACAAGTCTGAATAATCATCATAAACCCTGGATCTGATGCTTCAGCTTGCTGAGATCCTCCTTCCCCATACATCCCTTCAGGAATCCCACCACAGCTGTTTTGAGCTTCCTAATTGACCCAGTCTGGCAGCACAACAGGAGGAAAGACTTAGAAAAAGGTTTCTGAATTACAGTCACTGCTGGTTTTAAAAGCTCTATGTGCCCATAAGTCTTTGAAATGATGCAGCCTTGACTTGTACCCTGTGGTAGGTCTCACCTCTTCTAACAGTCTAAAGCAGAGGCTGATTTTTCTGACAATGGAAGTTTTTGCCTTGTCCTTCCCCTTCAGAGATTTCTTTCACAACACACTACATAGTTAACAGAGAGCATCTGCTCTCTGACATGTAGAGACATCTTTTATGAAAGTCTCCAGTCTCTTTAGCTGGGTTTATGTAGAGCCAGTGAAATAAGGATAGCACAGGCATTGGTTATTGAGGGGCATTCAAAAACAAGAGTCACTCAGCTTTCTCATTAAAAATTTCCTAAACTCTTTCTCTTTAAAGTTATGTTGGAAAATAAAAAAATCTGGTCAAGTCACAGTTGGGATACTTCTGCAATACAATGTATCATGAGGGAAATAGCACATAAAATGGAGAATAAAACAAAAAGAAGCTTTAACTTTATATAGTTGTTTGCCAAATCTTGTTTGGAACTTGTACATTTATTTTCTTTGACCACAGATAATCCACTCGGTGTTGTTTAAAGGCATATACTGCCTGGTCTCAACTGCTGTACATTCTTTCTATTTATATTTCTATTGTTTCTCAGAGCATTACAGTAGCCAGCAAATTACAACAAGCAATAATTATCCTGTTAAGAGAGCTTTCAAGTATTTATGACTTCCTCATAAAGAAAAAAGAGATGCAGGCGAGACCCGTATATCTCTTTAAACTACTGTTAGGGAAATGATAGAGATTCAAGAACAGCATTTACAGCTGGAGAAGTCAGAACTACTGGTAGCATAGGAAAAAAAAATGTTTTCTTGTCTCTTGCTTTAAAACAGATATTTGCCATACTTCTGAAAAAAACCCCTTCCATTAAATTCAAAGCAGTTATATGCTGTTCCTCTACTAGGATGCACCAGGGAACCACCAAACAGTGCCTCTGATTAGAATGGGACTATGAAAATGAGAGTAGGGACTTTATTTAGTGTCTTAAACATGCAGGTAGGGATATTTAGGAGCTCAAATGAGGAAAATGCTGATTTAGGTAACTACTGACTAAGGAGTAGTTAGACCTCTTAATGGTCATGTGGTGTGTAAGGAAAGGCATATAGAATGGAGCTATTTACTTTAAAAGTCTTTTTAATATTCTGAAGACCTAAGGTATTTTTGAAAAGTATTTGTTCAGTCTGATGAGCAGTTATTTTTTTAGATATTGTGTGGCTTGTGATGATCAGAAGTAGGGCAGAAAAAGCTCAGAAATTACATCTCTATGGTCGAGGTGCTCACAGTTTCTCTGGGAGTGTTTCCTTTTAACAAAACCATGAATACAAGTACTAGAGAGGGAGAATAGTCTCTAGAGAGCTTCCTTGCAGAGTTAAAAATACACTGAATAAGTTCTATAAACAGTATAAGGGATAGCAAAAGTCTAGATGGAGCTTATTTAAAATTGTGATAAGCCCATTGACCTACTTGAGTTTATATTTAAATGAGAGCTGCTGTAAAAAGCTGTCCTGGGATACATGTTTGGAGCGCTTTCTCTTCACTCCCAAAGATGAACAAAAATCTTGAGAGATTAAAGCAAATGTATTTTGGATCACTTAAAGCAGTATTTTAGTTCCAAATGTCTTTCTTAATTTTTTAACCCCATTAATACTTTTAAAAAATGGTTTCTAAATATGGGATTTTTTTATAGCAACACCAAAAACTTTTACAAAGAGATTAATTCCAATAGCTTATCTTTCCCTATAACATTTCAGTTCAAGTTGGTCAGTGGGTATTTAGTTTGATTTAATTCATTTATTTATTTTTCAAAAAGAGCCTTCTGTCAAAATATCCCCAGCAAGCTTTCCAACTGACCAAGCCAATTACATTTAGTTGCAGCCTTATACAACTTAAACTGATATTGCTCCTATCTCTGCAGTGGAGGTAGTGGTAGTCTTAACTTGTTCTACTTGGATTACTGCCTTGAACTACGTTTAAAGTTCAAAATTTTGCATCTTCTAGGAAAAGGTAATTTTATTTTTCTTGTCTATTACCTGCATTAAGCATGCACTCTCACTTTTTCAAAGAAAATATTGCATAAATAACTTGATGTGCTATCTTAATAACTAATGTGACTGCCAGGATCTGATCTTTTTTGCAAAACTAAATCTTCTCTAATGCTGTGAACACAATTCCCAAAGGCTGGTTTGCAAATTGATTTTGCTAAATTAAAAAAGTTTTTATTTTATTTTCAGATATTACATACTTGCTGCCAATAAAAGAGATCTGAGTTTGTTGTGTGTTATCCATGTTATTCTCTCAGTTTATGCTGTGGTTTTTTCCTGATTTCTCCACTTTCTGCTAACCACTATCACTGGTCTTTTCCTTTCCACCTGCATTTTGTGTTGTATTCCGATGCCTGATGTGGTACTTTGTTCTGCTTTTATAACTAATGCTTAATCAATTTGGCTTCTGTACTTCACTTATAATCAGTGTGACAGGCTGACTTGGCACCCTGATTTGTTTATAAACTCTATGGATATATTAGCAAATAAGGATGATATTTAATTATTTTTTTATGAGACAAGTTTTTTTGTTACAGTTGGAGGTCTGGACAAAACTCAGTCTTATCAATTCTTCTGCAGGATATGCAAGAGGGAGTCCTTGCTGCTGGGGGAAGTAGATAAAAATTATTGTTATATTGCACAGGACTTTCTTAGTTATTTGCAATTGCTTTTCCTGATGAAGAAACTTTCATGTAATGACTCTAGGCCTCTGTGATCTGTGTTGTATTGGAATACCCAATGCTTTCATCCAAAGACAGAAATTAGCCAGCAGGTGTGGTGTTTGAGGTGAAAGCAGGTGATTTCCAAAAGCTAAATCTGGAAATCAGCTTGCACTTATGCAAATATTAATATGGTGATATTAATATAGTTACACATGCATTTACATACATGTTAGAAATACAGCAAAACAGAGGTGAGAAAAAGATATAAGCATCAATTTGAGGATCCAATTAACCTGGCAAAAACAGCAGACAGACTAAAGCTTGAAGATAGACTTTTTTATTATCTCAGTCAAGATTTACAGAGTCTGAATCTCACCTTTGTGTCTCCCTATATTCCTCTTACAACATTATTCTTTATTGTTATATAGAACTTTCCTTTCAACTCTAAAAATGACTAGAAATGCTATTCTTCTGTTGTTTTGTAAGCCATCTTTGTTCTCATTCTTATGTTAGAGTTACTAAATTCCTGATCACATTGATTACAGCTTCTCAGTCCAGTCTGAAAGGCCTCTGTACATGAAATCTTCCACTGCTACAGCACTCTCTGCCGTATTATGCCTGTAAGGTTGTTGGCAGCCCTCTTGTCATAATCTCTAAATCTTGATGAAGATGTCCTGGCCACTGCAGAGAAGTTGGACTAGATGACATTTAAACATCCCTACCAACCCCAATCATTCTATGATTCTATGAAGTGTCAAGCATTTTGACATTTCTTAAAATGGTGACTTTTAAGAGTTGGCCAAACTAGTCAACAGTTTTTGGTAATGAAAGTTTGTTAGTGCCCAACAGAAATTTACTTTTATATAATTCGGATGAGGAATATCAAGGGAATCTGTATTTTGCCCAGCAGCTGAAACAAACAAACAAACAAACAAACAATAAACAAAGAATGCCCAAAATCTGCCCTTCCCCCTGCTCATGATTTCTTCATTCATCCAAATGAAGTATAAGTCAAATTGATTAAAGAATCCACTTGCTACCCTTATACCAGTGTGAGCTCTCTGCTATGAACTGGCCTGGGAGAGGAGGGGTGGGAGGGAAGTAACTCTACAACATCCTCAGTACAGAAAAGACTGTACTGGTACCCCAGCCTCTCCTTAAGGTGGCTATAGGTTGAGGAATGGCATCTCAGCATAGGATAACAAAAATAATAGATCATTGGATTAAGCATTTGCATCAGCTTCTAAGCTGTTGTCACTTATTTCAGGGTCTCAGGGCATCAGACATGGAAAATGGCAGGGAAAGAAAGGATGTGTTACACCATTCGTTCATCAAAACTTTTTCTTCTCTGTAGTGAAAACTCCATAGAAAAATCTAAATATCAGTAGAGAAACATTAAATTAGTTTTTGCTACCTTGTTACCTTTAGAAACTGTCACAAAATAGTGTCTAGAACTTGAAGTATGCAGCTAAACTAAGTATAGAAAACTTTCTCTTGAACATATTTAAGATTACTTTGTTCCTTACATGTAAAGGTTGTAAGTGTTAAAAATTTTAATTCCTAATTAAGTTTCCCTGTTTTTACAGGTGTTATTTCTACCCTCAAAAGCTGCTAATTTTTAAAAGATATACCCAAGGTGTTTTCTGAATACATATTTTTCTAATCTATATTGAACCTACTACTTAAAAAAAATCAATTTTATGACTTGCTTTCATTCTATAGTGTTTATATCTCTGACTTTCTTGGGTAGGGAATGAAAAGAAAATCAAAATCATAATTTCTTTAGGAAAAGCTATGTCCATTTTACAGACAGGAAAATTGAGAAGTTAGAAAATGGTATGTTCAAGATTTAAGAAGAGCAAAGAGAGCACAGCCTACCTTATTTTCTACTGAATGTCTTTTCCACAGTGTGATACACTGGACTTGATTAAGATTGAAAGCAATTATAGCTTAATTTAATAAACGAGGAAGAAGAAGATTATCAATTGCCAGGAAAGAAGCCAATTTTTTTTCAGTCATTTTGGCACTCTGGGAAGGGAATACAAAGCAGAAACAAAAAATTACTGCAAAGAAGTCATGCAGACAGCTCTGTAGCTATCTTAAATTAGGTTTTCAAAGAGGAAGTATGATTTGAAGCATTTCCTTCAAGAATTATAATTATAATTTTTTTATAATGGCATCTACAAAATCAGATACCGAGATCAGTATTAAAAAACCCCAACAGTATAGGAATAAGACACCATCTCAAGTGCTAACCTGTTTATAGGTAGTTTATAGGTAACTAGGAGATGGTAGAAGGACTGTGTAGTGAAAATAATGAATCATCCTAAAAACATACTTTTTTCTTATTAAGCATCTTCTGACTATTTTTGAAATGTATCTTGGCATTTTCCCAGTTATGCATTTACATACAGCTTTTTTAGAAATCTAGTTCATAGATACATGTAAATAGTCAAGGAGTTTAGAAATTATTTCCAATATAAATAGCATTTTTCTGTGCAATGTTTAGTAAATATTGATTTTGTAGCAATGCTGTATAAACAAGTAGTGGTCTAATTGAAAAAAAAAACAGGCTTGGGTTGGCACACACAGATGCGATTGTTCTAATCTTATAACAAGTATTGTTGAAGATGCAAAAACCTTGGAATTTTAAAGTAGTCATATATACAGCAGAATATATACTTGTACACTGTAGAGAGTGCAGCTGTTGTTAATGTGTTACAAAACTGTCCAGTCTCTGATGAATACTGAGCTATTCTCCACCAGTCTGACTTCATGTTTACAATACTCAATACATCTGGCTGACTTTAATTGCATTAGCTTTGCTGCACCAGAGGTGGCATAACTTTCATGTGAGCTAATTAGATTTGCTCAATTTAAACAGACACATTAATGCAGCTCAGCAAGGCTCAATTAAATCTGTTTTCAAAGCAAAGGCACAGTTTGAAGCATTATGGGTAATGCTATGCAAATTGCCATATTGGCAGAGAAGTTGAGTTGTTTGCAATGCCTATTGGCACAATGCAAGTTTCTCCAGTTAGATTGTGAAATCTAAAACAGCAAGATGTCTTCTACATCCTCTTTCTTGGGGCTCTTCAAAATGGTGTATCTGCCTTTCCAAGCGAAGGAAGTGATTTGTGAGTTTGTTTAGAAAACGGACATCTTAAGATTTCATCCCAACCATTGTGCCCACTGATTTGTGTTTTATATTCTCTCTCTTACTGAGGCAACAGCAGAACCTAATAATAATACATCTTCATAATGGGATTTCAGAACAATTGTATGTTCCTGGTGTTTCAAACTTATTACACTTACCATCACTCTTACCTTTTGCTAGTGCTCAAGCACAACTATCAATTCATTTTTTTCAGTTATGTACTGAGACCCAAAGTGCTTAGCCTTGCAGGTTTACTTCTGAAGGGAAAGTCACTAACAGAATGCAACAAGCATGCCAGTAGCCTGTCACTAGGACTACTTTTCATTTTGGCATTTTAGAGATTGTTTCTCCCCACAAAATCAGGAAAAGAGGGGATCCTTTATGGGAACTCAAGTGACAAGCTGGCCTAAACTGGTACTATATTTTCTTCTTTTAAATGAGGCATACTTATAGCAAAATAAATAGTGTAAAATTGACCATGTGCTTTGAAGTTGGGGTTTTTTGTACCTAGTTTAATGTCTCCAAGCCCTTGTATCTCCTCTAGTTGCAGCTTCATTTATACCCATGTGAATAATATGCACTTTTCCCAAAGGGAAGATGAGCTAGTTAGGCCATTACATGACCTTGTTTCCAACACAACATTGCTGGAAGATATTGCAATTAAGGGGATCACAATAAAAGTAACCCTTTTATTTTAATGCTCCTGGTTGGATGCATAAAAGGCACACCATATGGTTCAAGTATTCTCAAAGGTGTGTTATGAACTGCTTTAAGGGTTTGTGTTCTGATGTGACATTTATGGAGAGGTTTATTGGTAAAAGCAGTCTCCAAAACAGGTTTTTTATGATTTTCTAACAAGTATGAAAACATTTGATATCTAGGGTCCATGGTGTGGCTGTTAGTGTATAGTGTATGCAATTCCTCACTATTTTGTGTGGGAATTTGTAGCCTCCTCCACCTTTTTTTTATGGCGCTATAGAAAAATTGCTTTTTTTGAAGGAAAAAATTCACAGATTTGTTAGGATTTTCTTGACTTTTGCATGACTTTGAAGAGAATTTAAGTGGAGGGAGAGTATTCTCTACTGACCACAGAATAGGGCTCATGAGCTTAAAATCAAACATTTGTGTAAACAGAAGATACAGCTTAGTGTGTAAAATCAGAGCAACATTAGAGGTAGAAGCCAATTATTGAATCTCATTGTCTCATATTTCCGACACTTATGCACAGTTATGCCTTATTACTGGAGTAGTAATCACAGTAAATTTAAAATACTTTGACACCAAGAGGCTCTCAAAAGAGTGAAAATCGGCAGTTTTATTAAACAATATATAGAAGTTACAGCCATGATGGTGGCAGACAAACCAATATGAAGCAGATTTCTCTATGATTAGCCAATTGCACAGCACAATTATATTCAACACAGCAATTATAAATAGGAAAGAAAATCCATTTGCCATGCACTTTAGCAGATTCTATATTCCAACAGCATATCCAGCTTGGCTTTAACTTTAGTTGAATTTTTCATTTGTATTCTCAGAACTCATATGTTTCATTCTCAAACTGTAGATACTGCTGAAATAAATGTTTTAAATGGAAGTACAGTATTTTTCACAAACTTTTGGTCAGAATCTCTAGAACTCCTTCCCTCAACTTGATCTATATTCAGAAAACTGGCATCTGGCACTCTGCTCTGTTGGCTCTGTCCTCTCGGGCAGCTCTCCGGTAATGCATATCCAGGCTATAATGTTTTCAGAATTTTTGCTGTGTCATCTCCACCTCAGGGCATTTGCCCTAAGTGATGAAGTAAGTGGTCCTGGTTCAGGGCAAATTTGGGAGAAAATGTCCAAACTGCTACTAGAATAGGAAAGTAGCCCCATACTGGAACAAAAAGTTTGACAAAGTTTTTGGCATTGTACATTCCAGAGTTCAGATTTCAGATACAGTGTCAACTGCTGAAGTGTCAATGCCTTGAAAACAAAACACATTCTCTGAAAACCTTCAAGTTATCTTCAGGTAATTATGTAATTAAAATTTATTAAAGATATGAAAAAGCGAGAAGCTTGTGAATTAGATTATATTCAGTGCTCACATAATTTGTGCCGAATATCACTCCTGAATATTTTTCTGCTCAATAGTAAACAATTAAATAATTTAAATAATTCTAAAATATGGTTTTAGTAATAATATAGGGTTTAAATTACTTCTTAAATTTATTTTCTCTTTCTGTCTAAAATGTCATGTTTAGTGTGTAAAGAATAATCCTTCACAAAACTTTGACACACAACACATGAAACCTAACTGCAGAAGGTGAGTTTGCTTATGTTTTTTATTATACTCATCCTGGGATAGTTTCAGGGAAAACATTTGGGATAAAAACTAGCTTAATTGCATTTTATTTTTTTAATTCTAAACTTGACAACATTTAAACTATATACCTTTTGAACAAAACATGGCCTTTAATTAAAGTATTCCCAGCTGGAAGCGTTATAATTCTAATGCTTATTTATTAATATGACTTGTAATGCATAAAAATACCGTTGCAGTTATAGAAAAGTCAATTAGGGCAACACCGTAGAGGACATACTCTAAAAGGATAAAATGTAGTAATAATAACAACAACAACAACAAGTACTTTCATCTAGAAGGATTTAAAATTAGATTATGAAGGTGACATGGTGTCTCCATGTTTAAAGTCTCAGACTACCTCTGTTTGATTCCAGTCATTATGTGACTGACTCTTCATGTTCCAAGAAATGTTTTCCACTATAAGTTGAGTTCATGCCCTCTCTCTTTTAAGGGGAATAAGAAGATGAAAGCATTTGAGATGAAAAACTGTTCAAAACAGGCAAACACTTTTGGGTCAAAGAAACTTTAGAATTTTTGCCTCTCTACCTTTGGATTTTTTAACATGTATTTGAAAAAGGATTATCTAAAAGTTTTGTGTTGCACCAGATTTCTTTTCTATGACTATGAAAGAACATGTCCTTGGAACACCGTTAACCTAACCAAAGATTCAAATTTAATATGCTTGTCTTTCACATTGTTTGCAGAGAAATTTCTGTGAAGAATCTCCATATGTTTTATCTGTTCCTTTTCTGTTCTAGAAAATCTTCAGATATCTGTAGATTTTTCCTCATGTCGTAGCACTGGTGCCTATTTCAATTGCTCAACAATATTTCTACATAGTATAGAAATGAGTCTTTTATATAATGATGCCATTTCTTTTTGATCTCAAATCACAGCATATTGGGCTGCTCTTCTGAGATCAACTCCTTTTTCCACGTTATTATAAAGAAGGTCAAGACATGCTACTCTGGTATTTACACATGGAAAAGATGGGTAAAGAGAGGTTTTTCATTATGACAGGCAAAGGTGCAAATAGATCCAATGACTTGATTAAATCAGACAAAAGTTCAAGCAGGAAGTACAACTACACATTGAAACAGACTTCTCAAGAGATATAATGGTGCAGTTTTCAAAATAAGATGAAATATGTTTTAAGTTCTGGGCCTAATACTGTTTTTGAGGATGCTTGCCACTTGTGGTCAGGCAAGTTGATCACGTCCATCACTTCTGATCTCCAGGTCTATTCATATAGAATAAAGGTTGCAAACCCTCCAACTTGCAATGGTCATAGTGTGGTGCATCATACTTGGAAGCATCTCAGAGAGAAGCCTTTATGGCAACTAGGCAGTTCCTCATTCAACAAATATGAAATGCAGTGGAGATTCTTTTCACATTCTATAGAAAATCCTACATTTTTTCATAATGCTTTATTCAAACACAAGTTTTAAACCACTTTTCTGGGAGAACAATATTTGGATTTGATGGAAAAAAGTCTTCAAAATTAAAACAATAATTTTAGGAGCTGTATCTTTCTGAAGCCATTTAAAAATTTGTGTGTGTTTGATGGTATTCCAGAACTCTTCTTGGTATATTGTTTAGAGCAGAAAACTCAAAATCTTCAAATGCAAATATAACATCATATTTATGCTTGTCAGTTTGATACATTTATTATCTCCTTTTTTTTTAAATCCAGTGAAAGAAGTTAAATAATTTTGTTTCTCAAAAAACAAGGACTCTATTGGTAATTTTTTCTATTTTACAAGCCATTTTGTTTTATTCTCTATCATATTGGGGTTATTACAAAGTTTTAAGAAAACAATCTGGTATATTTAAAAAGTATAAGATTGTATTTTAAATTCAATTTTCACAATGTAGCAGATGAAATTTTTCTGACCAGCTAGTTATGAGTTTGCTGGTCCTGACTATTTTTTGAGTGTTATAAGCTATGCAGAACTAGAAAAATTACAGTCAGGACCATCTAAAGTTTATGCCTAATGGGAAGGTATTTGGATTGGTGACTATGCAACATGAAACTAAAAGAAGCCATTAAAATATTTATTTATTTACTTTTTTTAAAATTATCATTTATTTATTTATGACCTGGTTGCAGAACCCTGACATTAAAAACCTGTCTGGTTTCATATGAAATTTTCCTCTCTGAAAAGAAATAAAAGCATAGCGGAGAAGAATGTGGACTTTTCCTAAGTGATTTTCTTTTTTATCTGTATGTATAGATGGCATATCTGGCACCTTTGGAGAGGTGAGTTAAAAACACTTTTTCATGTACTCTGCCTCCCTTTCAAAGTATTTGTTGCGAGGTATTTGTTTGCAGAAGCTCATCTTGAGTTGATGTGTATTTGCATTGGCCTTTTCTGGATATAGAGCCTCAAGCCTGCTCCTAAAATCTGTTGGGATCAATATGACATATGCTACATATCTCCTTGAGAAGTGTAGAAATTCTGAGAAAGCTAATTTAAGAAACCATGAATATGGAAAAAATTATCTACTACACTGGTTAAAAAAATGTATACGTTTACATATAGATGGAACATTTTATAAAGTGAATGTGATTCAGGAACTCACACATGCTCTGATAGTGCATGTAATTATTGAAAGCAGCTGATTTTGCTAACTGAAGGCAGTTAACTGGGTGCAGATGTGCTCCAACTGCATGTACATAAATTCTGTTCGGAGGAGTGGAGGAATTTAAACCCAATTATCACGAACAGTTCAACTTTCAAAATTTCACAGAAAAATAGGATCCATCATGGTAGAAAGGAGCAATCCCCAAAGAATCATTGTTGTGATGATTCACATAACTTGCTTTTAGAGACAACAGTTGTGCAAATGCCAGATACAATGAATCTCGAATGTTAAATGTACACTTGAGAGTTCCTAAAGACTATGTTAACACTTTAAGCAATTTGCTGTGTATATGAGTATATAAAGAAAGCCTCATTTACACAGACTCATTCTCTGATAAATGGACTACACCAATTATGTATTATGCTTTTGGAGACATTTTTGTTTAATATTAATTATGATTTTGATACACCATAGCAAATCTTTCCTGGCCTCTACACAACCTAACTATTTTAGAAAATAGCATAATTTGTAAAGTTATATAGTTCCAGTAAATTGAATGCCATTTAATTATTGCAGTAACGTATAGTATGAAAAATTACAATTTTGTACATGGTTGCACCCCAATGTAAGTTACATCCTAGAAGTTTTACCATTCCTTTTGCAAGCAAACTACTATAAATCTTTAAATGAAAAATGGCCATATTTTTAAGGTGATGTCGGGTGATGTAGACTTTATGCTAGAGGCTGCTCATTCTTCTGAGTGGTTCCAAAGAAGTTAGATACACCATCAGAAGTAAGTTCATAAAGATCAGGACCACCTCCAACAATGCCGTTCCTTGAATATTTCAAATTGAGTATTTCATTTTGCAAGACGTCAAGTTTTTTAGTAATTTCTCACTCATGCTGTGGCCTTATAGCACAAGAGACAATACCAGATTCTCTGAATGTTGCAGATCTTATACCACGCTAAATACCATCAATGAATTAGTTAGGACATAAACCTAAAGAAGAACTCAGACAATTCCCTAAATACTCTGCAAATGAAGACAGAGATATTTGAGGTTGCCTAGGCTGAGATGAACTGAACTCATCTTGCATATCTTCCAGAATGGAGGCCTGTTTGCTTCAGGAAAGTCTTTTCAAAGCAAAGCTGCTGCAATTTTTTTCATGTATGTTTCATGAGAAATACCTTAAATCAATGCCTCATCTGATTTTAGGACAAGCTCTCTGAATTAGATTTATATGTTTGTTACAAATTCAAAGTATGGTGTTTCAAGTGGTAAAGGGTAGGTTATTATCTCAAAAATCATGGGTAGATACCTTTGTGTGGAACAGAGTCCAGTTGGACAAACATTACTTATGTCATTATTAATAACAGGATCAAACAGTTAATTTGTGACAATTTGCAGTGGTACCAGACCATTGTATATCACTATTTATAACTACAAAATATCTTCCAGAACAGCCAACATGAATTATTCATAACCTAATTCTTTTCTTGATTTTTATGCTAGTACCAGCAGGAGATGCCCAGAAGTTGGGGAGGGATCACAGGTCAGCAGAGCACCTGAAGAGCAGCACAAAGGAATTCCAGCCATTCCAGCCATTCCAGTGAGTTGGTTTCATTGGGGGGGAGGGGGTGGATCCTTAACTTAAATGGCTCTATGCAAATGAACACAGCATGGGGAATGAACAACTGGATTTAAAGATGTTCACATGCCTGCAGTACCACACTCTTACAGGAGCCATGGAGACATGGTGGGATGGCTGCTATGACTGGAGTACTAGGATGGAGTGATCCAGGCTGTTTGTGAAGGACAGGCAGAGGTGATGAGGGCAGCAGAACACAGTGTTATACTTGCTGAACTTTCTTCTGAGTGAACAGGAGATAATCTCCTGGCACACCTTTTTCCTTTCTGGATTTACACTGGCCAAAAATTTCTGAGTCCGCTGTGTGGTGTTGTTGGTGACATTCAGTGACTCATCATGTGTTATATTGAATGAATAAAGCTAAAATTCAGCTACTCTGAGCCTCGTGAGTGATCCTTGCAAGCATAATCCTCATAGGCTAAATGCACACGTGCAAGCAAAATTTACATTCCTTACATGCCTGTCTGGGTTATTTGACCATGCCTCCATGCCTTTGAAGCAGTCTTTGTCTACCATCAAGGAAAAACCTATTATTTCAGAAGTTGCCCAAAACTCTATAATAAAGCACTTTATTCACTGACTTATGACTGCAAAGCTACCAGACATGCTCAGTACCTTTTCTGAACTCTATTTATTTGCAAAAGTATATTTATTCTTAGTATGTAACCTGGTGTTTAAACCAGTTTTGATAGTTACAGCCCTTAGAAGATGCAGTACTTCAGAACTGGGAATATGGGAACATGAGCTTTAAAAGACAATTTGCTATCATCTCATGAGTTTCCCTTCTCTTTTTTTCATACCCCCCAAAAAAAAGTTCCTATTTGGTTAAATTATGAGCCCTTAAAGTGATCTTTTCATACCTATAGTAGGTATCTTTTAGCCTAGCAGTCAGCTTTCTGCAGTTTTCTTTGATAGAGAGCTTCCCCCTGTTCTTCGTAGCCTGCACAGACAAGAAGACTGCATCTCCAGGAACAAATGAACATGCTCCATCTGAGGCAGGCAGAGATGAAATAGGGCATTATTTGAAGTTTCGTTGTGCAGGAGTAGGAGGTCATAGAATCTGACTAATGAGAGCAATTTCTTTGTACAGCAGGGAGCAGAGACCAGCATTCCTGAGTCTCCAAGATCTCCTCTGATTAACAAAGAGGTGTGGAACCACAGCAATGCCAACAGCTCATCCCTATGGCTTCCACTGAAATTTTCAGTGGTGGTAGGGATAATCTCATATTCCACCATGCCTGGTACCACCTAGAGAAGGAGACTGCAGTATCAAAACATGGAATCAATATTTTTCCAATTGTTAGTCGAAGCCATAATGCCCTTTAGCTGATGAGAACCCTCACTGAAGATAGACAGAGTGAACTTCCTACCCCAGTATGCTAAAGTGTTGTCCTGGTGCTGGCATCTGTGTGCTCTGCATTTAAGGCAGGACTAAAACAAGACTGAGATTTTAGTGGGGGCTAACAGGAAAAGTTACCAGCAGAACCCACTGATGTGTGCATTTTCAGTACCCATATCTTTAGTACATAAGCACAGCAATTTTTCTTTTCTTCCCTCCATTTTTCCCAGACTTCATTCAGTTTACAGTGCAGAATGAACTGTTAATCAATCAAGTCATGCACTGCAAGAGGCTTTCAAGGGACCTCTGTCTCTTCTGCTGCAGAATTTGTGAGCTGGGTGGTTTATCAAATGGCGTCACTGAGTTTTCCCTGTCCTTTCATCATACACCCTTGCCTAGCACTGTGATTTTTGAAAACTTGTACTTGACTATGAACTGTAACTGTAGGTTAATAACTGCCTCAGTTATTTCTGAAATCTATACTTTCCTGTCAGGTCTTAGTTTAAATTGATCAGTAAGTTCAAAAATGAACAAATGTGACTGTGTGTGCACAGACAGGAACAAAAACATGTCTTAGAAAATTAGGCTAAAATGTTTTCTTGGTTATGATGATTTACTGCTGCTTTTGTAAAATCAGATTGTACTTCTGCCTCTAAAAGAAATAAAGAGAAGCTTACATTAATTGAAGTTACTTTGTTTCTGGTTACCCAAAAGTGATATTTGATGCTCAGAAGAGTTTAGGTCAAGGTTTGCAAATCAGGTCAGTAAG
This sequence comes from Molothrus aeneus, assembly GCF_037042795.1. Taxonomy (NCBI): domain Eukaryota; kingdom Metazoa; phylum Chordata; class Aves; order Passeriformes; family Icteridae; genus Molothrus; species Molothrus aeneus. The sequence continues at coordinate 33,561,711 of NC_089650.1, read as the reverse complement.
AACTCTGTATATAAAATGCAAAAATTCAGTCTTAAATTAAAGACTACATTTTTGCCTCTATTTGCTTTATTCCAGTTTCCAATTATTAAAATGAGAATAGCACCATCTTTAGTGTCTTTAGAGATATGTCATAAAGAAAAATATATTACATATAAAGGAAAATGAAGAAAGAGGGTCAAATATTTGCTTGCTCATAAATAGCCAAAACACGTTCAAAGATCCACTTCACAGAAAAACTGACTTCTCTGAGGACTGGAAGAAAAGTCAAAATTCCAAACAAACCACATTTTCCATTCTTCTTTTAGGAAATAAAAGCATAAAGAGAAGCAAAATTGCTTTGTTTTATTTATAGCAAATATTCTACACAGAAAGTGTCTAAAATACACTGGATCTTAGAATCCTGAGAAAGACAGCCCATATATATATTTTTTTCTCTTATGAGAGACCATTCAGGAAGTGACAACCAGAGCTTGGAATCTGGGAACTTGATTGCTTGGGGTTTGGTACTGAAACTCTGCAGTGCTCTGCTCCATGGCAAGAGTACTGTAAGAGAGAAGAGTCCAGATTTCGGCTTTTAAAGGGGTTCAAAATGGATTTAAATTCTTTAGGCTTCACAGTATGTTTCAAACATTCACCTACTGTGTGACAGAGCTCTATGTCTGAACAGCTTCTTCCACTTAGATAGTAGGTTTTGAACTTTGTTTCCTCATCTCCAAAATGCCTCATACTCTATGCTGTGCCCAGATCAGTATTTAAGGCACACACCCCAATCCAGACTGTATTCAAACTCCTGCAGTGCTGGGTTGGGATCATAGCTTTCAAAATCCTTGTTTCCCAGTATCTGGATCCTGCAAGCCTCAAGAACAAGCTTTATATCCTCACCTTTCCATCTGTGGAACAGGCTCACCTAAGTCTCATTCTATGCACAGAGGGATTTGTAATGAATTATCCTTGCTGCACTGCTTACTATGAATGAGTGACATTTCCCACCTACCTTTTATAGCACCCTGGTCTCAGCTTCCCCTTTACTTGCCTGTCACTTTGCAAGTTGTGGAATGACCAACAGGTTCCCTCTTGACCAGTCAAACACCCCGTTTTTCTAGGGAACACCGCCTGTTTGTAGCTTAAAATTTGGTCTAAAAAATGATAATTAAGATTTAAGAGAAAAATAATTAAAAATTAATCAGTTTCTGAGAACTCTGTTCAACAAAAGCTTATTGTTAAATTCAGGTGGAGTAGCCACCTCCCTTCTCTGACTGCATAACCAGCAGCCTTTGTGGTCCTTTAAGTTGTGCACTCTCAATCATTTGAAAAGCAATGTCTGGGAACTAGGATGTAATGATATGTGAGCAGCCCTTGCCAAATGTTTCTTGCTTACCAGGAATGCCCAAAGTGAGTTTGCTTTGAGACTGTACCTACTATGGTCACCCTCAATCTCAACTGCAGAGCCTAATGAGTGAAGTTAGGTACTTCAAAATGAAGCCCAGGTTTGAGCGATGTTGAGAGAGGGCAGGAAACCCTGTGATTCCCATTTGGGACAGGAAGCTTATGGTGGTCTTGAAAAAACACAAAAATCTCTGTACAGTCCAGGTTTGAAACTACTCCTAATCAATCACGCGTAGCTGGTAATTAGAAAGCTGAGTAATCACAGCAGTTTCCACTGAAAACCAGAGCAATGAGAGGACAGTTTCATCCAAGCACACATACAGCATTCAGAAACGTCAGCAAAAATGAGGGAGACAAAATCAGTCACCACCAGTGATCCTCTGTGGCTAGTGCCTTCCTATCTGGAGTAGTTTCCTTTTGCAAAAAAAAAAAAAAAAAAATCATTAGGAGGCTTTTATTGCAGGCATCATACACCACTGAAGAAGATTTGCATTTCATGGCCAACCTTGTCCATTATTACATTCTGGACAAGACTCCATCCTGTAACTATTTTCTAAGAAGATTCACTCAAGTGAGTCCCAGGGAGGATGCAGGTGGAAAAACATCTTGATAGATTCCCAGCTGATTTATGTCCAGTACATAAAGGAGCATACAAGATTGGAGAGGGGCTTCACAAGGACATGTAGTGGCAGGACAAGGGGAAATGGCCTTAAACTGAAGGAGATTTAGATCAGTTATTAGGAGAAACTCTTTACTATAAGGCTGGGGAGGCACTGTGACAGGTTGCTCAGAGAGGCTGTGGATTCCCCATCGCTGGAGGTGTTCAAGACCAGGTGGGATAGGGGCCCGAGTAACCTGGGATAGGGGCAGGTTCCCTGCCCACATTTGCGTGCTGTGAATTACTCGATCTTTAAGGGCCCTTCTCCAAATTTTTCTATGGTTCTAGCAATCTATATATGTGGATTAAGAACTAAGCATGTGAATTTTGTTCGGACTAAAGACTTTTGGAGCATTCATGAAGAGCTGTGAGTAACTCTAGGTTTTACCAAAAGTCTTACAAGTTTAGGATCTGAAAAATCATAAAAATTGTCAGAGAAATTAATTCAAGACTGAGACAGCTCTAGACAAGCAGTAGATGAGTGGATAGTGTTAATAATGGATTTAAGAATTGTACATCACCACATTCAAACAGTAAAACTGACTCAAAAGAGGAGGCAGGGTTCCCACAGAAAACAATTGTGTATTATCAGGAAAGATGCCTATGCTGCCATTCTAGTATACAAAACCAGAGGGACTGAATTGAACTAAACTGACAGTTTCTAACTTCCAACTGTTTGAATTTATAATCTACATACTTTTTTTTTAAAGTATTATCTATCAACAGCCCAATTCTGCCAGATTTGCAAGAGTACCTAGCAGCAAAGAGGATTTGTATCATTGGGTTCCAGCAGATAAATCACTTTTTCAAAACATTTTGGAGTTGCATGCATTTACATAAAATTTTAGAAACAGATAAACTGATATTTGCATTCAACCAGAGTCTTGGAGGAAGTTAGTCATGGAAGAATTCTCCTTTTTCTTGTTTTGAAAAGCTAATATAGTTTTCAACAGTTTTAAAAAATAAAAATTTGTGTATGCCCTTACATGCAAAATAAATGTGAAAGGGGTTTAATTTTTAGCAAAGTGTTCTTAAGCAGTATAATGTATATCCCAGTGATTATTTTATTAAACTTACATTTAAAGTTATAAGCACAGTGCTAATGGACAAAAATTAATTTATAAATTAATATAGTATAACACTTTTTTCAGTACTGTTTTTGTAGGAGAAGAGGAAATTGTTGTAAGAAAGTGAGGTGCCTTGGTCATGAACTTCAAATATTGTATGAAGCAGAAAACAAATTATTTGTTTGGAGAAGATGGTAGCACAGAATAGTGTGAGCACAGATATCTGTGAGCTCTTTTCTATAAGCAATATTTTGGCTTGAATAAATATCTTGTACTGTCAAATCTCACTACTGTGAGTGTTTTATATGCCCCATTCTAGTCTATGCAACATACTGAAGTTAATGGCCAGTACAGTCACTATTCCTAATGCAGTAAATGACTTTGTTTTCATCTTTAGGTTCCTGAGGAGTAACACAAGCATAAAGCATATATGAAATATAGTTCTATTAGAGTACTTAACTAAATTATGAGCTTCAAAGTAGAAAAGCTGCCAGTTCTGTAGGATGATGCCTTCTATATTTTTAAATGTAACAAAAATATAAGGCTGCATGTTTCTTTCTAAAAGGTAAAACCAAAAATCCACACCTGCATTACAAAAGTAATAAACAAATTACATAAATATTTCATATGAGAAAACAGGTGCTCCTAAAAGCTGGGTATTTGAGGATAAGCAAACTTTGAAAGGAAGAAACTCTTTCAAAATCTTCTTAAAATGGCTTAATTCCTCCCACATATTTATATGAAGAAATGTTATGACAACCATACAAGAGGATGACAACAGGACTTTTGAAATAACCCTTACACTAGTAGGTTATTATAGCCAGTGTTTCTATATTTGTATGCAAATGCCAGCTGAACTACTTTGCAATTCCGTAACTTCTCATGGCCTAATTTCTAAACAGAAAATCAGTTACATAATATAACAGCAGGAAATAGAATTTCTTCATGTTTTCATTTTTATTAATTTTTGTGTCAAATAAGTCCCAGGCTCCTAAATTATTTTCTAAAGATTTGAATGTTCCTGCATAATCCTTTTCTACATCATTCACTAGTGAGTGTCATTGACAGTTTTGTATCTATACCCTATTAAACAAACCCAAACAACAAACCTCTATGTTCAGACACAAGGAAATTTTACAGCATTGTTATTGGCAATGCTTTTGTTTGTAAAACAGCTAGTGGTAGCAATACAAAAGTAAGCACCAACCAAATGCATCTATTGGACACTGGTGGCTGTCAGGAAGAGGTAACCAGCAGACAGTACCAGCTGTCCCATCTACAATAAGAACTGCATATAATATTTTCCATAACTGGGTTCCTTCATAGGTCTCTTTTTTTCATTATTGTTCTGCTTTGTTTTGTTCTGTTTTCTGTGTGTCTATTAATGTGTGCCCCATTCTAACCAAAATAAGCATCATATTTCTGGCCAAATAAGGATTCACGCTGTTTTCTGAGCTGCACTCTTGTCTTGAAAGAGATACTAAAATTTGCACTTTTCAGCTTTCTGCATAATGCAAGAAACATCTGGAAAGAATGAAAACAATGTTCTAATCCATTTGTCAAGTTTCTATTACATCAAGCCTCTGGAAAAGGTCCTTTTGGCAAATGAAATCAATAGGCAAAAATTACATCTGTGATAAACCCTAATACTTTAACAGTAGCTTAAATCTCACTCAAACTACACAAGTTTTGTGTATATTGTTTTAGTCATAAGAAAGTATATGTGAATTATTTATTCAGCACTAATTCCTGCAGCATTATCTAAGCTTTGGAAATTGTTAACCTCCATAACTCTGCAGGGCACTTGCATGGGTGGTGTTAAACATGGGCAGTGTTAAACATTTCTGCCAGCAATCCAGAAACAATATCCTTTTATCAGAGATATTGGGGAGAAACAATCATTCCCCTTGCAGCAGCAGTAGGGTGCAATAAATCCCTCAATAAGCAGCACCTGGAACTCTGGTGCCTGTGGAAATGACTCTGAGCCCTCCCAGCACAAGGGAGACCTCAAAGGCAACTGCCATCAAAGATACTTATGTCGCTGTGGCAAAGATTCACAAGCTGGTTGATGAGAAAATAAAAGAAAAAGGAAAAAAAAAATTAAAACTTTAGTATTGTGTTCATAGTGCAAGTTAAATAACTAAATATTTTTTGCATCAATATGAATTATGTATTTAAAGGAGTATTTAAGAAAGGATAAATATGGATGTTTAGATTAACTTACACAGTAATGACAGTATTAATATGACATATATCCTTTTGATTAAATGGGTCAAAACTGTCACATGGCTGTACTTAGTTTTAATTATCATCGCAGTTCCAACTAGAGTCCCTGAAAATTAGGTGGCCTTTTCCATTATTTGTAAATAGCAAACATTTTATTTTTCTATTAATCTGTCAATTTTCACTGTTCAGTGGGAGACGCGTTATCCTGGGCCTTAACAAGACTGTGCTGACTAAACGTGCCAATGAAATGCGATATTCAGTTGAAATAGTGAGTTGGACTATAAATAACAATTTTCAAATTTGATGAAATTATGATGCACCTATCCTGTAAAAACAAACAAACAAACTAAGTCAGTCCTTGTGCCTGGTTTTGGTTCTGGCAGTTCTTGTGCTGTTCAGTCACAACCTCATCCATTTATTTTACACAATTCCACCATATGCAGAAGGCTACTTGGCATTCAGCTGAGCCTTTTTTTAAAAGGATAGTAAGAAGAAAATATTTTGTGTTCACTCATCAATATTCTCTCAGTGTTGAGGAATTACTCAGCTAGACCCTGTTAGATAAGAAAAGAATATTGAATATTGTAGCTGGAAACAGGAACACTCTTGATCCTAGGATAATTTTAATTGATGCAGACAAGGAAGCTGAAGGATAGAGAAAATATTTTCTGTGTTCTTTAATTTTGTTCTGTAACTTAGCTGTAGGAATCTATATCTGAAAAAGCCTTGAAAGAAATAATGCCGTGTCTTTATTTTATTCTTACTATAAACCACAACTAAGTAGTTCTAAAACATATTTATTTAACACAATCTTATTTTTACTACCACTCAGACAGAGAGCCAAAATAGAGTAGGTTTGCTTTCTTTTACTCTTCATTAGATGTTTACATAGCCAGCCTATTTCAGAAATTTTCACATTGAGTTGTAAGAGAAAACAGTTAGTTTGCCCTGGTATTATTTATGGTACAGAAATGGGAGGAGAGATTGCAGCAAAATCTTTAAACTCTGTGGATGTGATTAATTTACTGCTATTTTTCCACTATATGTTTTCATATATTCTCTTCAAATATTGGTTATTTATCACTTAGTAATTTAGGCATTATGAAGGCATGGAAGTAGTGTTAACACTGTCCAGCTACTGGTTTCCAATTTAATTTACTTTAATAACCTGCTCAGTTATTTGGCTAGTCTTCAGAGGACATAAATTAGTCTCATGCTCTCAGTTGCTTCCTAAAATGCCCATCTATGTGCTGACTACAAGGGGAGCCCTGGGAGACCAGCTGCCAGCTTAGTTGTCTGAATCTACATGATGCAATTGAGCTCCTCTTGAAGTCAAAGGAAAGACTGATTTAAATTTGCCTGACAATATGTTTGTTTACAAATTCTAACTTGTCCCACAGGTGGTATAAAAATTATTGACATAGCTGCAATAGCCATATAATGCTTCCCAAAGGCAATCAGGAACGCTGGAGATTGCAGGTATGCATGTAACAAAAAGAAAGTAGATATGATTTTGTTTATTAGCTTTCTGAATAAGAGTAAACAATAAAAGTCATGGAAAAATAAGAATTGAAGGAGCTTTAAGAGCATCACCTGGACTTTCCTTCTGCCCCAGGTCAGAGTCACATTGTGGCAGATGCTATTCCTATCATGGACTACTCTTGACAAATTGCCTGAGTTGTCCTTATAAAGGTTCAAAGATTAAGACTCCATAATTTCCCCAGTCAAATTATTCCAGCTACTCATTATCCATGCTATTTGAAAGCTTTTTCTGCTTCTTAACTCGAATCCCTCCTGGTGCAGTTAGCATCCACTAATACCTATCACGCCTGCTATGATACGTAGGGAACAATTATTTTACTTTTGCAATAGCTTTTTTGCTTGTTTCACTTTAATATGATGATTTTTCATTAAAGGCAGAAGCAAAAAGGTGGGTAAATAACATCAGACGTCTCAGTATCATATGGCAACATCCTTCCAAACCAGGGAGTAACAGATGAGCATCTCTGCCCTTCTTTTTATGACTAAAAGACTGGAATGAGTTTTCAGGATGTCAGATGTTTCTTATAAATTTTCTCTGTCCTAAATTTTGGTATATCTAATTTCTATTACTATCTGTTCTACCCTTTTAGCAATCTGACTTAAATTCCATTTTCTTTACACCTAAATGCCAAGTATTGAGGATACAGACTAGATTAAAAAAGCCTTTGTCTGCTGATATTTTGTACTGGCCCAATATCAAAATGCTGTAAAAGCAGCACCTGACATCCCAGCCTTCTAAGTGAACTTGATCCTGAAGGTTCTGGACCTTGGCAGTGGTACTTGGCTGGCATCCTCCATCCACATAGCCCCAAAAATGAGGAAGAATGATTGCCCTGCACAAATTGTGATTGAAATCTCTACTCATATTTTTAAATCATGACAGAAGGTGAGATGGAGATTTTGAGGTCTGTTTTAGAGGTGAATTTTGAAGACTGTTTTTCCTCTTAATAGAGATGTTATTGTTACCTTTTAAGGCAAAGTTCTTTTACAGAAGTCTTAAGGAAGAAACTGGAATTGTCAGGGTTTTGCTTCAAAAGACATTTCATGTTTGGCAGAAGTTTGTACCAGATTGTTTGCAGAAGTTGTACAAAGCCAGGATACAATTTGGTCATTGTTAATTAGTTTATTAAAAACAATTTCTAACTTGCAATGATGCTCAATCCTTGCAGGAAATTAGGATGTCATGCTTTCATTACTGCATTGAACAATGTTTTCAGTCACCCTGGTTGTTCACAGAATAATCACCATCTTGGATTGTGATGTCCTTATAGCTGTAATGAACTCACCACAGACGGGAACAGTGGAAGAGTACAGGAAAGTTAAGAATCTAAAGCAGGAAGATTTCTTGTAAGTTTTAAAAGAATAGAGAACACTGTGCTCATACAAGGTAAAAAAAACCCCACAAAACCAAAAAAACAAATAGCTGGTATAAATAGTTACTTTGCCTCAAGCCAAAAACTCTGCTGCAATCATGGCTTGTCTCAGAGCACCTTTAGCTTGTTACTATGGAGGGTGGTGTTTTCAGGCTCTCCACTGTGACAGACCAGGCCACTGAAAGCATCAGCTTACTGCAGCCATCTCCTCAAACATCACTCCACCAAAGGTGCAATCCAGGTTTATACAGGCCCTCACAGAATATTTTCCACAGCCAGAATGCCCCTTAATCCTAGCAGCTGGCAAAACCATATTTCTGAAGACAGCTCTTCCATGCAGATTTTGAATTATAAATATCACTGTTTTCAGTTTGTCAGCTTGAAGTCAGCCCCAGACATTAACAAGACTATTTAATGCTTGTTTACATTAGAGATGTATGAATAGATACCTGAGTCAAACAAAATCTTGAATGCAATTTTTGAATAGAAGTGTTAAAGGTGCAATCTTAATTGCAGCACTGCATTTAGACCCAAATGGTAGCAGAGTTGGCATGAATCACAGGGACAAACACAAATGCTGTCACAACAGAGGAGGAAGTGTGAGCTAAGAAACCTAGAGGAGGTGACTACTCAGGGGGGAAATAAAGCAGCAGAAATATTTACAGGGCACTGTCTTAATAGCGCTTGACACATTGAAGTGAAACATGGATATTTATGTTCTATGTATAAGGTTTTCCTTGCAATTTCATTTTAATTAAATATCCTTTTATTCAGCCTCTCTAAGTTTGTTGCATGGTGCTATTAGTTGGCATCGCTATGCCAGGATTTGTCTGCACATTTCATTATTTGAGAACTGACTACATTGGGAACTGCCTCTAGCCTTGGGCAGGAGCAGCTTTTGAGACCTACCAGGCTGAGATTTGTGGGAGTTCATGTACTCTTCTTTACCAGTTGTGCAGGAAAGATGAATTTAACTGTGCACTTTGAAATACGCAGAGCAATCTTGATGATCTGACCTGTATGACAAGCCTTTCTGGTTACCTGCTAATTTATGTTGAGAACCACGAATTTCAGATAAATAGGATTTTAGTGTAAATAAATAAGAGATAGCTGTCATTGAGCAGTCTTGACTACTTATCTTGCTAAAAGCCATCAGCCCCATGTTTAATTCATTTCAAGCAATAAGCTATTTCCATCCTGGCTTTTATCTTCCCATTGGGCCACCTTTTATTAGAAGTTCTTATTACAAGCTGGCAACGTGTCACATGTGAATGAAAACTGATGAGATCAGGATGAGAATAAGTTGGGTACCTCAATTAAAGTTTGATTTTAGTAGCACTCTTCAGGTAACTTTTCAAAAGGACTATCTGGCCTTTATTAAAATTGGCAGAGTCTATCAAAAAAGCAGGTTATTCACCTCTTCATGTTCATCACCCTGGCACAATAAAGATATGTAGGATGGCAGAGATGAACAGATGTAACCATGCATGTTCAGAGACACTGCAGAAATTCAGGTTTCCATAAAGTCAGCTCAACCAATTAAAAAAGTTTCCCAATCACAATTCTGAGCCTTTACTGAGTGAGCAGCTAAGGCTGCAGTTTGAGTACAAATAATGAACTAACCACCATCTAAAGGATACAGCTTTCTTTTCACAAGATAGGTATGATACACACAGGTTCTTTGTTCTTTATTAATTTCTTTTCTGTGGTTTCTCCTAACTTTACAAAATTGTCATATTTTTTTTCCAAAGACCTTATTTTAAGAACATATGACAGCAAAAGGTAAAGAGAATTGACTTTTCCAAGTTAGGTTTAATATCTAGGTTAATTTTATTTCTTTAGTACATGCTTTTTTTGGTCTGTGTAAATTTAAGACTGGCATTTATAGCCAGATTTTTGAAATTATGTAGGCAGCTTTTTTATGTTTTTAAAATTAAAGTCTATTTTTTTTTGCTTCAGTCTCCTGAATATATAAATATTTTAGATTTTATAACGTTAATACTTCCTATCTTTCCTTTTCAGTTGTGATATTAGTCACAAGGACTGGAAAATGAGCAGATTCCACAATACTGGAACACATAAAAGTAGATAAATAAGAGACAATAATAAGATCATGCCTATTTCACTGCAAATCATATTTTTATTTATAAATAACTCATATGTCACTGAAAATAGATATAGTGCCCATATTTTCCTTATAAACCTGTTATCAGTACTCCTGTAATCAAAGGCACATGCTTAATATCTAGGTATCTCTTATCTTTGACACTTCTAGACCTTTTTCCAATATTCAAGTAAAATAAAAATATTACTGCTCATCCTTATAAAAGAAATTTGAATTATGAAGTAAAAAATAAAACTAGAACTAAGCCTTTAAACTAAAGCCTTCAAATGCTTCAAGTTCTGAAATGATCATATTGTCAAAATGGTGGTGATACAAAGCTTAAAATATTCAAAGTAAATTAATTAATCTCTTTAAAAAGCTTACTTGAAGCCTAAAATAAAGTGATGTTTCCTGATGTTGCATTTAGGAATGTCCTGTTATCTACCCCACAGCTACTCAGTCACAGAGCTGTGTTTCTGATGATAAATCCAGCTGGAATTTTGCTGGTTTGGTCTTGGTTTGTTCTAAATACATGAAAATTAAAGCTATTTTGCTAATTTAGAAAATTATGTTCTCTGCTGGAAATATTTAAATAGGATTCCCAGTAGTTTGATTTGAAACAGATTCTTCATGTGCAACACCTAACCTAATGGTCTTTTTGTTTGTTTTTTAATGAAGTAAGATTAAAATTAAATTATTACAATTCAAATAGCTGCAAACATTTTTCATGTCAACTATTTGTCATTTGATTGACAGACCTACCACAAAAATGTGAGATTTAATGATGACTTAGTTTGAAACCACAAATTTTCACAGTTATGTATTGTCTATGTTAGCAAATAATTTAAATGCAAATGCATCGACCGATAAGACTATACACTTTCATTTTAAAAAGTGGTGAGAAGTGTCTTATGGTGACCACTAAAGCAGTAAAAGTATTGCAAGAGAAGGAATTTTATGATATGTTTACCTTTCTTCTCTATATAAAAAATGTTACATACACATGGGGATTTTTCCCTATACTCAGGCTGGCCTAAAACCATGTGCAAGGATTAACACAGTATCATAAGGAAGATAAATATCACTGTCAACCAAAAGCTCTATTAAGAGTAGAAAAGGATAGAAATTCGAGTAAAACTGATTGCTAAACTAGCAAAAAAAAACCCCATGCCCAAAAAGATGCATAGCAAATTAATGTTATTTTCATATTTTAAAAAGACCTATTTTCAATTACATCTCTTAATTCAATCAGAAATTATTTGATGACATTTTCTCATTGATGTGAAATATATATATGCTTTCTGTAACTGTTAAATTTTTCAAAGGAGTCACTTAGAACAAAAAAAAAGAGATAGACTTAAAATATTCACCCTTTCTTGACATTAGGGGTATGATGAAATGTTTTAATGTCAATGTGGAAATTATTCTTAAGTTCAGCAGTGTGTCATGCTTTGGTTATGTTGAAAGAAAATGCTTTCTTCCAAAACCAATGATAGCATGGGGTTTTTTTTAAGCAATAAAAATGTATGGAGTTTTGAAAATGAAATAAAAATCATTTAGAAGAAGAAATAGAAATGAGCTTTCTTTTATTTGCCTGTGTTTCTTCCAAAATATTCAAGTATTTTTTGCTGTCTACACCCTGTTCTATGTTTTGAAGTTGCATTTTGTTGAACATTTGAGGACTCAAGCAGCGAGGTTCTCTCAGCACAGGGCACAGTCCCACACACATAAATTCCCTGTAACAACATTTTGCTGCAGCTCAGCCACAGCAAAACTTTGCTTTCCCTGTGTTGAGAAGCTCATCCAGAGGAAGAGTCTTTGCCGAGCTGTTGGCATCGAACAGAGAATCGGACGCAAACCTGCTCTAATATATTTTCCCAGCAGTGGGAAACTCCTGCTTCATCTTTACAGGCTTTTTTTTCCACATTCCCTAAACATGTCCAGAGTGGCTTAGTTAATTCATGCTGGTTTGACAGTTGGAAGAAAATATATTGTTTTTCTTTATTACACTGCAGATCAGCTTCAAATGAGCTCATAGGCATTCTTAGCATTACTTGAGAGCTTAGTGAGATAATGGTTTTAAAATCTTCAACAAACCAGTATCCAGAAGATAATACACTTCATAAAACCACTGACTTCATCTTACCACTGTTTAAATCCCTCTAGCATTTAGAGAAATTGGTGTCATTTTTTTCCAATAAAATAACACTTGTAAGGTGTTAAAAGTTCATTTTAAAGTACTGTTGATGGAGTTCACAGGAATTTGCCTTAATAGCTTTTGTAATCCCTGGGTGAAAAAGCAGACCATTTGCTTTAGCAGATTATCTGTTTGGTTGGGGTTTTTTTCCAAATAGAAAGCTGTAGAAGGGATTTAGTTTACTGACAAAGCAAAAAAGTAAAGTAATTTCATTAACTATGTTAATTTGGATTTCCCTAGAAAAAAAATCCCAAACTATAGTTTATTACATTTTCAATTACAATTAATCTATTTTTGAAATTCCAATTAAATGCCTGAGTGACAAAAATACTGTGTGATTTCAGAATTTTTTTAAAGAGAGAAGTGTAATATCCATTTTATGTTTTCCAAATTTGAAGTTACTTAGCAGATTCTATCTCAGAATTACATTCCTGATACTGGGTTTGAAATACAGCATTTATTGTTTTCTTTTGAGAACATAATGTTTTTAACATAAAGTTTTGCTTTCCGGGTCCTTTCTGGGAGAGATGAAAATGAGTGGGAAAAATAGTCTACTTACACCTTTTAGCTTAATGTACTCACAGGGCATCAAAACCATGTAAACTTCCTACTATTCAGACTAGAGTTTGTCCTTTTGAACTTTTACAAGCTTTCTCTAAATTGCCAGCTGTAAGGGATCCTTCATGAGAAAATCTCTGATTTAGGAAAGCAGGCTCAGGGAGGTAGGGTATGCAAAGTATGAGCTTAGAAGGAAAAGGCATTGGGAAATTGCCTCACTACATATAAATTTCATGCTGGTACTGTTAATAACGTTTCTCCTGATGAAATAAAATGTGATTCTTTCACCTCAATCTGTAGTTAAGGAAGATTTTTGGCAGAGACATTAGATGCACAGAGAATAATTACACATCATAATCAGAATTTAAGTAATTTCCACTCTATGACATGGGGAATTGCAAAGAGAAAGGATTATTCACACTTACATGTCTTTTGTATATAAGTTTCAAAGAGACATTTGTATAAGAAAAGACCAAAACATAAAACATAGAATAAGAGTGGAAGAAAAATAAGCCTGAGCCATACATGTCAGGCTGAAAGTTCAAGTGCTTGATCTCACCAGTGTGTACCCTTAGGAGTTCTGTTATATACAGTAATGCCAGCCATTGCATGAGACAAAATACTGATTCATAATTCCATAATAAAATATTTTCCAGTGTTGAGAATACAGAAAATGCAAAATAAGGACATTCATTAAAACACACCTTGCTAACATATCTAGCAAATAAAAAGAAATATATTCTAATCATTGAATTTCTGGAGGAGAGTTAAAATAGGCAAGGCATCTTTTCAGACAGATACATCAGTTAGTATGGCTTCCTCATATCAAGAATGATTCCAGAAATTTAAAAGTTTCATCGACATGTTCGAATTGATATATTTTGCATTACTCCTTCCCTCCTCAGCCTGTTGCTGAGCCCAGACAGAGTCACTTTGCATCTCTGAATTTCCATGCCACCTTTCTCTCTGATTTATTTTAAGACAGTAAGTTACTTAGCTTGGACAAATCAGTAGATGTCTTCTTGGTGCCTAGTGCTATGGACTTGCAGTATCTCCCAGGTTCTCTGGCTCTATCATATTACAATTTGTGACAGCAAAGATTAATTTATTGAGGCATCTTAACAATTCTTTGTAACAAAGGAAGAAAAGGAGGGCAATCTCTGACATAAAATATATTGTTATTTCTCTTGTGACAATAGTATACTTTATAGCCATCTAATGGAAATAAGATTTGCATCTTAGGCTTTTGAAAATTCTCATGGGATAAACAGAGGGAAATGAGAGCTTTTTGTCTTGATGCAACAATGTTTGATAGCCTGCTTCTTTGCACATCCTTTGTGGCTACACAACCATGTCCTTGTGGATACAAAAAGAAGAAATATTATTTGAATATAGTTTAAAGTATATTTTTCCAATATCAAATGTGTCCTCCTCTGACAGAGCCAATACTACTTCAAAATCTATCACAGTTTGACAGTGTATGCCCTGCAGCATTGAAAAGAATGTGGAAACTGGGTTTTTTTAAAAAGCATAAGAAGGGCAGCTCTCCATCTTCCATTAAGGGGACACAGAAAGACATTTTATAGATTTTAGTCACTTGAACCAGGCTGTGCACACTTTTCTGCCCCTGTGCAAAGAAGCATCTAATGACTTCCATACCCACCTGCCTCTTCCCCTTGCCTCTAGAGAAATCCGACCTGTACTACCAGTACAATCAGGATCAGATTTTGGGGCTGTGATTTTCTTCATGGGTTATGAAGTGACTTGTCAATATCACAGCACCTCTGTCCAGCTTTATTGTCAGCAACATCTGAGAAACCTTGCAATGTGTTCTGTTCAGGGAGATGTATCTATAACACTAACAATACTGCTTAGACAGAGCAATTTTGGGGAAGGATCTTTGTTTGTGTGCAGCAAAAGTTCTAAATCTGAGACAGGGTGACAGAGTGATAGTGTATTCTTGGAGTATGGCTTCTGTTAATCATGTGGGAAATGACACATTTTCTGAATGTTAGAGTTTACTTCCCAAGAGAACCATTGCATTCGTGTATTCCTGAAGGCTTTCCTGCTCGGAATGCAAACCAGTTTGCAATACTTATTCATATTCTAATTGATCTCATGAATTCCAATTTGCAAAGGAATGTATGTCAGGTCTATATTTGGCAGAATAAAAGTTTTATTTCAGTCCTTTGAGGGTGGTCACAAAAGTCAATATTACAATTGCAGGCTGTAAGATGTGTAAATTTAACTTTCCAAAAATTGTATTTACTACCTATTATAGTGAATGAGCAAGAAACTAGAAGAGAGTTTAAGGCTACCTGGGTGTAAAAGGAGAGCCCCTGTAAAAAAAGGAAATGGTAGGTAACTTATTCAACTGACTGAGGATTGATTCCTTTAATGAGAGTAAAGACCAAGTATGCGATAGGCCAGTAACATTGATTCTAGGGATTTAGGATTTGTCTGTAAACTGAAATATAAATATGTAATTTTTTTTTGCCTTCTGAGGTTGTGCATTGATTTTGTATTGGTTATTTCCATTATCCTCACAGTTTTTCCTTAAGACTCCATTTGTCCATTCAATGCCTTGTTTATTAAGAAGGAAATATTAAGAAAGTGAAGTCAAATTGATAATAACTATTCACTGCACCCTGGTAATACAGGATCTGCCAAACTTTTCCTTTTTCCAATTTTGCAAATTACTTTGGCAGTCCTTTTTTCTTTATGTTGTACACAGGCACCATTTTATTGTAGCTCAAAAAACAATCCAGTGCCCCTTGATGCAAGCTGAGGTACATATCTTAAGTGCATTTTCTATAGTGCTTCAACAGCATTTGTTGTCACTCAGTGGAATAATATGACAGAAACAAATGAGAGAGTGCTTCCTGCTTGCTAAATACAAAATGGTCTGCACACAGCTAAGAGAACTCCTGCTTTTTTTGTTTTTGAAAGTGCTTTGTGGAAAATCAAATGCTAGTGAGAGACAACACTTCTGTAACTATTTTCTGATTTGATGTAGACGTGACAGACCACCTGGGAAAAGGAAATAAATAAATAAATCTCTTTTTTTTAACATATTTATGAATTTTTAGCCTTTACATACAACAAAAAGTGACAGATAGAAATACAATTCATATAATGTGAAATAGATAACCCCATATCATTGATATACAAAATTAAGGAGTAGTGCATTAAAAATAATCCTTAGAAATATGAAACAAGGAAATCTGTATGATGAAAACAGTAGTGTAGCAGTGATTAACATCATAATTGCATTCACCGTGTAGGTTGCATTTTACCAGTAAAAAAATTGAAATAGAGCAAGCTAATATTTCTAATTTACATTTAAATACTTTCTATAAAACAAACAGTCATGCAATTAATGCCTGAGGGAATACATCATCATAAATATTCTACTCAGATAATGCCAGAGTACTTATAATACAGAGGCTACATATTTTTATTAACTCCTTTCAAAAGAATAGCAAAACTGTTGTATTTCATAATTATTTATCTCTTTGCTTCCTAAAATTCTTAGTTTCTTTTCAACAAATTAAGAATTAAATCAATGAGATTTAAGAGCAACTAAATATGGTTACTGTAACCCAGGAAAGTGGCAAACACACAAGCTCAAAATAAATTTCATTCAAAGGTCATTAAAAATGCAGTGGTTGCTATTTATCTTTTGAGTGGAAATATGAAATTTCTCTTGGAAGTTTTGTTCCTGATATGCATTTCTGATAGATTGCTTTTTATGTATAAAAAGTTTACATTTTGCATTGCAACAGTGTGAAAACCCACTTTGAAGAAGAGATGAGACTATGTGAATTTGCAACCTAGAAGCAATTTTTTCACTACAGACAAATCATTCATACATCCAGAAAATACTACAGAAGTCTAACAGAGACTTTGGAGATGCTAATTTGTTAGTATAGTAAAAATTAGGCCTACTTATTATGTGCCATGTATCCTGACATAATCACAATGAGCACTGTGAATTAGGCTGTGATGGAAAATGCTAAGTACATGTAGCTAGAATATTAGGAAGTTGTTTACTTTGGGAAAACAACTGTATTCTGGGCTAGGGTTTGTTTCAATTTTTGACAGAAAGCCTCAGGCAGCTGAGAGATAAAAACAAAATAGTAACTGTGATCACTACCTTCAACCAACCTTCTCCCTTGTGAGATGTTTCACAATAAGGAGAGGCTGTTTTTATAACTGCCTGCTTGTATTTGGGAGACAGAGCAGAGGGACGTTACACCTTCTAGATTTTCTTGCTGCCAGAATACTTTGTGAAATGTTCCCATTCCCCTCATAGAGATGAAGCAGGAAAACTGGCCATTCTCTTTTATTCATGGTATGAGATGTCAGAATGATCTGTGTTATTCTTGTCAGGTCCCTGTGCATGTGTGTACAAAGAGCACTGCACAGATGTTGGCAGTTTTGTAACCCAACAGACCAGAATCATAGAGTTTAGAATGATTTGGGTTGGGCAGGAGATTAAAACCCTCTAGTTACAGCCGCCCTGCCATGGGCAGGGACACCTTCCACTAGACCAGGTTGCTCAGAGCCACATCCAGCCTGGCCTTCAACACTTCCAGAGTTGGGACATCCACCACTTCTCTGGGAAACATGTTCCTGTGCCTTACCACCCTCACAGTAAAAAGCTTCTTCCTCATATCTAATCTAAACCTGCTCTTTTTCTGTTTGAAGCCATTTTGCTTTGTCCTGTCTCTACATGCCCTTGTAAAATGTTTCTTTCCACCTCCTGGTAGGCTCTCTTCAGACACTGAAAGGCTGTTACAAAAATCTCCCTGGAGACTTCTCTTCTCCTGGCAGAACAGCCCCAACTCTCATACAGAACTCATGTCCTATTGTGGTCATTCCAGCAAAGTGTTAATACAGAAATGCCTGACAAGGCAAGACAGCACAAAACCATTTTACACATTTTGCCATTTTACACAATAAAATGTTTATATGGTTTTTAATTCACTTTTTATACGTCAGAAAAATAAATTATGACATTTTCATTCTTGGTTCATGGGGATGTTCACAATCTCTCAGAATATTCCCATTCTCACTCTTGCTAGATCTGAGTATAGGAGGGCTCTTTTGGATAATTAGGAGGAAAAAATAGCCTTTCAATCACAGAAATGTAGACTCATTCTCAGGATTTTTTAAATTATGGTTGCATAATTATTCATTTAATAGTTGCATAGCAGTAATTATAAATAATTGTCTTACAAAAAGTCCTACTTTCTACAAAAAACATGCAATTGTTCTGGAGAAAAGAAAAACTTGTCAATTTATTCCAGTCACATCATCTGCAAATTTATCTGTAAATATGTCTCAAACCAGGGTCCCCTATTTTCAAGATGTTTAATTCTTCCACTGATTTTTTTCTAACCTGGGCAGTGAAATCTATCCAGATTTGACTTTAACGGACAATAAGTTGATGCAGACAGAAACGAGGTATAATTAAGCCCTGCATTTTTAACAGTTTTCCTCTTCATATCTTCACTCCTAAACCATTCTTTCTCATTTGTTGATTTTCCATTCCATTGCTGTCTGGCTGCAATTTGAACATTATCTGAGATAAGAGTGAAAGGTTTTTCTTGTGATAGTTCCATGAAGCCAAACACTGACTCATTTCTTCTGTATATCAAAGTCTGAAATAGATCAAATAAAACCAGTCTGAGAAATATTTCACTCTCTCTTTTCTCCTCTCTTGGAGACATTGATGTATGTCTCTTGGGAAAAAAAAATATCCTGCTCTCCCATCCGTGGTGCTGACACATTGGTCTTGTCACTGTGCAGTGACTGATAATAATAATGGTTGAAATCACTTTCAGATATACTCATGACCAAATATGGTCTAAACTGAACTTGAAACATTGTTCATGCCATAATTGCTAGAGGAAAATGGTCTTCATGGTTTCTGTGGTTACTTTTTTGTTCGTTTTTTTTAATGTCCCTCTCTGAACTGTGCAATAAAACAGTAGGAAGACTGTGCTAGTGACAACCATGTCAGGAAATTCATGTCTAATTCAGATTTACCTGCCATTTGTGGGATGCAGAGATTTATTTATGTATCTATAGATAATTGTGTCTATGGTTATATATAAATAATTGCATTTCAGACTTTTTCTCTAATCTTTAAGAAAATGAGCCATGGGAATCATCCTTCACAGGGTCCCATGTTTGCATTCTGAGCAAGCCCTACCAAGCTCAGAAATTTTCCTTTGTACCTTTGGTGATTTTAGCCTTGCTGTCATGCTGATTACCTCATATAAGGTAAAGGATTTTCTAAGACATTAAGATGTGACAAATAGAGCACTGGCTAAAACAAGGTCCCTTTGGAAGGCTGGAGGTCAGCAGGGGTGTATTGTGTTGCAGACTGTTGGGATGACAATCTCGAGACAGCTCTTGGCAAACAATATTTTCAAGATACTAATTGTATGAAGGTAAACTTTTAAACAGCAGTGGAAGTGACAAAGCCTGAACAGACATGGGACTGATTAGGAGTGCCCCTTAGTCACTCTTAATATTAATGTCAGAGAATAAGGGTGTTTTGTGTTTAAAAAAGGGGACAAAGGCACAGAAGTCTGAGGCTCAACTCATTCCAGGCATGCCTCTTACTTTCAAACATGATTAATGGTGCTTTTCTAACTGTACTCAGTCTCCATCTTAAAACTGGGACAGGCTATCAAGAGAACTGGAAAGCCTCTAGTTTAACAGCTGCATTGAAGTGCTTTGTTTATTTAAAAGAGCAAAAGAGAGTCTGAGAAAGACTATGACCACTGTCTCTGAATATATTTCTAAATATAATAATAATAATAATAATAATAATAATAATAATAATAATAATAATAATAATAATAATAATAATAATAATAATAATAATAATATCTATCTAAACCTCAATGTGAGGGAAAATTGCTTAAATGAATATGTTATACTGATAAAAGAGCTCCTGAGCGCTGGAGTAAGATAAAGTCACGCTGGAAATATTCTTGCCCTCATAGCACTGAGGTTGTGGGACAATGTTTCAGAAGGAGCACCAGTAAAAGATTTCATTAGTTTTTAGATAATTTATGAAAGGTATAGAACATAATTCTTCACCGTGACAAAGCATGAGATTTACAAACATTTCAATTCTTGTACTTGTGGTCCAGACGGAGCAACATAGAAAAGAAAGCTGATCAAAGGAGCTGATTGTCCTGCTCTACTCTGCTCTGGTGCAGCCTCACCTTGAGAACTCTGTGATGTTTTGGGTGCCAAAATACAAGAAAGATATGAAAATATTAGAGAATGTCCAAAGGAAGTGAAGGATCTGGAGGGGAAGCTGTGTTAAGAGTGGCTGAGGTCACTTGGTCTGTTCAGCCTGGAGGAGAGGAGACTGAAGGGAGACCTCATTGTAGCTACAGCTTCCTTGTGAAGGGAAGAGGTGCAGGCACTGATTTCCCTCTAGTCCCATCACTCATGGTGATGGGGCCCAGGGAATGAAGCTGAATCGGGGGAAATTCACCTTAAATATCAGGAGAAGGTTCTTTGCCCAGAGGGGGACTGGGCATGGGACAGCCTCCCTGGGGAAATAGTCACAGCACCAACCTTGACAGAGTCCAAGAAACATTTCGACAGCTCTCTTGGCAACGTGGAGTGACTCTTGGGGGCATTTCTCTGCAGGGTCAGGAACTGGACTTGGATGATCCTTGTGGGTCCCTTCCAACTCAAGATAATCTATGTTTTTTTTTGATTCTGCGACCCTGTAAGAATGACTTTGTCATCATCTTCTATGATATTGCTGTTTCAGAACACTCAAAACGCTTCTATTTTTAGTGCTGTTAACCTGACATATTTTATGGATACTTAGCGGTGTTTAAAATAAAAGAGCATATGCAGAGCTAAGATCAGCTGTTATTCCAATTGTTTATGAGATGAAGAGGTAACTGTAGTCTTGGAGATACAGTTATCCAGGAGGCACAAGGAGCCATGAAGTTTAAAATTAAAAATAGCATGCCATTGAAGTGTGATGAAGTTATAACAGCTTTATGGCCATTTCTCCAGTAGGCTGCCTTTGCTTTACAGGCCTTGGTGTGCCATTAAATTCGCTATGAGAAGCAAGCTGGGAAAGAGCAGAGAAATTTCATGTCAATAAATAAATGGGGAATTAAAATTGTTCCTTGTGAGGGAGTCAAAGGATTTGCTTAATAACAATATTAATCTTTTTCTAATTCTGCCTTCTTTCCCAGCTAGCGTATGGATGTGGTCTTATTTTGATGAAACATTTGCTGGCAGTAGAAAATTTAAAGAAAGCAGATTAGCATTATGTACTGCAAACACTATGGTTTTCAGTGCTTTTATACCTTAAAAATATCAGTGAGAAAAAAACAAATCAATCTGAATTCCCAGGGAGTATGGTAATGCCCAGATTCAGGAGAATCGTTAAGTCAAAGCTTTTCTATTAACTCTGACATACAAAATTAAATTTTGCCCATACAAAGGCTACTATATTTCTTGCTGTTGAGGCTTACCAGTTTTTCTAATATGCATACAGAAAGACTCAGGAAAAACAAAGAGACAGTTTCAGTCCATCGCAAGATGACTAGAGGATAGGTTGCTTCTGGGCATTAATAGAAGTTGAAACCCAAACCCTTAACAACCCCAGACCTGTAGGCCTCAGCTCTCTGAATATGTTCTGTGGTGCCATTTTGTTACTGCCTAAGCTTGGGGATTTGTCCTGGAACTTAGAGTGGCTGACAATTTTTCAGCTTGACTTTAATATTATTTTAAGTCACTTAAATAATTAATTTTAAGAAATTCTTCATGGTTTGTTTTTGCTTTAAGGGATTTTACTAGACAGGTTTAGTGAAGCTTTCCAAGCTTTAGTTTTTAAGAAGAAAATGGCAGTCTGAAAGCAAAGCTTTTCTGTGTAAGAAAACAAATATTTTTTGCTGGCTCTTGACAAATGAGGGTGTAACTGAAGAAGGTTTGAGAAAAGGAGATTTCTGAAGACACATGGCTAATTGATAATCCAATTTGCTCATGCTCAAGAGATATTTTCAGCCAGTCACTTTTTGCACAAAGCTCGTCATGCATTTAACCAAAAGATTCCCAAAAAGATAACTCATTTATCTTGTTTTATATTACTTTATTGATTTTATGCTATACCATATCAAATGTTATGATTACAGTTTGAAAAACATCATATCCCTGTGGCTTGAAAAAAGAATTCTTGAATGTCCTCCAACAAGATAAAGTACATTGTTGAAAATATATCTATTGAAAAAGATTTCTGAAGGCAAGAGATTATCCAAGTTATCAAGCAATTCAGCAAATTAGTAGAGAATTTCAGTAAGCATCCAGATTAAATTAGTGTGGAATTCTGTATTATAACTAGGGTGAAAAAACTTTCTATATCCTCATAGTTTTGACCCTTTGAATGATCACCTACTGTCATGAGAGTATGGTTAAGACAGTGTCTTGTCCTTGTGATATCAGCACTAAAAAGGGACAACAGTGGTTCCTCTTAGTGGTCTGCATCTGTTATTTGTTTCTATATTACTCTGAATGAAAATCTGTGATTAACAGGTCCGTGAGTTGATATTTCACTGTGTAAAACCAGGGATTCATCTGGTATTGCCTATGCTGTGATAGGTCTTTGGCAACAGTCCTTTTTTTTTTTTCAGAGGTAAACCCAGATGAAAATGGATAGGGGCATCACATGAATGAAGTTGTCTATGACATGTGAGCAAGGTATCTGCGGGTTGTGAAATCATCTTTGTACTGAAGAGTGAGAGAGGGGAAAGATTCATACAGACATTGTCTCCCTCTGTCACAAAGGTCATTAAACAGTACTGATGAAATGCGTTTTTGGATCCCACAAAATAATGCTAATTTGAAATTCCTAAAGCAACTAGAGTTCATAGTAGACATGCAATAAACCTGGGTTCAAGGTGATAATTACTTATTTTCAAAGAGCGATATTCATATATAGACCAGAATTTACAGTGTGTCATGTAATACCTGTGTCTGCATTGCATTTAATTACTGGTGGCAATGAAACAACTTCAGATACCTCTGCAGTACAAAAGAGAACCCTGACTATTATGCCTTCTATAGCTATGCACCAGGAACAGATTTAAGATTTAAAAACCCCCAAACAAACAAAATACCCCAACAAACAGTCCTAAACTCTTTGGAGACAATGGACTGAAAAACTGGTGTTCTTCTTGCAAGAATGAGGGAGTTTTATATTGTCGGGTTGAAGAGATGTAAATTCAAGTCTTTATCACGATTTTGAATTGTATTTAAAATAGTCACATCTTGTGTCCACTGTAAGACAGGAACCCAGATCAGGAGACTGCTGTGATATAGCAGGCTACCTGGAAGGAGGTAATTTAGTCATGTAGATTAGGAGTTTGTGCTTTGCCATTACTCCCAGATGGAAATAAAGCCGTAGAGAGATTTTAGCCTATGGCATGCTATTGGTTGGCATCACACTTAGCAAAACACTGCAGTCTCCTTTTAAATTCAATATGTATGATTTCTTCATTGCCTGTTCTCAGACCTGGAAACTGAAAAATTTTTAAATGAAATAAAACTGGTCATTTAATATGAAATTAATATTTTAGTTGATATACTTAGCTGTGTGTTTCCACTGAGGCACAATTAGCCAGTACATTGCATACTTTGTGTCTTCCGGTGTTTGCTGTAATAACTAATAATAAAGAGGAATAAAGTACTGAAATACTTGAAATATTGTTTTGCTACAACAGACATGGGGAGTAGAAGATTAATTTTAATGTACCTACTGGAACGAAAAAATTATTAAATAAATGATTTCTTTATATTGGAAGGATCAATTATATAATGAAGCAAAACCAACCTGCATACTTATTGATCTTCTCAAGGTTTTTCTGTGCCAAAAGTAAAAAAGTTTTTTTTACAAATTTTCTTCAATTGCTTTTACTGGGATATTTTTTCCTCAAACTCTTGTACAGTTATTGGCTAATCAACAAGTAACACAGTCTTTAATTGAAACCAAATCAAACCAAACAAACAAACCCAAACAAAAATATTATTTATTGTATCTACCTTATTTTCTTTAAAAAATGCAAACACCAACCCGTCTTAAGTACAAATTTTGCATGATGTGACAAGACTTATGATGTCTTTTTGAAAATGAAAGTTTTTTTAATGGAAATATTTTCTAATTCCAGTACTTCAGTCAGTAAGAACAATGCCTTTAGAAAAATATTTCTAGTTCAGCACAGAAAGATATGATCTAAAAGGAAGTGATTACAGCTCACTGCAAGATTTCCACCAGTGGTACCTTAGTCTTATATGCTTCCAGGATTATTACAGTGGTGATAATGACTTAATCACAACTAAATTTAGCTTGAGTTGTTCTGTTTCAAGTAACAGAATGCAAGATAGATCTTATGCAAAGCTCCTTGCATAGTGATATAGATTTCAAAGCTGCCTCTGTTCTTTGAATATACCTTTTAGAAGTTAGCAAAATACAAGCTTAGAAAGTACTTAGCACTCTGCCTGCTACTCTTTCTTTTAAATGTACAAAGTATGGTAGTATATAAAATTTTATAGTTATTTATATTATGGGAGGGTAGTATCTGATGACTGGAAAATAGGAAAAAACAGTACTGAAAAGGTAAAAAAAAGTGATATAAGATAAAACGGGTCTATTAAATTGACCTCAATACTGAGAACACATTTTTGAAACAAAGAACAATCAGGATGGAGGTAATTGAGAAGTGGTAAAGTGAGTTAAATTGAAAAGTTGATCATCAAAGCTGAATAGTGTTTCATTAATGTGAAGTCTTTTCTGCTAAAAATCATTAATTTCTTAGATGGAATTAATTCAGTGTATCTGTATCAATGTAGGTAAATATCATCTGCTGTGTTTTTCAGTATGCTATTACTGTCCATGATGGAAAGTAAAGGGATTAATAAAAGAACTAGGAATTCTATGAGAAACTGTCTAAGAAGGCTATTGTGGATTATGCCAAAGGCATATTAACAGGAATAACATCTCTCAGAAGCTGGTTCTGAGATTGTTCCTGTTTCATGCATTCATTAGTAACATCAGGATATAAACAAATACAAGTCTGTATGGTTTTTTTAAATTTAGGAGTCCTCAACACTGCCAAGAGACCGAACTATTGTACAAGAAGAGTCAAATGTCCTTTCCGACTGAAGGGTAAGAAAATTGATGGCATAAAGTTCAAAAATCTCATAGTCCAAACACTTCTAGTCTGAAACAACAATTAAATAGCTAGAAATAAAGGAGGGGAAAGTGACCTATCTGTTTTGACTGATCATATAACAACTGTGAACTATCAATATGAAACAGCTTTGAAAAAATCTCATGAAATTCAAGGATGGAGTAGTTGAAATGCTTTCAGGGTCAGAGGTGGGAATGATCATTCTACAAGACCTTGGCCAAATTTTGCTGTGTTCTGATGTACCAGTGATTTGGAACACATTCAAAAAGAGGTTTGTAAAGTGATCAGAGCCCTGAAACAACTGTATTATAAAAGAGATATTGAAAGAGGTTGGTTTATTTGGCCCTGTTTAACCAAAAAGGCTAATATGACAATTCTTCATATTTGAGGCAAACATAGGGAAACAAAACAATTATTGAAAAGAAACTTAATGTTGTAGAAGATCAAATGTTTAAAAATTGGTTGAGAATTATTTGATTGAAAGGTTGAATATGACTCCTAAATTTCCAAAGAGCAACATTTTGAAAGGCTAGCAGTGGCAAAGGGAAATTTCTCCTTTTCCTTGTTTTGTTTAGTTCATAAATCTATGGAAAAGAGTATGTAACTAAAAGATGCAGCTAAATATGCACATTTGGTTTGGTAAATTGAATTTCTGACATGAAACTACAGGTGTCTAATGTGTTGATATCTCCAAGGGGATCTGAAAGAAGATAGCTCATTTTCTTTTTGTGCCTGTAAGACTTTCATGTTTCAGAACTTCAGAATCTCTGTGAAACCAGCAAGGTCCTTCTGACCCTGGAAGTCACTTTGCCCTTCAGCTCTTTGGTTGTGCTTTTTGCCCTTGGGAAACACAGGAGCTACAGCTGAGGGCAAGAAATAGACAGAGAAAACTTATTGTCCTGTGCACATTACATTTCTTCAGCTTTCTGGTATTTATGTTCATATGGTCGTGACTACACCGAACACTAACAAAAGTTGTTAAAATGGAAAATGAAGGACAAACTGGGATTATTCTTCATCTCTACTGTAGAACATGCTTTATATTGGGAATCTTATTTAAAATATTCCTTCCTAGTGTAGACTTTTAGGACATTGGATCATGGAGGAACATGCCTTTGAATCCAAGCAATATTTTCCTATATTACACAATGGCTGCATACTTTTGACCTTTTTACGGGAGCTTAAAGTTAGTGAACTTGAGTTTTGGAAAGCATTTTTATGGCCAGTGATTCCTGCCTTTCTGAGGTATCCAGAATGACAACCTGCAATGGTAGACACCTGGAGTTTAGAAGTCAAGTCTCCCCTGTACCTTCTGTAACATTTTAAATTCTGTCTTGAAGACATCAACTTGCTATTAAATTAATGAATTTTATAATCAAAGAAGTGGAATCCAACTCTATTAGTTGGATTTTACTTCTCTTTCAACGAGCTTTCAAGAGTCTAGAGCAGTCCAGAACACTATCTGGTGAAAAGTTCTAAGCAAATTTTACTTCATGTGTTGATTGGATATAGTGACAAAGGTACCATCAGCTTAGTAAGATATGAAAAATCCTAACATTTCTTCTTTTTCTGAGAAATTGCCTCTCTACAATAACTACAAGGTGGATGCCAGATTCAAGCCTAAGGTTAGATGACTTAGACATTTGTGTCTCATTTTTAGTTGCAGAAACTCTAATCTTAAATACTGTTCAAAGTTATCTCAGTACAGAGGCCATCAAGTCCACTGTATCAAGACAGTAAGTTTATTAAAGCCAAAAAGTTTATTAAATTTACAAGTTAATGAGTATTAAAATTAAAATATATATAAAAATTTTTGCAACATTTCAATAAATTTGGCAGTAATTTATTTGTACCTGGTTGTAGACTATTAGGAATAAAAGTATTTCTGTCTCCTATTGATTAGAAAGCCAGCAGGTGACTCTTGATTTGAATGAGCTGACTTGAAGTTCAACTTTCTCTTTCCATTCAGTGACAAAATATAGTCCTGGGTACAAAAATTAATTAGATTCTACAAATTACTGAATAGTGCAATAGCACTTCATCTTAGAGATAAGCTGTTTCAAATGAATCATAGCCTTTCTGCTTAAAAGAAGAAAATCAAGGAGAAAAATGACAATGCTAATGTGAAATCCTTTCCAATTTTGATGATGAATTTCAGCGCTCTTTTCTGCTATTTATTGTGGAATGGCATCATGGCATTCAGCAGCACAAAGACTGAGCTCTTTCTCACCATGTTCATGTGTGATTTTGGGTGTCCAGTAGAGTTTTCATAACATAGCATTACAGATGACTTCAAGTATAGATGTTTGAGTCCCCTTGGCTGAAACAGACACACAAATGTCCCACAAAAAACCTAATGCAGCCAAACATCTTGGGAAGGATGAAATTATTGTGATGGTTATTAGAACAGGAGTGAAGCAATTTCAGAGCAGCTGGGCCAGGATCAGGCCCTGTGACTGACTGGAGACAACTGCTCTAAAATACTGCTTCAGTATTGTTGTTATTGCCATTTGGATGAAGAAGAATTCACAAAAGAATTATTTAAAGGCATATTAATATTTTTTATTGCTTTTGCCTTAAAAGCAATTTAAACAACTTTTATTGAAGCAACTTTACCTTCCCATATACATACAAACATTTATTCTCTTCAGTTCTCAAGAGCTTATTGATTCCTGTTGCCTTGCTTTCTTTTGCTTCTAACACAACCTCTCTTCATCTTGCATTCTATCAAAAGAAAAAAACCTTTGGAAAGTTTGACGAGCTGGTGCACTACCGCCTAGTCTGCCTACAGTATTCTTTAGGGATAAAGACATTTTGTGTTGTATTTAGATATTCTATCTTCATACCACTGTTATATTTTAAATTTCAAGTGCCTTAAGTAGCTAATGGATAGTAATTACCTGTATAATATACACTGAGGCCTGGCTATTGCATATGTAGCTCTCTCAGTTACATTGCATACGTAACGTTTGAAGAGTACAACAAGTACTGATATGAAGTGATTGAGAGGCTGTGGTTAGAAGCAAGTGTACCTGTATGGTGCTTCTGTCCTTTTCCACGAGGTGTTTCCCTTCCTGTCCTCCCTACTTTTGCAAACACAAGCAGGCTGAGAAGGCTGCATTCTACATAGTATTCAGCAGCCACAGCTCTAGGTCTGTCAGCAACTCTGAGACGAAGCCATAAACAGTGGTAGTTGTTGATGGAAAAAATAACATTAATAATGTTAATTATGTGTGAATTAATAGCCAGCCAGGAAAGCACAAGCCCAAGACTTATCTTGGACACTTGGACCAGTACCATTGCACTCATGTGTATAAATTATATGGTATTTGTGGTGACAATATTATAAGGCATTTTTTTTTCATTTTTGCAGATTGTAGCACTTTTTCTATTCCTTAGTTTGAAATGTTTAGACCAGAAATCTTTTATGTTTTTAATCATCCTAGAATAACTAACACATTTTTCCTCTCTACATGAACAATTCCAGCTAGAAAAAACCTTGTTATAATCTGAATAATAAGCAGGTTTGGTGGAAACCGGCATACCTGCAGTGTCTTGTTCTCACTTTTATTTCTTACAAAAACAGAGAAAAGGAGACATTTGATAAGAAGATTTTTGTTTTACTGGGTTCCTGTTTTCTTTTTAACTTCAAAAAAGTTATAGTTGTTTTTGATAGCAATAGTGTTTTTCACTAAAGAAAAAGATTATTGCCTAGCAGACATTAACTTGTGCCATGAGAATAATTATCTTTTCTTAAATGTGAGAAATGTTTGGATTTGTGGCTAGCTAAATCTGTTGATGCTTGCAAAAGAGTTCAGTGTGATTTACTGGAGGAGAACACCAAGCCTTCTGAGTTCAGTATCTCTTTATTGTGCTTACTATTCTTGTGAAAAAATGCCTTTTGAAAGCCAACATAATCCCTATGAGTAATCTCCTTAAGAAAACTTTGGCAATGGATTCCTGGCCTGAATACTTCTCTGGCATGAACGATACAGCCCACATAGCTGATTCTTTGTCACCAAATACCTGCAGACTGTAAATCACACAAAACAGAAGCAAGCATAATACTTGACAAAAATAACCCATATTTTCTAATTAATTTTTTGCTACTTTTGTTCAGCAAGATGAAGCAAAATTAATCACTGCTTTTTGAAATACTAGAATATCTAAAGTTTAGAAAGAACTTGAGATCTAAATCTTTGAATTTATCTGAAATTAAGCATCTATCTATATTTTGGGCTGAAAGCAATTAATTTGAAAACACCCTGGACTATTGCAGTTGCTTAGAGAGAAGTATGGAGAAGGACAAATGTTCACCCATGAAAAATTTTCTCTTCTGAATTATTACCATTGGTGGCAAGAAACAATTGTAATATTTAGCTTAGATGCCTTACTAATCTTCTCTAAAAATACCACTATGTTCATCATTGTCCATCCTGACACTGTCCCTTCTCAAATGCCATTGGTATTTTATAAAGCAAGAGTAAATGAGTGTTTCACTTCTGTGAAAGATTTGTGTAGTTACTGTGCAGGAAGTTTTACTTATGTACTGTACAGTTCTTCCTGAGAGCATATATAAATGACACTGCATAGCATTACAAAAGAACTCTTACACGTTTTCAGTAGTATAACAGTCACAGGGAGACAAGCTGAGAATTGTAAATTCAGCTAGATGTGAATTCACATAGCTCTAAGACAAAAATGTAGGGCATATTTATTGCACTGGTGAATTCATTCTGGAGGTATAACAATTACTAAATCCATAGTGTTGGCATAGATAACCAATTTTTCTTCCAACCTTACAGCAGAAAAATATATACCCAGAAGTCCATTTCAAAGTCAATTTAGAAATATTGCAAGGAGGTTATTCGCAAGAGAAGTGTGGGATTTTTTGCTGATCTATATATCATCAGAAAAGTCACTCCAGTAATGAAGCATTTGGGTCTAGAATCTGTACTTTAAATGTTTTTAAATTAATTTCTATTTGTATCTTGTTTTGAAAACTGCAATTGTTCCTGCAGTTTCACTGCCAAAGCAACTTTGCTTCTGCCTGGTATTGTACTTATGAACCAGCTGACCTGTTCAATATTTACCTTGAAAAATTTTATGTAGTACAGGCTAAGAGAATAAGCAAGTGCACACATTTTCTGGCATTTGAATATTTTAATCTTCCTTTAGCAGTGCTGCTTTTAGGTGTGATGGCTTTGTGTTATTTGTGATTTTTATAAGAAAAAAAATCTAAATCAAGGATGTAAATACCCAGTAATCACAGAAAACCAGATGTCTTAAAGAATTGAACACACATCAGCTCATCTGTATCCTGATGCTCAGTTACTGAAATAATCTCTGAAACACCACTGATTAGGAGTGTACACGTTACTGTGTTTTCCCTACCTTTAACCTTTGTAGCATACAGGAAAATAAAATCTTTTGATTAGAAGATAAAAATGACAAAAATATATAACTCTAAGAATTGTTTTCCTTACAGGAAATAGAAGAGGAAGATAGTTTATTATCTGGATAGATGATCAGAATCAAGTACATGCCTGAACTTTTAACATTACTGCTAGAAATAGACAATTGTCTTGTTCCTTAAATAAAACTCTAAAATAAATTTTAAAAAGAAGAAATTTGCTGGAATTAAAATTGTACTGTCATCTGTTAAGGCTATAGGCAGACCAGGTGTTGCCCCTTCTCTGATACTGAGTTGTAGGCTGATTTAACAGGGGCAATTTGAAGATACTTTTTTCATATTAAGTGGTTAAATTTTGCCATACAGGTCAAGGTCTTATTTTTAAGATGCCTGCTTCTCTTATGTTTTTATGATATATATTCAGTTTAAAGGAGAAAATGACAAACTGATGTCAGGTGAACATATCCTTTATTTTCTTACCAAAGTCTCATAACTGTTCCTTCTGCCCTCTAAGTGATAAAGTCAGACATAGAAATATTGGCAATATGTTCAGAAACACAAGTATCTCTTTTATGAGAGAGCCCATCTAGAAAATATAAGCTATATTATCTTTAGCAATTACAGCATTTTTTGCCCCCGGCTAGATGCACTCACTTATGTCATTACAGATGATAGAGATAAATGAGCATTGTGCCAGAACCTGCCCCCAGTGCCCAATCTTTTTCCATTTCTCCTTTCCTTTGTATCTCTCTTTCTATTGCCCTACACACTGTGTGTTCAGTTCATCTTTGCTGCTTTGCAAAGAGAGTACAAATAAGGCGAGTAAGGCACAACCTATTAGCATATCAGATCAGGAATGCTACGTATGTAACAGCTCAGCTATAAATGACTACAGAAATAGAAATGTAACAGAAAATCAGTGCTTTTGTTTTTGTGGAAGTTTGATTTAGGATTCAAATTCATTGCAGTGAGCCGTGAAGGTAAGAAATCAATAAGAGCAGGATGCTAACTCCAGTAAGAAGATCAGGGTGCAGCAAAAGCACAACATTTTTCTGGTTTCCCATGAAAGGTCTGCCAGTCCCATCATTACATTATCCCCCTTGAATTCTATACAGAAACAGGAAGAGAATATATACAGTACTCAAAACAAATGAACTCTAAAAAAACTGAAGAAATGAGCATAATGGTGCCATACAAGAAAATTCTCCACTTTCTCCATCTGCTCTAAAACAATGAGATTATGATGAATTATAATTTCTTGCAACAGGATCTCTAATCTGCATGAAGAATTCTTGTATTCCCAACAATGCAGTGCGGTTGAAAAGCTGAATTAGAAGTATTGTTTTCTGTCTTGTTGTGTCTCTTCCTATCCTGATAACATTACATTTTGTAAGAAGGAAGAAGAGGAAAATATTGGAGATACCATAAAATAAAACACTAAATACCCTAATTTTACAGACTAAAATAAGGAGAAAATACTTTTTAAAACTGCTAGTTTTTGGTACATAATAAATATACTGTATTTCTGAAGTGCTGCTTTGACCTGATATTTGGCTGCTTTCAGCAGAGTTCACCATTCAGGAACACAACATGAATGGCAAAACACTCCTTCTGCTCACATCAGGCCACTCCATTGACAGAAGGGGTTTGGAGAAAAAACAACTATCAAAATTCCAGGTTTGTACATGCACCCTGAAATCAAAGAAGGTTAGAGTTATATATGGGGAGTAACCTATACAATTTCCCTTACTTGAATATTCTTCATGGGTGTGCACCTCAGGGAGGGTGATACCAAAGAACAATATTCATCACAGGTGGAAAAAATGAACACGAGAAGGACCAAAAGATAAATAATCCATGTTTCCTTCAAACCTTTGCACAATTTTTTCAATTCCAATATCCAATCCCTTACTTTTAAATTGCTTGAGGCAATTTCTTAAGTGACCTGTATATTGCATAGCTTCTCAAATGACTCATGGAAGAGGTTCATGGATCAGAGGTGGGGCTGAACCTGCTATACTTTAGATGGTCAATTGCTGAGCAGTATTGTGGGGTTGGATATATCCTATTTAGAGTTAAAATAACCACACATATTAGGCATATTAGCAGGGAAAAGGTATGCTATTGTCACATACAGAAATAAAGCTGTATTATGGGAATATCCCCTTTTAAAGACACACGAAAAGAAAAGGAGAGGAAAGGAGAGGGAAAGGAGAGGAAAGGAGAGGGAAGGGAAGGGAAGGGAAGGGAAGGGAAGGGAAGGGAAGGGAAGGGAAGGGAAGGGAAGGGAAGGGAAGGGAAGGGAAGGGAAGGGAAGGGAAGGGAAGGGAAGGGAAGGGAAGGGAAGGGAAGGGAAGGGAAGGGAAGGGAAGGGAAGGGAAGGGAAGGGAAGGGAAGGGAAGGGAAGGGAAGGGAAGGAAAGGAAAGGAAAGGAAAGGAAAGGAAAGGAAAGGAAAGGAAAGGAAAGGAAAGGAAAGGAAAGGAAAGGAAAGGAAAGGAAAGGAAAGGAAAGGAAAGGAAAGGAAAGGAAAGGAAAGGAAAGGAAAGGAAAGGAAAGGAAAGGAAAGGAAAGGAAAGGAAAGGAAAGAAGAAAGGAAAGAATGTTTTGGAAAAAACACATATTCTGTTGTTTACCTCAACTGTATTTGGAATAACATCATATCACATCTTTGTTGCAGGATAAGACTTGGTTTGAGAAATTGCCTACTTGAAAAGAAAGGCCAGAAGCCCCTGGACTAAATTAAAGGCATTCAACTTTTACATTTAATTGGTGTGCATTCAAATGCAACGTTCATCTAAAGGACAGGACTTTCAGTTTCATTGTCAGGTACTTTCTGTCTTTTATTGAATCTCATCACTGTTTTTCTGGTTTTCTTGTTCCTGCACAAAATGTGCAGCTGCTGTCGAGAGAATTAAATTACATATGCAACTATAGTGAATGATGATAATGGGGGTGAGATGAGTGAGTTGCTTTGATGTTTTCATGCAATCATTTACATAAGCAAATTTTACATTTAACTTGGTTCCCCATAGTTTTAGCATGGTGGTTGTCAAAGAAAAGTGGATAAAGCATAAAAAATGATAAAACTCTTTGAAAAATATTTAGCTGGATGTCTATAGAGAGGGAAGTGATTAAAATTTAAAAAAAAAAACAGGAAAGATTAAATTTCCAATTTTGAAAAATTTCCCATATAGACTAAAAAAACCTCCAAACCCCAGTTATGAAAGTATCACATTTTCAAACTGAAAAGTTCAGTTTTTCCTGGAATAGCTTCACATGCTCTCTAATAAAGTATACAAAGTTCTTAATGAAAATAGGGTGTTTCCAATTTATAAAATTATGAATATTCCTATTAAATTAATAGATCTTAGGAACATATTTGGTTCACATTAAATTCTTAGATAACACTTCAAATTGATACTTGAAGCAATAAAGTATTTAAAATATTGATTCTTTTATTCTGAGAAAGTGATTTCCTCCCAGCGTCAATCTTCTGCAACATGTGACAATAAATTGCACTGCTTCTCAAGCCTAGACACTAACTGGTATCCTTGAAAGACAGATAGTTCATTGCTGATAGGACAAGACAATAGGAAATTTACTAATACAAAACTTGGCAGCAAGCAGAAGGTCTTCTATTCCACAGTCTTTTCCATAATCCTTTTTCTACCTTTGCCCTTCTCTGTAGTGCATGAGAGCTAACAGAACCCTGTAAACTTGACTTTGAGTTCATCTGAATTATCTTCCAAAATTCACTGCACTTCAGGGCTTAGCAACGTTTTGCAACACTGTCTGCATTGCAGGACTGAAAATTCTTTTAAGGAAAGGTAGTGTTGTACAATTTTGCACTGAATAAGGAGCAGAGCAGAGACACATTAGCCCTACAGCATTCCAGAGAATTACCTGCAATTCAGAAATGTCTAAATCTAGTTTTCCTATTTCTGATCCTGTAGGAAATAATGCTCCCTAGCTTATTTATAAGGGAAATATTTTATTTTCTTCCCCTTATTGAATTTTAACTGTGCCAACTGCCAAAACAGGACAACAAATTTCACTTCTTTTAGTCTTTGCTGGCTGGTCTTCACAATTTGTTTTTTTTCCTTTCTCTTTTTTGTCTTTTTTTTTTTTAATTAAATTATACTTTCTGATTAACTACAGAATTACCAATGTAATGAATAGGAGTCTCTGGGAATTAATGTATGTTCTTGTTGTGTATGCAGAGATACCAAGCAGCAGAAGCAACAGCTCTGTCTCATATCTTATATGACTTCTTTCTTAATTACTCTACCTTCCATTTTATGATTCCTCATAAAGTTCATGTGATGGAAAGCAGAAATGCAACATATAAATCAGTGGGCTCCTGCCCTGGGTACCTGTGCTCAGCATGAGAGAAGTTCAGTTTTTATTGCTGCTTCTTCTACATGGGTGTTGCAGATAGAGGAGAGCATGGGAAATTACTCCTTTTTAAACTCCAGCAGAACAAAACAGCTCCATCCTCTCCAGTAAATGATGCAGCCCAATGATACTGAATTGCTACTACACATCTTAGCCTGTTTTTCCAGAAGAGCTTTTGTTTTTAATTCCAGCAGTGATCAGATGGAAAATACCCACACACATTTTCCATGCCAAACTCTGGAACCCAAATCTGACTCCTGGCAGCTTTGTCTGGGTCCCCACCATGCCCATGTTCTTGGCTGCATTGAGGGGCAATGTTTTGGCATAAGAGCAGGGAGTGGGAAGGTCAGAGCAGAGCAGGCAGATGGAAGCAGGCGCCCAGGGCTGCGGTGAGTCCAGAAGGCAGTTTGTCCATTTCGTGGGTGAGCAGACAGCGCCTCGCATGCCAGACATTTTGAATGGAAGGAAAGGCAGTGTGGTTTTGACCCAAACAGCACCTCCTTAACAGCAAATTAGACCTGAACCTGTGGATGGACATGTTTAGAATTCTTCCCTGATGTTCTTTTGGAACCCAGTGGACTGAGGTACAAAGCATTAGCTTTACATGGGCTGCTTTGTGGAGAGAAAGTAAATGGTGTAACTCTTATGTTGATATGTTGGTCCTATAGGCAAAGTAAGCACAATCTTTAGGGTTGTCCCTTGTCCCTTGCAGGCTGAGGAATGCAAATCCAGGCATATTTGCAACTGCCTTTGGTATCCAAATTCAGTAACTGGAAAAAATATACGTAGTTATGAAACATTTGGCTGCAATATGAACATGAAATTGCACAAAAAGAATCTCAATTCCCATTCTCTGTAGGTCCATTGAGCCCCACTGGTGGGTCACAGCAGGAAATTCTTTCCAGAATAAAGACTCAGGACAGCAGCCAAAACAGAAGTCTCAAGTTGAGGGGTTTGTATCTTGTAACAATAGGAATCCCAGAGTGAATTTCTTTTTCATTAGGGTCTTTTAGTCCCTCAATTTTGTGATATGACAAAAGACTTTGGGACAGTTTTGTTCAGACATTGAAATGTTCTCATATCCAAGGTTATCTAGTACAGAGTTCTTGGGAATGTGCACATATGGCTGCATACACTATTTTACTAGAACCAATGATTTTTAATAATTATTAATCTATATTATTTACTTATTCAAGAGTTTTAAGTGCTGATGAGTTTTATGAAGATTTTCAGATAATTTTCAGAGCAGTTAAATCACAGATCACTAACACAAAGAAAAACTAATTTGGTTTAACTAGCTTATACCATGTGGGTTTTTTATGGTAGGAGGTAAGACTAGTAACCTTCTTGTAATGTCAGAGAGGTAATTATTGCTTGTCAGTTGTTTCAGCACATTCTGATTTTTCTTGTTCTTTTTTTTCCTCCTAAACCTTTTTTTAATCTTATTTATCAGATATATTTGCAAAGTAACATGGCAGCTAAAGGACCATTTTAACCTTGAGCTGCATAAAGTAGAGATATTTATGCCTCTCATGGAGCAGGAAGATAATAGACCCTATCTGTATTGTGACAATGAAAGTGGAATATTGCACTGAGAGTTTTAGACACCTTATTTCTTGAAAAATGTAGATAAACTAGATGAAGTTCAGAGAAAAACAATGGATAATAATCATGAAGATGGAGAGATTGCTACAGAAGGAAAGATTAAAAGAGACTCAGCACTCAGCTGTAACAAAAAGCCCTTCTTTTTTTGAAGACACATTCTCCATCCTTATACATAAGTATAAACCTGCATATGTATAACTGCCATAACATTCGTGATATTTTCCATTTCATGTCCCAATGGCAAACAAAATGTGTTTCTCTGCAGACTGGAAGTTAGAGAGCAGGCAATTCAGGAGGTACTGTGGGCATCAGAGTAAACCTCAGCAGGAGGATAAGATGTCTTTATCTATGTTAGTTAATCTGCAAAAATTATTACACTGGTTCAACTCATTCCCCAAATAACCTAGAACTTCCTGTTCTAGGCTTCACTCATACAAGATATGATACAAATGCAAGCATAGCATTAATCTGTCACTTAGTAATTCAGTATCTTAGTTCCCAGTAACTGCTTAGAGCTCAAAAATGGATAAAAGACATCATACTGGCTTCTTGAATAAACACTTCTGCCCTAACATCCAGCTTAAATCAACCTGGAAATCAGTCCTGAGATAACCCTAGCAAAAGTTTATGCTTTTGCACAACAGCTGAGGTGAATGCTTAAATCTGCTCTCTTACCTCTTTTGAGGAGTTAGTCCAGTCTTGCTACCTTTGCAGCCATTGACAAAATGGCAATTTTGAATGGACTCAGGCAGCTCAGGCAGGACAATTATGGGGGAATACAGCAAGGTCTGTATTCAGCAAGCAAAATATATCCAAAATGAACAAGTGTATACAGTTTCATATTTCATTAGGTGTGTTTTCCCTAATCTGTTTAAACATACTGCCAATTTCCTCTGATACGTGAGACAAATTGAAAAATGTAGTGCTATGTTGCTTGCATGAGAGTCCACACCTAAGGTCACAACCTTATGTAAATGAGCCCTGGTTTTAGGGAAAAGGATAGTCTGTTTAAAGGGCTTGAGCTTGAAATGATTACTATTTCTGGGTCTTACCATCTGAGAGGCCTGGAGTCCATAACAGATACAAGTCCCTCAGCTGCAGATTTATGCTCTGTGACATAAATCAGAATAGCTCATTGAATTTCATGAAAGGATACTGATTTTACATTTGGTTTCTACTGAACTTGAGGATTTAAAATGACAAATGTGTTGGGGAAGTGACTCATGAGAATTATCTAGTGGAAATGAAGCTGTTTACTGCACCTTTAAAACAGAAATGATGGTGACATATGCCACAGATTCTGTGTTGCAGATAAGCAAGTAGGGGAGACTTAGATGAGACAGCAAATCACTTACACCCTAAGCTGGGCACTGAATGCAGGGTTCCAGTGATGAAAGTGGAATCGTGTCAAAGTCACTGTCCTGTGCTCTGTGCTGTAGCTAAATTGTCAGTTCAAGCACAGAAATCTTATTAAATCTGTACTGTCAAATTAGTAGCTGAAGGTGTGTATTTGAAATGAAAAAATGCACACTGTAGTATGCAGGTTTCTTTGTTTCTTAAAGACTGGGAAAAATGTTGTGAAGGAAATAGAATGCTGAAATTTTAGATTTCCACTGGGAACTCTATTACTTGGCAATTGATATGTTTCTCATCTACAAGAAATAATTATGTATTCAGGCCTCTCAGTTAAATTGGCACATTAAGATTTCTGACTTAGTGCCATAATTGTAAGGCAGAAATCCTGCAAGGCAGTGGGAGGTCTGCCCTTTGGGGCCCATCCTGTGGGGGTGTTCAAAGACACGGGGGAGACACTTGTGGCTGTGCTGGTGTCAGACAGTATGTCACTCTCCAGTTGCGGTCTCAGATGCAGTGTTTCTTGCAGGGCCTCCTGGAGAAGAGCTGGCACTTGTGCACTGAGTAGGACAGCTTGAACAGTGGCCTCTGGGCAGGCTGAGAAGCTGTCTCACTGATGTCAGCATGTGTACCTGGCACTCGGCTGGAGACAGAGTTAATCACATCAAACACGGAGCAGGAAGATAATGCAGAGACGAGTGCTCCCCATTGGACTGAGGGAGAGGGACACAATAAAGCTTTGCCATTATATATTCATCCCCCAGCAGATGCAATGAAAGCAGGGGAGCAGGTTCACACTGGATGGCTTCTGGCAGAGGAGCTTTCATGTCCTGAAACAACAAGCGGGTACAGAAGAACCACCCTGCGGAGCAGTAGCTCTGAGACCCCTGTGGCAGGTGCAGCCAAATCCCAGTATCAACAGCCTGCTGTTTCCTCCTCCTCCCCTGTCCTCACACAGCTGCAGAGGCAGACCCTCCTTCTGGCAGCTGCTGCCATGGTGAGAAACATAAGCCTGCAAAGCCAGCCTGGGAGATGCAAGGCATGTAAGTATGTCCAATGCCATATTTTTGTGCTGCCTGTCAAGGACAAGGAGGTCAGCTTGAGGAAGGGGTAGGAGTATTGAAGAGCAAAGCATACAGGGGCAGGAGGTAGGAAAAAGTTTGTTTCACTGTTTCATGGTTGAAATGCTGCATGCATTCCTAATCACTCATATCACATAAATATGTTCTTGAGAAGAAAAAGAGTCAAGAAGGTTTGTGATAAGATGAAAAAGGAATAATGAATCTGTCTCATACAGGCCAACTGAAAGGCTTAGTCTTCTTTAGCCTGAAGGCTGAGAAGAGATATGGTATCTTTTTATAAGTGCATCACTGGAGAAAGCATCAAGGTAGGAGAAGGGCTGAGAATATCTAAATTGGCTGGGAACTTAAACCTATCCAACAAAGCAGTAAGGTTCCTACTGTGGGAATAATAGGGTAAAAAACCCATTTGCCTTGTCAGAAACGGGGGCCAATATATATACAATGTCATGCCTTTATTAGAACT
This sequence comes from Molothrus aeneus, assembly GCF_037042795.1. Taxonomy (NCBI): domain Eukaryota; kingdom Metazoa; phylum Chordata; class Aves; order Passeriformes; family Icteridae; genus Molothrus; species Molothrus aeneus. The sequence goes on along the minus strand of NC_089650.1, from coordinate 33,522,046 downwards.
CTGCTCTTGAAAACAAGGGAGGCTGTGTAGCTTTCAGTTCATTGCAAAGGATCACTGAAAAAAGGTAAGAGAAAAGAGTTGCATGTTGCTTAGCACCACTGTATTTTCTGTGAGACACCAAATACCCTGAAACTTCTGAAAAACCGCTGGACCTGGCACAGCTAATGACATTGCAACGTTACATAGGTGACAGGTAGCTCTGATAATAACCACAGAAGTTTTGCCTATATGAAGAGCATAGAATTAGATCTATTCTATTCAGTAATAGAGAGGAAGGGATGAATTTCAATTGTTTAGTCTTTGGTTATTCAAGTAATTGCCAGTTGCAGAGATTAACAAATGAAACCAGCAGTGCCACAGTGCAGGTTTCTGAGTTGAATAATAAACAGAGCTCACCGCATTTTAGGGCTCACAGAATACTATTTCTCTGCTCTCTATTTGTAGCAATAGTTTGGATTGAGGAGTTGTGCTCTGACAAGAAGATGCTATGTTAATTCTAAGATTTGGCTGTCGCAGACATCTTTTTATGAAAATCTTTTTTTTGAGATTTTTTCTTCCTGAGAAGCTGAGAGGCTCCAGGAACAAAATGTAAACAGTGTTTATCTGCTGCTGTAGAATGCAATAGGTCCATCTGTCATTGGTCTCATGTGCTTGTTTGTAATTAATGGTCAATCACAGCGGAGCTGGCTCCGACAGAGCCAGCTGCCTTTGTTATCATTCTTTCCTTTCTATTCTTAGCTTAGCTAGCCTTCTGAGATGAAACTTTTCCTTCTATTATTTTAGTGTAGTTTTAATGTAATATATATGATAAAATAATAAATCAAGCCTTCTGTAACATAGAGTCAGATTTACGTCTCTTCCCTCATCCTAAGACACCTGTGACCACCGTCACATTTGGCTACTTATGAGATACATCATCACAAAACACAGGAGACATTAGTTTTCTCTTTAATTAACATGGGCATTTTTTCCTTTTTAATTAATGTAAGGAGTGTAATTAATGGAAGCTGACTCAGGAGACCGAGTTGGGCTTCAGCTGTTTACTAGTGGACTTATGTTTAAATAAACTGTTTTGTGGCCAGCATCACTCAGGGCACTGAGGGTCAGGTGGAGTTCCAGTGTAGTTACAAGTAAATTGAAGTAAATACCTCACACCAGCTGAACCTAGGCCCATGCTATTTTGGCATTCAAGGCAGGCAGTTCATAATCACAAGTTAAGACTTTTCTGTATAAAACTTCCATTAACGCTTATTCATCATACAAATCCTGCTAATGCCTCTCGATCCACCTGTGTGTTTTTGACGAAGGATGGGCTATGCTGCCAGATTAGGATGTAGCTGTTTTGTGTCCTCAAAGCACATCAAATCCTCTAGTCTTTACTCCTTTCTGTTCAATAACAACTGCTTCTAAGTAAACTGAAGGATTTGAATAGATTTATTTTCCTTCTAATTTCCTTTCATTCATGCACTCAGATCATTATACTGGGATCTCAGACTAGGGTTCATCAAAAACCATACACAAATATTCATGCATATTTTGCTATGCTTTTAAATTTAAAGTTCAATATTTTCCTTATCTTAATAAAGGAGAGTCCATGCTTTATTTCTTCATTTTATACACTTCTTCAATATCAATCTTGATGTTTTCTTCATCAATTCAGGGTCCTTTCCTTTCAATGACAAATTTTTCTTCAGATACACCTTCATACTCAGGATATTGTAATTCCATTTATTCTCAGGAGATGCAGAATCTCTTTTCATTCTGGTGGTGACTCAGATACTACACTTCCATTGTCCTCTTCAGTCTGTAAGTGTCCTGACACATCCCAGCACATTTGACAGCAATTTTCTGGCATATGCTTAGGTAGTCAATCTCACTAAAAAGCTCTTCTTGTAGAAGAATTTCTAATGAAATTCCTTCATGTAGGAGAGGTTTTAAGACAGTAGAGAGGAAATCTTTCTTTCTAATGCATTTTAAAGGGTCCATGAAGAGACCACTCGACATTGGTGAGACAAACACTTGAGATCTGCATTCACTTGAAATGGTAACTCATGGCCCTGCTAAAGCTGCTGGTGCCCCTCATCCCAGGTGATGCAGCTGCAACCTACAATTATTTCTTTTCCTTTGCTTGCCACAGTAATACAGGTGCATTTTGGAAGAGATGGATCCCAAACATCACTGGAGGAGGAAGGAGGATATATTCTCACAGGCTTTCTCTGGCTTGCCAGAAGTATGGCACAGTAGTGGGAAGTAAAATTGATCTATCTCACCAGCACTTTATTAGTATAGCTCCTACAGCATCTTGACGCAGAGGAAATTATATTCTTTATACGTTAATAGGGTTGAAAATATTAAGAGCTCAGCATTCATCATTTAAAGTGTCATTTGACTTTCTAAATACAAGAGGATGTTGTGGTTATTGCAAATAGTGAGGTGTTGGCTAAAGGATTTTAATGGTGCCTATTATAACAGAGAAAAAAGAGTGAGCCCTTTTCATCATGCATAAAAGCAAGTGGAGTGCTTGATAGTTTCCAGGTTAGACCCAAGTGTTGGGGAAAAAAATGATCTAGTGAAAAATGCTCATGCTGAAATATACAAAGTCCAAAATTTTCCATCTTATATTCAGTTGCTATAACTTCTTTTAATGAGAATCTCTGAGACATGAGAATATGTCAAGAGACGTCAATCTTGCACTTAGTAAGACAGCTGATGAAAGCACCTCCCAAAAATATCTGGAATTCATCTTAAAATGATGAATTCCAAACAAGTCAGTCTTTACATTTTTTGGTATACTGTTTGCAATACATCAGATATTTTCATTTTAAAACTATAATCAGCTAAATCGTGAAGGGAATTAATTTACAAAAAAGGCAAAAAGTATAAAAAATTATCTGCCTCCTAACTCATCAGTTTAATATGTTCAGTAAGTCAGAAGTCCTTGTGTGAATCCAGAAAGCAGAAAATAATATATTTCTGTTAATGTTTTTCACAGGACACATTTTTCCATGGAAGTACCAGCAAGGTGATTACCTCCTGTAGTTTCATGTCTCATTTACCAAGGCCTTGGAAATAAATTCAGAGAAAGGTGTTTTCTGCCACTCCATTAATAAGTATAACAAATGTTGTTGTCTAGCACAGTCCTCATATCTGCCCATATGTAAAATGCTTAAAGTGCTCTGTCAAGCTTTTGGTTTTTGCTGAAGGGTGGCCTAAGCAGGGAGTAAAGAACTGCAGGCCATAAGATGTATAGAATAATGTGAAGGACAAAGATGGCAAGTTGTTTATATCTATTGTAAATCCCTGACTTTTTTCAGGTCTTCAGTTGACACATTTTGCATCTCTATAAGTACCTTGTTATGGATTAACAGCAAGTTGCATTTTCTGAGGATCTGCATAATATGCACATCTAGAATGCCTCAAATTAAAAAAAAGTTATTTTTAGTAGGCTTCAGGGACCTTTATGCAATTTTTCATTGAGACTGACTGTGTCCTGTTCCTTGATTGTGTACAGAGAGTAGCAGCTATTGTAAATTACATGGGTTGGGTCTAAATTATGTTGGATACCTCAATGTTTTTTTTAGTTGGTTAATCTACAAGATAATCAGACAACTTTATTTTAAAGAAATGAAAAAAATTTATAAGGGGAAGGCTGTTTCAAAGCTGGGGTGTTGAAAACATTTTGAGTTTGGAAGAGAAACTAGAAATAGGTTTTAAAACAGACCTCTGAAACTCACTTTCCAAAAGATTGAGGAAGTTTTGATGGGGATTGATAACAACTAGTCCTATCTATTTTAGATACAATTATTCAAGATGCAAAAGAGATTCTGCTTTTAGAGCTATGTAAAATATAGCAGTTGCAGACAGTATTAAACCTGCAGTCAATTTGAATTGTAGTATCATCTCTGATGTATATATGGACAGCTGCAGAGTACTTACAGAAATACAACATACAAGAACTCTTGAATGACTTGATGTGCAGAGTAATCAAAATGACTGACCTTGTATATGATCCAAAATCAAGATATATCAGCTTTTCTTAACTGGTTCCGTCCATTGACTATGGAGGCTCTTAAAGAAATTTGCAATTTTTAGGAAGTTGTGATTGTGTTGAACTCAGAAGTAAGGCCAAAGTTCCACCTCAAAAGAAAAAAAAAAAAGAAAAAAAAAAGAAAAAGAAAGATATAGTAGAAAGAGAAAGAAAGGAGAGAAAGGGGTGGTATTTAATGAAAGGTATAGAAACAATTCCTATACAAAAATATTGTTTTTTCCTTCCTTTGTTATAAAATCTGCTGAGTTGAACCATGGAAATATATAGTCAAGAATATAATTTTTGTGCTGGTACTCAAGCATATTAGACTTTGGTGATCTTGTTATTAGTTTGTTTCAGCCAAGTGGAAACAAGAAAATTTAGAAACAAAATGCACAACTTAACAGGATAGGAAATCTGCTCAACTCAGTCCTTGTTTCCTAGAGGGCAATATGTGTAGCTAAAATAGAGAGGAATGGCTAAGGATGCAGTCATTCTAAGGTATAGTAACGTCTCTCTAGGATTATTGATGTTATTTATTGAACAATTAACAAACTGAATGAAAATACAATAATGTTAATTTCATGAAGTAAAGCAATTTCATTTAGCTATTGGAGCAAAGAGTGAAAGAATTACCCAATGTTATAGGAATACCTGTAGATATATCATATGGCTTGTAAATTACAAAATTAAATTTTTACTCTAAATCAGAAAAAATAGAAACTTTTGTTTCTGATATTTGCTATAGTATACAGATACATCTGGGGAGCAGGAAGCAAAATCTGTCTCATATTTTTTCACTAAAAAAGATAAACCAATACATTCTACACTGGTTTTCAGAGTACCTTATAATTCTCATCATCTTTCCTTAATTAGTACTGTTTTTCAGCCAATTCCACTGTTTATTGTAATGGCAAAAGCCAATTGTAATTGAACAGCCCTATATTTTATTAATAACATAGTCATCACTTTATTCACACATCTCCAGGTTTCTCCATACTCAAATGCTCCCTTTCCCCTACTCATGACTAGCTTATCTCTTCAGAAAAAATTAACAAAACATCAATAGTAAATTAATTAGGTTATTTACTTTTACTATTATTTACGTGAGATGTGAAAAGATTCCAAATTTCATTAAGGAGAATAAGCAATTACAGGATATTCCGCTTGGATACCTTTAACAGACTTAAAGAAATCCACAAAGAACTATTATTTTGATAACTCTAATGATTTCAAGTCTACTGAAACAAATGCATATTCGTGATTTTCTAACCAATATATTTATTCCATGATGAACAATCTAATATAAAAATCTGATTATAGGAATCTTTCTTTTCGCTGTCAATCATGCAGCCCTTGAAATAGCACAGTGATGAAATTAACTCCTTCCTGTGATACTAAAAGCTGCCTTTGTACTTCTTTGATCCTAATTCAAAATGTGATGTTTATATTTTTATTACTACTGTAGAAGGGCTGGAGCCAGCCTAGGTGAATATTGTAGAAGAATATTCACAAAAAAAGTGTGTTCTACAAAAATAAGGAAAAAAACCCAAACCACAATCAAAATCTCTTTGGTGATGTCAGGAGCCTTTTTACTGTATTCTCTAGAATCAGCTGTTTCTACTGAAAAGTTGTATGTATTCACTGAAGCAGGCTCCTGCATAAAAATTGGTTAATACGTAGCTCACATCACAACTTTAGAACACTTTTAAGTCCATTTCTTGTGACTGCAAGCTTTTCTTCATAAATGCACAATGGCTAACCACATCTCGGAATCTCTGCTGGCAGAGTGACCCTGAGATAAGTACAAGTCTCTTTTCCCAGCCTGGCAGTCGAAGAAGGAGTCAGGATTCCTTGGCTGTGGTTTTCAAGGTTGTTTATTACTTCTTATCCGTAACATTGTTTCCCTGGCCTGCCGAGGTCCTTTCAGCAGGTCAGTCAGAGGCACACTGACTGCCCTCAGAGGTGGTGTTGTCTTTTATACTAAAAATTACATGTACATTATTTACAATAATTTCCCAATACCTATCACCTATGTTAGACAGTGCGTTCCTACCTTAAACCAATCCAAAACTGCCAGCATCACTTAGAAGATGGAGGCTAGGAAGAAGGAGAAAGAAGGACAAAACATGCCCAAATTCCTCCATCTTGGGACCCCGAACCCCCATTCTAAATACCCCAAAAATCTACTTTTCACCCTGTGACAAACTATTATTGTACTTAAACTCTCTTGACTTGTAATTCTTCATATAAAGGTGGTAATTTGCTCCGTGGGTAAAAATCAAAATCACAGGTGTCTTGGGCTCTGTGCCAAGGTCTCTGAGCCCCCTGGCAGCAGCCTGGGCCATCCAGGACAGCCAGAGAGATGTCCTGGGTTCTGACAAGCACATATGGAAGGTTACACAAATGCTTGGGAGCTTTTCTGCATCAGCTACGAGACATTTGAGCTACACAGGGTTAAGACAGAGCTGTGGAAGGTTGCTCCTCTCCAGCTAGGAGGATCCTGTTGTACAAGCCATTAAGTAACACTTCAAACCACAGCATAGCTATTCCATCAATGTTGAGATAAATTTTACTGCTGTTTCTTTCCAAATATTGCAGAATAGGAGAGTCCATGCTCTTATAGAATTAATAATTCATTAGAGGTAGTTTAGAGATTATGAGAAAAGTCACACAAAACCAAGAGTATAAGTCACCCATTCTGTTAGTTGGATGACTGACGTTTAACACAGTCTAAAAGAAAAAGTGCACAGAACATGACATGATGTTAGTAGAAGGCACATTTTTCCATGGCATCCTGAAAGAACAATAACTACCAATAATCACATGCCATAAACTTAGTAAAAGTATTTCAAATATACAAAATGGTGCTTGAAACATTCTTCTAAATGGAAGAAAAATAAAAACTTTTAAATGACGACAAAGATAGCTCAACATTGTATTTATGAGTTTATTTGTGTTCTTGTCTTTCCAGTACTGACCTCATGTACAGAGCAATAATAGGAAACAAAAAATGTTGGCAGCATGGAGAACAATTTCAGTTCCTCAGTGCATGTGCAGTGCAAATTGAACAATGCAAATTAATATAAACCAGTTTAAGTATTTATAAACAATGAGTACGTGCCAAATGATGCAATAATCTGTTTTAGTTACTGGAAAGAAAAGAAGTAATGAAAAAATGCTGCTTTCATTATGTCTTTTGACAGTGACTAATGCATTATTTTCTTTCATGTAATTTCAATAATGTTTTTTCCTTTAATTTAGGAAGCTAAAGAATGCCCACAGACTGTATATGAGCAAAAAGCCACATGTCTGGTGTGGGAATAGATACAAAATAGTGTCTTCTTATGTGTATCTGACTTGCTTATTTGAATATGACTTTTCCATACTGGGGGATTCAGTTATTAGTGGAAACTGGAGTCTATTATTTTTTTGCCTTAGGAAGTGGGAAATGAAGGCTGACTCTACACAAGACCTAGTATCTCTCTTTCCTCAGCTCTATCCTCAGAGAATATACCCTCAAGGGAGAATATCTCACAGGCACTGTCATTCAGTCCAGAGTTGAATGAAAGCTTAAAAAAGATTTTGGGGAAACCCATTTGCAGTAAAAGAACCTCCAGTTTAAGGTGCACTTCCTATCTCTGGTCACTTTTTGAACCTCCGGAGATCTTCCCAGGGACAGCTGTGGGAAGTATGGATCCCTTCTAAAGAGATTGTGAAGTGTCAGATATCACCAGGTACAGTCTTTGTGCCTGTCCTGCACTGAACAAAGGCATATCTTGTGTGGCTTACTCACAAGGAGAAGCACTGTCAAGCTGCACCACCACTGGAGTTGATAGGAGTGCAGCACATAACACCAGCCCAGCCCCAGGACACCACCAGGACAGCAGCATCCAGCAGCAGGGGGTGAGCAGGGGCAGTGCTGGGTTACTCCCCCTAAACTGTGCCAGAGGCCAGGTTAACAATGCAGCACTGTGGGCTGTCTCATGCTGGCACTCAAACCTGAGCTCCATCTCTCTGGTTAGTTTATTACTGCAGACAAAGGCATAGTGTTTAATAGCCCACAGGCAGATTAATCTTCCTGGTATTTCTCTGAATGCACTTTGAACAAATATAAATTTGTTAACTTCCAGGATTGATGGGAGTTTTACAGCCAATTTCAGTGAGAAAAAAGCCAAACTGATGCCAATTGTCTTCAAATCTCACCATTCATCTTCCTGAAGAGTTAAGGAACTCAAGGTCTGTACTTAAGATGTTTAGAAAGCCTTTTAATATACATGTGAAAGGAAGAAACAATACCCGGTAATGCAGTATCAGCCAATAACTCAATACTCATGCATATAATAAGCTGAATAAAAAAAAAATCCCAACTGTTGCTATGAAAAGGCTATGTAAACATGTATAGATTTTTGTATAACTATGATAGATTTTTACTAATTATAGAAGACATCACTATGTTAATTTGTCACATGTCATTGGCAGATTGATGTTTTGTGGGAAAATGTTGCAATTCTTACAGCACTTGATATTTTACAGATAATTATATAAACATTTAGCAGATTGGCATAGATTTGAAAGCATTTTGCTATATTATTTACCATATTTTACACTAAATTAATATTATATAAAATTTAAATGATGCCAGCTGCAATCTGAAATCTGTTCAATAATTACACAAATATGATCTATTAATTATTTAAGCAAAGCATGCAAAATGTCATTTCATGAATTAGTACCATGGATTTAGTTATTTTTTCATGTTTGACCCCATCAAAAAAATGACAATAAAAGTGTTAGTTTTTAAAAATGGGAAACTACCTTTGTTGTGACAGCTGCCACATTAGTTTAATGGTAAAAAATGAACTTCAAAATGTGCTCAAATATATGAACAGTCCCAGCAAAATAAATAGTATAACTAGCATATCTTTGTGATGAAGTTAATTTGATGACAATGTTTTGCTTGATCTCAGCCTACAGATTAACAATTTAAATTGTTTGCATCATAAAACTCAAAGGTCCAGTGTCTTGACACTAGCTTAAGACGGTGTGCTTGAAGAAAGCTCTTTCAAGTAGTTATATGCATCCAAAATAGTCTCCTAACTTCTACCAGTCCATAGACAGGACAATTTCTCAACATGAGATGGTGTCTTTGCAACAAATTATTACTGATTTGTTTTTACTTCCTTGACATAGCTGGTAATTTGTGGAATTTGCATAAACATTTACCTTTGACTCATAGAAGAAAAGAAGGAGAATTATATCCCCTTTACAGTCTTAAAAACACCATAATCTTGAAGGTATTAATCAATTTATAAAAATGTTGGGGGTTATGTTTTATTAAAAATATATCAAAAGATAGTAAGAACTAAATTATACAGCAAGAAATACCATACCACTTCTGCTGTCATTATTTTGCACTCTTTTTAACTATCCCTCTGGTTTTCCTACTCTTCTTAGCTCAATAACACACTTGTTGCATAACTGATTAAGTCAAGTCAACTCCAAATTTATTTCAAAAATATTCTTAGTACCTTTTCCTATCTTTATTCTGAGCAATCAAAAGTTACTCACTCTGTGACTCCTGGTTATGTTATGATAAATTGTAAACTTCACTTAGTATAAGATGGAGATATAAGCCATATATTAGACTAACCAGTAGTTTTCTAGCTAAGATCTTACTAATACTGCAAAGTGCTGCATATCTTGCACATAGTTTTAAGAAACTTGGAAAATAAGGAGGTTTCATAGAAATGTTTTTAAAAATGACAGCTTCAGGAAAAAATAAGCAATAAATTTTATGTGTCAGTCAAAACTCTGCACTAGAGTATTGGAAAATAATCCTGGATTTAGTGGTTCAGAAACATGGGGTGAGACTTACCTTATATTTTTATTCTCCATGATTCTATCCAGAAAACCATGGTGTGAGTTGGTTGGTAAAACAAATTGGGAGATTTATATATATATATATATATATATATTTCAATGGATTATTGTCCTTTTTTTTTAAAAAGCCTCTCTTTATAGTAAGCTCTTATCAATCCAAACTGTGAAAAAGTCACATCTGGAAAATGTTGAACTTGACGTTTCTGAGCAGTTCACTATATATGATCTAATTTAATATATTGTCCTGTAGATCAACATAAGTGTTTTGGTAAGCATATTATAGTCCTAAAATTCTGCTTTAGAGCAGTACATTTCCTCTAATTATTGCAGTGGAAACTCACTTGCCAAGTTATTATGAAACTAATCAGAGCTGAACTTGAAGTATTTCCCCATGCTTCATGTAAGGGCAGGACACAGACTGAGGTTACTCTGTGGAAGTGAGCCTAAAACAATTGAGAGACCCAAAGAATTGCCCCCTAAAGAATTATTACTTTTCTTATTAACACCCAAAGCTAAAGGTATCCTCAGTTTCCCCTTGCTTTGGAAGAAACTCCAGGAAAACTTTAGGTCCCTTGGTACTTCGCACTAACATATTTAATAATCACAGATCCCTGTTGCTTTATGCAGGATTTGTTCTAGGGTTTCATTTAGGGTGTATTGCTTTGTCTGTGCCCCTATCTCTTTTTGTCCTAGTGCAGTGACATGCCAAGACTTGTCACTGGTTAGATGAAGGAACATGGCTGGCACCGGTTCTTCCAGCAGGTCCATGCGCTTTCTAGTCTCTGACCTTGTTCATTTTTTTCTTCCATTGTGGAATATATCAAATTCTTTCCATTCCTTGTTATAATAGAGACTATATGCATTTTCATAAAACCTTCAGCCAGTATCTCAGTGAAATATAAAGCAGTGGGAAGACATGGATGATGTATGCATATATTACAATGATACAACCCAAAGATACATTGACAATGGGGTGCTATTTTCACATTATCCATTTTCTCAGAACATTGGCTGAGCAATGGTTATAGCAGAAGCAGAATGTGTTCAGAGAGGGATAACAAAGAGAGGAGAAACACAAAGAAATTCCTTCATACTGCAGACATGAACAGATCAGGTTTGTTCTGTATAGACAGAGGCACCATCCTCCGTCCATTCGTAGGAAGTAATGCCATAAGGTTGAATTAAAACCCATAAATTTACTGAGGTGATTACAGGAGAGAGATTTTTTGTTTGTTCGTTTTTTTTAGAGTATGCTTAAGTCCCATTTACAAGGATTTTTCCACAACCAGAATGTGCAAACCTGAAGTTTTTCCCATGATCCCATAACCCAGGAAAGTTAAAAATAAGGAAGTATCATAAGTGTAATTTTAAAATCATAGAGGACAGGAGCACTAGAATACTAAATGTATCTTTGCAAGAAGAGAAAAGGAAACAGCCAAATGAAATTCCACTTAACCTTTTTTGTAATGCATGAAACAGGCTTAAAAGCAAAAAGGCTATTCAAAAACACAAATAAAATTCCTTTCACAAAAGGAATATTTCACAAAAAATAGCTTTAACTCACAGGACTCATGGCTGTTTCAGCTCATGGTATGTAAAGGGATTGATTAGATTCACAAAATAATTAGCCACAGAGAAAAAGAGCATCTAAGGCTGCAATATATTTTAAAATAAATGAGGGTGTATTCAGTTACTTAAATAGACAGCTGGTTATCTGTGTTTCAGGGCAGCATCTCAATATTAAGACTCAGAATGCAATTTGGCCTACAGGTAAGCACATACATGGTAAATGCTGAAAAAGAAATCTTATTTTATTATTTAGATGTATGGCTTCAGCATACTGACATACTGTACCTACATTTACTCTTTTTGTATGGTATGACAGGAGCAGATGCCCTAAGTAGAATGATCACTAATAGCAAATAGGAATAGATTTGGATCATGAACTGTTGATAAGATAAAGTCCTGAGTAAGCAATTCCAGATCCATACAATATGGAGTTATCATTGGCTTCAAACAGAGGATAGCCATGTTGTTCAATCAGGCTAATTAGTTGTGCAGAAAAATGTCCGGGCTAATTAACTTTGGCAGAGTACTGTTAGAATAAGACTACACCGCTCTGGGAGCTTAGTTACTGTGTCTGTGCTAAGCAGACACAAGGTCTGCTTAATATTTATGATTCATTAGTTTTTTATACTATCTGGTTGCCAGGAGCTTGTATTTTCAGGGAATTAGTTTCACTGCTCTAAGTGCGTGTACTATAGTGTGCAGTATCCAGAGGCTCCATTTACAAATGACAGCCTGATCTTCTCGACAACAGGACCTTCAAAGCATGGTCTGACCAAGCAAACCAATTCTGAAAGATCCATGAAAGACAATGCCTAAAATCAGTTTGCTATCTACTTAGAGCTACACCAACCTGAAAAATTTGTAAAGGAGACTGAATCTTCGTTCTCAATCTTTTGGGGAGCCAGTACAATTTAAAAAAAGCTTTAAATGTCCTGCCTGGACTTCAGACCTTTCCACTTGGAAGTTGAACTTCTTTCCAACTTTCAGCACTCCTTCATTCTTGGAATATATTGCTGTAGTTATTGGCCACAAGTAATCCTTCAGAACAGCTATTATACTATGCAACATAGCACAATTCAATATGAATAGTCTTTTTCTTTCTCTAGCTGTTATGTGGTGTAGATAATGGGTAGTTTTGTCACTGTCAGATGAGCAGTATCCTCTCTAGAAGATCTCTTTCTGCTCTCAAAAATTCATTCCTTGAATTACTTTCTTCTTGCGGGGTGAACCCTAGTAAAACTGAAATATCAAATGCTAGCAAGGAGAGATGATATTTTATCAGGCACTTACATCACAGTGACTGAGTAAACCGGAATCAAGTATATTTTTCTTTTTTCTTGCAGATTGTTGGCAACTTGCTATGAAGAAAGGCTAAAGATGAATCATAATTGTTGAACAGACCTTACAACTACCCACAAACAATGAAGACAGCAACAGACTGGTAGGCAAGAGCTGGCATGGGGATGCAGGTCAGCCTTCTGTTAGTGCACAGCTGCTCTCTACATTTTATGGGCTAGAGAGGTAAAGTTTCAAGGGGAAATAATGATTTGCCTTGCATTTGTGAAAACAACAGAAGTACTGCATTTATTTGTTAGGTCTCTGACTAGGCTAACTGTAAGCTTCAGTTCACTGATCTGTTTTTATTTAAGGCAAGTTCTACCAAGACTACCACTAACGCTCCATAGAGCTCCACAGAGCTCCACAGAAATGTTAAGATACAGGAGGTTATTGCTTGAAAGTGAGAAAATAAATTCTTGAAATAATTGTTGTTTTCAAGGAAATGAAAGATGTGTGCAGCACTGTATCCGTGTTCCCATTATAAAAAGCTGCATAGTGTAGGCATATGAAGACCACTATTATGAGGTCTCATAGCCATGCTTATTGTTCAGAATTGCCAAAGATTCCAGATGTCTTTGTTCTCTTGATTATAAGCAGGAGCTGTTGACCCTTGGAGGTTCTTGGCTATTGGAATCCACAATACAAACACAGGAAACAGACCTCACTTGAAGGATAATCAAAGCATTTCTTAGTGATCTCTGTGACACCAGGAGGTGGTGGGCTGGTAACTGGAAAAAATCTTCTTGCTTTTAAAATTTTCTGAATTACAAATTAAATCCTGCTATTTTAATAACATTTTAATTCAATAATCTCCAAGACAATGTATTGGGACACTGAGAACATGGATTAGAGCAAGAGAATGAGAATGATTTTCTTGGAAGTAAGGAATTCATAAAAGAGCTTAGACACCTCAACAGGGTCACTTTGTATATTTTCATGGCGGTAAAGACTAATAAAACCTTTCTATTTAAATAAAGGGAAGATGAAGAAGAATTTAGGCAAAAGTCATCAGATCAAACTGAACTCATCCAGAAGTCAGGGATGAAGCCTAAACTGGTCAGCTTGGCTCAAGAGTGGAAACAGGAGAAAAAAATTGAGTATAATGACTTATTGGAAGCTTTCAGGCACTGAAGAGAGAAGCAGAGAATTACTGTACATAGGGATTCATACACTAAGATCACCTGTTCTCCACTGCCTTCTTTATCTTGTGATGATGCCAAATACACAGACTTTCTGCAGACATTCAAATTCTTTTCAAAGCGCTGCATGAGATGTATCAGAATCACTGGTTTTGGAGTTGCCAGAGGAAACAGTCTGCCACTGAACTTTAAATTTCTAATTCAGCATAAATGTAGAGAGAGAAAATATGACTAAGGCCATATCTAAAAAGGATTTTGTGGTATTTCAAAAGTACCTGGTATTGCAGCTTCACTCTTGGGTGAAATACAGTGCTCTTGGAGAAACTTGAGCTGGATCACATGACTGTTCTTTCTATCCTTAAATGCTGGCTAAAATTTAAGAGGCAGAAGAGCTCCATTCTTAGAGCTACTAAAAATATTTTATGGAATGGAATTTTGCCGATTTGGTAGTCTGAGAGGTCAATTTGATGCATTTTTGGAATGATAGATATAGAAAATATTAGGCTGCAATCTTTTAAAATTTTTAGCCATTGCCATTAATTTTAAGGGTAAACATTTCAACAGGTTGGGCAGGAGATATGCACTTCTAAGTTTGTCTCTTTGACACATACAGAGCAAGAAATTAAAAATGAAACCAGAACCATTTAGAACAAAATTCATTCTTTTAGGATCAATATGCAACTCCACTTGAAATGCCTTGCTCTCAATAGAATGCATTTTGCAATGTATTATTTCAATAAATACTGTTAGAGGTCTGAGTATACAGACTTTGGGGATTTGTTCTTTATAGTACAACAACTTGATTTTTGATTCATATATTGAATATTGATATTGATTCTATGAATTACATTGCACATATCATATTGAAATAAGAAATGAAAATGCTGTCTTCTGTCTAGGATATGGGAAAAATGATCAAGTATTTTCTCTAATTTGGTGAAAAAAACTCATATAATGTATGAAAAACACCAAAATGAAAATTTTCAAAGGTGGAAGATGATTAGGAAGGAGAGATATTAAAGGTCTTGTCAGAATGATGACATAATATCATTTACTACCATCAACCCAAAAGGTGGTGTCAACCACTGCAAGCCACTAATCGTTTAAAAAGAAAAGATGTAGTGAAGAAACAGAGGAACAAAAGAAAGGGATCTGACTCGGTTTTTGGCATAAACATTTATATTGGAAAGTTCTATTTTCTTGGGATTCCAGCAAAGAAACTTCAATAAAATTTTGAAAAGTAGACTTTTCCTTTGAGTTTGCTTTTATTTGGTCTTGCTGTAAAGTAGGTGAGATCACAGAGAGCACTTCAATGAGACTGACTACATTTACCACTGGAAGAAAAGGATGATAATTAGTGAAATTAGTGATAACACAATTTTTTTTAATTCAGGAGAAAGTGTGTATTATTATTATTATTATTATTATTATTATTATTATTATTATTACTACTACTACTACTACTACTACTACTACTACTACTACTACTACTACTATTATTAATTTTTAAAAGTTACCAGGGCAGGACTCTGCAAGGCCTGTGCATGAAAATCATTCTTCAAACCTGCTCAAAGAAAATTCCATGCCCAGACAGGAATATTTGCCCCCAACATAAGGACATTAACTTGTTGGAGTGGGTCCATAGGAGGGACACAGAAATGATCGGATGGCTGGAGCACCTTTCCTGTGAAAATAAGCTAAAAGAATTGGGGTTGCTCAGCCTGGAGAAGAGAATGTTGCAGGGAGACCTTAAAGCAGCTTCCAGTATCCAGAAGGGAAAAGAGAGTTGGAGAGTGGCTTTTTATGAGGACACCTTATAATAGGACAAGGAGGGAATGGCTTTAAACTGAAATAGGAAAGGTTTATATTGGGCATTAGGATGACAGTTGTGATTGTTTATTATTATTATTATTATTATTATTATTATTATTATTATTATTATTATTATTGGTGTTGTTGATGTTGTTGTTGTTGTTGTTGTTGCTGCTGCTGCTGCTGTTGTTACCATTACTATTATTATTTACAGTGAGGACTGGAACAGGTTTCCAGACAAGTTGTGGATGTCCCAACCCTGTCAATGTCCAAGTCCAGGTTGGATGTCCAAGTCTGTGAGCAACCTGGTCTAGTGAAAGACAATCCTGCCCAGGGTAGGGGGTGGGAACTAGATGATTTTAAGGTCTCTTCCCTTTCAACCCAAATCATCCTATGATTCCTTGGTAATTGATCTGTGTACCTGTTGGACTAAGGTTCAAAGACATGCACAGCAACAGACTGTGTCAGGATTGTGCAGGAACCTATGGCAGTCAGACTTTGGAGACCCCAGTCAAAAATTATTCTATTGTAAATAGCCCCAGTGAAGGTACAGAAACATCAAAGATATTATCTGTTATTATATTACAATGGGAAGTCTTCTAACCTCACAAAACATACAGTTAGAAATTAGATATATCACATTCTGGTAGACTGACTCCATATTCACTGATATTTGAGCACTTTTTCTATACAGTTGGGTACTTATTTACAATGGGAAAAATGTAATATCCTCAGTAAATGGAAAGAAGAAATGTAAACTGGGGATATGCTTGGGCAAGGCATGAAGTGGAAAGGGCTGCTTGTTGAGTATCTTTGATTTAAAGCTGGGTGATTGCAGAATTGCCAAGAATACGTAAGGCTGAGTGGCTCAAAGCGCAGTGAGAAATCCAGGGGGAAAACAGCTAATGTGTTCCTTGTTGCTCTGGTTATTTCCTAATTTAGTTAAATAGGACTACTTCTCAGCAAGAGAAACCATATTTAAATGGTATAAATTATGGATGGTAAAATGTAAGATGAAGGGGTTTTTTTAATTGTCAAGCCAAATGTTTGAAATAGGCTAGTTTCAAGTACTAGTTGAAATACAATTTTACAGAAAAGGGTGTATCCATAACAGGATACATTCTTTTTGCTTAAACTCCAGAATATGTTATTCTAAGGCTCATGAGAACTGGAAGTGCTTGATTTGGTAAATGGCATAGTATAACATTTTCACAAAGGAATTTTTGATTTTGGGTATCATCTTATGCTCAAGTTGTCATTGATTTTAGAGGAAATCAAAATAGCTTAAGTAAAATATATCTTGTCTCTAACCATTGTAAAAAACATTCAGGCAAATCAAGAAGCCAAATTTAAAAAAAATATGAAATGCTATAATTTTGTGATTTTCTAGGCCCTATTTTACTTTGGTCCAAATAGAAAAAATTGCTCTACCAGGTCCTTAGCTTCTCTCAGCAGAAATGAGTATTCAGACTTTCTGAAACCTCTCAAGGATACATTCCAACTTCAAAGCAAAATATGCATCCTGACCCTACTTCTAGGCATTCTTGTGCTGCAGTCACTGATCATAGCAGCTTTACTACATGAAAATATGTAATAAAATCATGTCCATACATCCTATAAATCATAAGTTTCATCCCTCTTCTGTACTGGTTTTTGGCAGAAAGGTGACACTGTGCAACAAACAATTTTCTTGCAGAAGTTTAGACTTTTTTAAGTACCCAGAGGTCTATGCTGAAGACTTATTGACATTATTTTTGTTTGGCTGGAGTTTTTGGCATTTATTTTTCTATTAATACCTGTTTTCTTTAAAGTAAAGTGGTCCCTTTTGTTCTGGTCAGCAATTCCTTAGAGATTCTAATTAAATCTTGTCCATTACAGCCCATTAGATGCATTAGATGGTGTTAAAAAGCAATTTGGTTTCCTTCCCTAGTCTGTGCCAGGATGCTTACCCAATTACTTCCACAGAGCTTTAAAGATGAAATTTTCAAATGCATCAGCATTGGCAAAATGCTGTTTTCAGTAAGTCAGTTGTCATCCCATTGACTTCAAATCTACAAAAAACAAAATAGCGAATGTCTTTGTATCTTTAAACACCCAAAGCTGTCTAAATTATGGGAGAGCACTGTAACACATTACAGCAATACCACTAAGCTAATTAGTTGCTGCTTTCAGTGGCTTCTTATGTCAATATAATTCAATTGCTTGAGAGCCTCTTTGCCGTTCTGGTTTTGGGGAGTAATAGAGACATTTTTATTTTAACTGACGCTGGCAATGAGATTTCAGAGCTAGCTTTATGAGCCTCATTTCTCCTTTTTTTTCCTCTGGAAACACTAGTTTTAGGGACAGAAAAACAAATATTTGAAATTATGAGCCTGTCTATCAGGGTGGGAAAGAAAGTAGAAGCAGTCACAGAACACTTGAAACCATTCTACATTTAATAATTTATAAAACATGAAAGAAAAAGTAAACAGCCAAAACTAAAGTGATCTCACTGCAAAATATAGAAAGCTGCATCCCATATGCTTGTCTGAGTGTCAGGGGTATTGTTCTTCTGAATGTCCTTCAGTGTGCTCCTCATTTGTATTTTGCTTTCAGATTAAATACCATTGTGAGATGTTTTTTCTCACACAGTTTTAAGTTTCAATATGTGAAAATTAAAGTTCCTTTAATGGTGGAATTAAGACACACAAAAGCTTATTTTTATATTATGAATAATTTTATCATTAGTATTTTCAAGCATAACAGCCACATTCCTGATAACTATTTTTAGAGACTGGAGCTAGGTCTTGTTCAGGCAGGATCCAATATTTAAGATAAGCTGACTCTCATGGTTCTATAAGGTTCCTAAGAAAGGCTTTAGAAGTGAGAGCAGATTATTGTTATGGCTCCTGAGAAGAAACTCGGAGCCCTCACTCAGCCCCTTATTGCTGTTAAGCTTTCTAGACAGCCACTTTGTGGATTTAATAAATACTGACAAATCAACTAATTTTTGTGTCCAAGTGGCAAAGAATAAGCTCTCTAAAGTGCTGAAAAGTAGTAATCACATATCTTTAAATAAGAGAAGAGAGACATATTTCCCCATTTTGTCTCCACTGGTGATAATCTCATTCATTGCAACAACTCATATCCAAACCTTGGAGTCCTCATTTACCACTTCTTGTAGGCTGGTGAATCAGTGCATCACTGAAAATTGTGCTATGCTGATATGTTAAGCAGTGAAATGCAGCAACACACAAACCAACATGGGCTATGGCAGCCCCTCAACCCTTGTGGGGTGTCCTGTGGCAGTGCAGGAGATTCCTGGCACATCCCTTAGGTGCATGCTGCTCCCTCCCTGAGCTCCAGGGAAATAGCAGAGCACTTAGGTGTGAGGGAGCTTAATGCCATGTAACCTGTGGTTATATGTGATTTACAAAGCTGGAAGAACAATCTTGTTAAGAGGGAAACAAGGAAATAAAGACAAAATAGCTACTCAATAATAGGTATGAGATGTTAGGCAGTGTGCCAATTCCTTTCCATCTGTATTCGGCATCTGTTGACTTTTGCACTTTTTTTTTGTGTTTTCAGCACTTTTCATTGATTACAGATTTAGATGCTGTGATTTCTACCAAGTATGATACCAGAAAATTGTGCAAATATTTGCCGCCAAATGCACACCTCTTCAAAATCTCACAGCGTTTGAACTCCAAAGCTTACAGGCAGAAAGGAAAATTAAATATTGCTTAGGTTCACAAAAGGTGCATTTGGAGTCCAATATGATAATGTTTAGATTAAAACTTTTAGATTGGTTGATACTGGGATTAGAATTTTCCAAATCAAATACTTTTACCTTTATACATATTGTAGAAATACGACTGGGGGTAAAATTAGAGGAATCTGCGAAGTTATATTCACATCCCATCAGAAGTTATAACAATATGGAAATTATAGGGTAAAATACAGATGCTACTCCTTGAATGGAATGTGGTTGGCATGCTCGGAACCTACTCCATGATGATTCCCCAGACACACAATATGCAACCATGAGCAACTGCTAAGGAGGATGGAATGGACGGTGGAGCAGAGTAGAAGCACCATGGCCAGGCCCTGTTGGAATCCATGCAGGGGATGGAACTGAATGGCACTTTGCAGCTGATAAACTGCATAGCATCTGTCAACCGGGGGAGACAGGAGAAGATGTCTTGCTGCTGAACCAACAAATATGACAAAATAGCTCTCCTCAGATAATCTTCATTACTGTTTACCACCTCCAAGGTACAATCACCCCTCACTGAGGAAGTTCTCTATATTTTATTGACTGTGTCTTCAAGAGCAAAGTGATAGAATTTTACATCAATCAGCAACAAAGGTACGTATGACTAGAGTCACTCAAGCTCCAGCTAAAGATAAAGAATTAATATAAAAGTAAGTTGAAAA
Organism: Molothrus aeneus; assembly: GCF_037042795.1. Taxonomy (NCBI): domain Eukaryota; kingdom Metazoa; phylum Chordata; class Aves; order Passeriformes; family Icteridae; genus Molothrus; species Molothrus aeneus. The sequence continues at coordinate 33,501,862 of NC_089650.1, read as the reverse complement.
TAGGAGAAAGTTAGGGAAGACTCTGTTGTAACTACTGGGATTAGTTAATAGACTGAACCTGTTTTATCCCCGCCAGGGACACCTGTTGGGTAGGAATCACAGTCTGTGCACAATAAATATTTTTGCTGGGGATTAGAACTTGTCTGTGTACTGTTTCAATGTGTTTTTGCAGTCAGATACCATCACCAACAATTCTCAAACCTTAACCTTTGACAATTTTATATTTATAAAGAATGTTATTCTGTAGACTGTTACTGACTTGCACTTGTTAGTGCAAGTCCTTTGCAGGTGCTGGCAGTTGCCAGCAGTGGGTAACTCAAATAAAGTGGAAGAACCACTGAGGGGTCATAAGTGGGAAGACCTGCTGAGGGCTCTTTGGCTGTTGCTGCGTATCAGTAATTAAATCACCCCAGTTGAGCCACCCTCCAAACCAGCAGGACTGTTCAGTGCAACGTCCCCGTAGCAGGACCCTGACAGACTTGGTCAGGCACAAGGGTCTTGGCTTACTTGGGACATGGACAGACAAATCGAATACTATGGGTTAAAGAAATCTCTCCTTTTCACATGACATGTATTTCAGATTTTCCAAGGTTGATCAATGAACTTATTTCTTTTTTTTTCCAGCCTGGAGGGAAGATAAAATGGTTTTTGGCAACAGAAAAATTAAATAAGATGGGAAACATTTCTACATCAGTAAAAATAGACAGGACAAAATCAAATTGATGTGGTACCTAGATTGCAGTGAAAATCATAGCTCTTAGATGATAAAACAAAGGAAAAGCTTAAGGGAAGACAGTAAGAGACTATTCTGGTGAATATCCTGTCGAAGGAGATTAAGTCAGTTTTTCTGTGTTTTTTTTCTTTAAGTAATTATATAAATACAGTAAAAGACAATGCAGAAGAAGCAGGCTGTTAGGTATTAGAGTATGGACACAGAAATGTAGGATCTGGTCCACTTAATAAGCAAGCTCAACAGGGAAAATCCAGCAAGTTTTTTTCCTCAGGTTTTATTTCTTCCTTCTTAAGCTTTTAATATTTTGTTGCTATTGTTTCCTGTCTATAAGGCTGAGCAAGGACCTCAGTGAGATTTTAAGTCCCTGTAGATTTTCCTGCTGGCTCCTAAACTGAGTATAAGTACAATATTCCCAGGCTTATCCAGCTCTGCTTTAAAAGCCATTTGTAATCCACACAAGAGCAGTAAAGAAGAAACATATACCGTATTATTACTGGGATAATTGCTGCCTGGCTAATCTCAAATTTCATTGCTTCTGGGCTTATTTTCTTATTAGCTGTGAATGTTTATAATTTCAAGTGATTGTATAAGTCCTTCTTGCCTCATCTAGCCCTCTGCAGAAAGAACAGTTGTCCTTGACTTTAAAGCATGATATATCCTGCTTCATTTACAAGGCATCCAAATCCATTCTAAACAGTCTTTCTGTTTCTTGGTGAGGTGCCAGTGATTCTGAACATTCAGATCCTGCCAGCTATTACTATTGTCAATAGCCAACTTCCAGGAGGAAACACATGCTGTAAAGCTTTGAAGTAGTTGATCAGCTATGCTCAAGTGACCACGGCTCCCTATATGGATGGAGCTTGGATTCACTGTACACACTTCTCATTTCAGTACAAAGTCAAAGAAAGAGATCTAAGAAATGTCTCTGTTAATCTCCAAAAGATGACAACAAAGTCTACATTCTGTTGCTTACATATATGGCTAACATCCTCTAGTACACTATCAGCTCCTATTTCCTCTTTCCAGAGGAGAGCAGACACTGTGCTGCTTATTTCCCCCCATTGTAATGCACCCATTTTGGTAAACCTACATTCAGTAGTATCCGAAATCCAGGAATCCTTTCTCTCAGGGGAGTCCCCTAATCACCAGTTTGAAAACTTCTCTGTTTCTTAATTTCTAGGTAAATTTATATTTAATTATTTTTAAATTGCCAAAGTTCCAGATGGAGGGGTGCCTATTAACAAACCACCCTTCCCTTCCCTTCCCTTCCCTTCCCTTCCCTTCCCTTCCCTTCCCTTCCCTTCCCTTCCCTTCCCTTCCCTTCCCTTCCCTTCCCTTCCCTTCCCTTCCCTTCCCTTCCCTTCCCTTCCCTTCCCTTCCCTTCCCTTCCCTTCCCTTCCCTTCCCTTCCCTTCCCCCTATTACTATTCCCCCCCATATTACAAAATTCTGGACTAATTATCATGACAAACTTCTCATCTTCTTAATTGCATCTCAATTTCACTATTGCTCTAATTACTCAATCGTGGGGATTCCAGATATATTTCAGGATGTGTGATAAATATTTACAAATTTTCATATGTCAGACAGTTCTTCCAGAGAAGAACAGAAAATGGTATTTTCTACTGGAAACAGCTTGGAGAAGGATTGTCTTTAAACTCACAAAATTTAAGTATTCAGATGCTTTGCTGGTTTGAAAACAAACAGTAACAAGCAAAGGAAATTCATTCCTGAGGGGCGGTGTGCCTGTGAATACTCTGACATTGAAAATTCAGGCTTCTAATCTTTCTCCTTTTTCTTTTTTTTTTTCTCTTGTACACAAAAGTTCTAAAATTTGATGGCACTAAGATGGTTCTCCCGATTTTCTTTCACATATTTTTACCTATTTTAGCTCCTAGGAGCTAAAGGCTTGTTATTTTTGCATCTCTTTTACTCCTATCTTGTCAATGCTATCCTCCTCTAGTGGAAGTATTTATTCAGAATCCTTTGACAGGATGTTCTAAAGATGTAGATGTCAGGGAAAGCTGAAGCATCACCATAGCATTATGCAAAAATGTCTATTGTAATATAAATCCCTATGCCACAGCAATTTTAGCCTCTCATTTAGTCACTTATACAAGATGTGCTATAATCATGGTGAAGTCATAACTTATTGTTGCACTGGTAGAGTCCATACAATCAGTGCATTGTAAAATATGATGAAAATCAAGTTTTATTCTGGCAATTCAGCATTACATGACAATAGAGAAACTGCTCCCTTAAATCCTCAGTCCTTTCTTTTTCTGCTGGCTGAATCTGCTTTTCCCAGAGGTTTTGAGATGCAGCCAAGTAACATCCACTGTCCTCCTCAGGAGCTATTCTCTGTCTGACTAACAGAGCATCAGCTGGCACCCTGACCCTTGCGGAAGAATTCCCCGAATGGATCTAAAAGAATGAGTCCCAAAAAAGTCCAACCCATCATAAAACGGTATTCATTTTTCTCTTCTGATAAGGGAAGGCCACAGATGCCAAGCTGGGGAAGGTCTTCTTTGAGAAGCTGCACCTCCTTCTTTGGCAAGTTCCCTATGCTTCTGTTCTGGCATCACAACAGCTGCTGCTGGCTCACTCCCAGCTGCCTTTGCCTGTTGGTCCTGCTCAGCCTTCCACCTGAGGCTTCCCATCCATCTTCCTAAGGCTGAATCTCTGAGATACAAGAGCAAGACATCTTATGTCACCTCTCACCCTGAAGCAAGCCTTTTGTGCCAATAAAAAAATGATGCATTTTCATAACATTCCTGGCCTCGTTTCAGGGAAAGAATTTGCTTTTTTAGGATCTGTCCTTTGGCTTCAGGAAGACATACAGCAGCCTCTGCTCTGTTCTTATGAAATAGCTTGACTCCAATAAAAGATGCCAGGTAGAATGATTAAAGCAATGTGTGGATTCTCCAGGTCTTCTCCTTAGCTTTCTCAAAGGATTGAGGGACTCTACAGCAGTCCTTCACAGACCTACCCCGATTTTCTATCAATACTTTCTGCATTCAGTTTAATTACACGAAACATTTTCTTCTGTCCAAAAATAAACTTCTTGAGCCAAAATTCAATTCATTTCATATCATAAAATCATACTTTGCATAATAAACATGTAGAGAAAAATATCTGAATTTTTTCCTACATCAGAGAAGTGATTTATAGGATGCTTTTTATGACATTATTGCTATAAAGTTAGGATAAAAAGTAGTTCAACATTTAACAGTACTGGTGAAGTTTGAGGTCATTCTGATCTATCATGGAAGCGAGTTCTAAAATCATGGACCCATTTCTGGTTTTCTGCACATAAATTTCACTTTTAAGATTAACAATTGTATTGTTATAGCCATGGGATATCACAACCATACAGCAAGTAAGTGACTTTGTAGTTTAGGTCAACCCCACTGAAGGATTTAGAGATTAATTGAGGACAGGCAGAACATTGTCTTTGGATGCTTTTTTTTTTAAGACTACAAGCAGAAATGTTGTGACATCAATCATCCAGAAGAATCCCACACGGGGGTTTAATTTTTAACTGACTAACAAATCCTTCAAAAGCCATGAACTCTTCTGTCACACTAGTGCTACCTAATGATTCAAATTAGTCCTGCACTCAAAAAATTAAAAATGAGAACTAGTATGCTAAGTCAAAACAGGGGAACACACAGTATTTGTATTTGTAGCATCACCAAGACATGCCAGCAGTATATGATTTTGTTTTAAAAGTCCTGTGGCTCATTGAGCTGGGTTGACCTTGGCTGGGCACCAGCTGCCCCACAAGCCACTCCATCACTGCCCTTCTCAGCTGGAGAGGGGAGAGGGAAATAAGACGGAAAGCAATGCATAGGTCATGATAAGGCAGTTTACTAAACCAAAGTGAAAGGTTGTGTGCACAAGAAAAGGAGGAAAAAAATTATTCTCTACTTTCCCATCAACAAGAGATGTCTGGCCACTTCCTGGGAAGCTGCACTTCCACATGTGCAGCAGTTGCTCAAGAAGGCAACATTGAAAATAATGAATGCTTCCCACTTGCACTACCCTTTACTTAACGTTTTTATTTGAGCAGAGAGCATATGGTATGGAAAATCCCTTTGGTCAGTTGAGGCCAGTGGTCCCAGCTGTGTCCCATCCCCACATTTTGCTCACCCTCAGCCTACAGTTCAGGGAGTAGGGGAAGAATGTCTCTCAATGGAGAGACATTGCTGATGTGCCAGCACTTCCCAGCAGTAGCTAAACCCCCGGTGTGTTATCAACATCTTTCTAGCTACCAATACCAAACACAGCACAGTGAGGGCTGCTATGGGGAAAATTAACTCCATCTCAGCCAGACCAGATACACTCATTTTGAAATCATCTACACAAGGCATTTTACAGAGAAATTGTGAAGAATATTTGTAGTTGGAAATGCAATCTGATATGTCTATGTGATTCAGGTCACATTATCAGGAAAACATAGCAACTGTACTCTTTGTTTTCAAGGTGAAGGCAACACTGTGTTCTAGACCCATTTATGAGGAAAAATACTCATTCAATCCTAAAACAAACACATCTTTAGAGTCAATGAATTCCAACGTACTCTAGGAAAAGGAAAAACCACACTTTTTCTAAATCAGAAGAGTAAGCAGAAAATCTTCATCTCCACCTGACACCATTTTTTCCCAAATATTTATCATTGATAACCTGATGGCACTTGTATATCTTTCAAACAAACATTACATTTCTTCAGGGCTATTTTTTTCCTGAAAAAGAAATCTTTAATGGTTTGGCCTTTATCAAGATCAAATGCAATTACAGAAGGAGACACCAGATGTCCAAGCAACTTGAGTTATTGTTGGGAAAAAATGGCATTTCTTCAAGTTGAGTGACAGGTTGTAGGAGGTTGAATAACATGGTCAACCATTTAGAGTTGGGTTGGCTGAAAGAGAGAATGACACTGTTGAAGGAAAAAAAAACCCTCAAGATCTGTCTTTCTCATCACTTTTAATTAACTCAGAACACTTAATCAAATAGTGTGACTTTACAGCATGAATTGAAATTGATAGGAACATAGATGTTTAATGTCTGGCTGAGTTTTTGTCTTTCAGGTCCACAGTTACTTGTTTACAACAGTAATTGACAGTATTTAGCTTTTATTTATAGTCATTTTAAAAACAGCAAGCCTAATTCTGGCGTTCTGTTGCCATGCCTCTGATATGAATAAGGCAGGCCCAGAACAACCTGCTGAGAATTTTTTTATTCATGTCCTTGAGATACTTCTTTGTGTGGCACAGAATCAATACAAGCAACCCTAATCTGCTGTTGTGTAGTCCCAGTAGAGGTGATCAGTGAAAACCTGTGAGACTGTCAATGCTCTCTGGGACACCCTGGATTGCCAAGGGTCCAGGCATCTACGACTCCTCCTCCACTTTACCTAATTTTGACACAAACCATACCATAGTTGTACGTCCTGCAAGGATAACACAGTCATGAGCTGCTACTCTCCCAGAATACTGTTTCAGAAAGTTGAGAACTTTCAAAACCCAGAACAGTTACTTTTTAGGCTAATCATAAAATCACAGAATGGTTTGAGTTGGAAGAGACCCTAGAGATCCAGTCCCCACCTAATGGGTAGTGACACCTACCTGTAGACCAGGTTGCTCAGAGTCCAATCCTGTCCTTGAACACTTCCATAGGTGCAGCATGCACAACTTCTCTGTTCCAATGTTCATTGGAACACCACCCCCATCACAAAAAAGAATTTCTTCCTAATATCCAATATAAACCAACTCTCAGTATAAAGAAGAACCTAACCCATTACAGGATCATTACATCGCTTTGTAAGAGGTCTCTCTCCAGACTGCCAGTAGCCCTCTTTAGGTATTGGAAGGTGCTATAAGATATTCCCAGAGCCTTCTCTTCTCCAGGCTGAAAATTATTTCTATTTTGATGATTCATCTGTCATTTTTGAACCCGTAAAAGGATTACAATTGGATTTTGGAAATAAAACAGATGTCAATTTTGTTCTGGAGATACAGCCTTGAAAACAGTTTGCAAATGGCTCTGGGCTACTCTATGGCCTGCACCAAGAGCCACTTAATTCTCCCAAATGTGAAACCATGGCCAGAACAGGAGCACATAAGGAACTCAGAGGGTTTATTTTCTGACTTTGACTGCCAATCTCATAGCAGGCTGAATAGGTTTTTGAACAATATCATCCAGAGCACAGAATATATAGAAATTTAATCTGACATAATCCTTATGCTTAATATTGTCAGTAATGGTATCAATAATGAAAAAAAAATAATCAAAGTACTGTAATGTTTTGTTATTTTGAGCAGAGACAGACTCAGGAATCCAAATAATACTGAAAATGACCAGGGATTCCATGCCAGTAAAGAAAAATTATGTTCTTCCCACCCGTACCAGATGGCTATGTGGATGAAAAATTTTCTTGTGCAACTCTCTGTAGAAGAAAAACATGGCCAGAGAAGACCACTTTCAAAAAAATCTTCGGTGTATTAGTGCAAGTGCAGTAACCCATCCTTTTTACTGAAGCTTCATTTACACAGAAAGTTAAAGTCAGATTTTGCTTTTACTAGAGGACTAATTTCTTAATGACACAGTGTCTCGTGCATTCTCATCAGTGAAACAAGAGGAGCATTTTGCTGCTGTTTTCTCCTTCTTTATAAAACACAGGAAGAGTAGAATTCATCCTCTCAAATGCATATGTCTACAATGAAGGTGTACATATCCGGACTCATTCCTTTTTGTAACTGCTGGATAAAAATAAGCACTGTGTATCAATAATCTCATCTTGAAGTCTAAAACAGATGAGGTGCCCCATAAATGTACTTGGTTTTTTTCTCTTTACTGAGCCTCCCCTGATAAGATGTCTATGGTGTAGAAATCTAAAGTTAGACAAATTATTTCCTACCGAAGATGTCTAAAAGTAGTTAATAATAGTGGAAACTACCTCCAGACCACTTTTTTCAGTCTCATTTTATGAATAAAGTTCCAATGTAAGGAAGCCAGACAAAACCATGGGTTTTAGGCCTACCCACAGGAGACCTGGGCTTTCCTTTCACCAGTCCGTTTCCAAGTTCTGTGCTGGATTTTGCAGACTAATTGGTGATATCGTGGTACCCTAGCTCTTATTTACCATCAATCACTTTGAATGCCTGACAGCTAAATCACACTGAGATATCAGTTGTCTCAACCCTCTGTTACATTATTGACGAGACCAGGCAGTAAACATTTTTCTCTCACTCTGCCAATATTACATTCTGCCCTGTACTTTAGTAGTACAAACCCAAACAGGTATCAGTGTGTCTGTATTGGACAGTGACAGGATAGTTCCTTCCCCGGGATTCTGCATTACATAATTTGTGGTAATGCTGTACACAATGACAAGCCTGAATGAAGCAAATAATGCTCCATGACTAAGACAGATTTATCTTATAAGATGCCTTAATTCAGTCTAATTAACAATATTGTACAGAAAGATTTGCAGCAATTTTCTTAGTTTGGAAGAGCCTTCAGCACTATGTCAGCTATTAGTATACAGCTTCTTTAATCATTAGTTCTAGTAGATTTCCTGGGCTAACATGGGAAATGCTAATTTGTTTATCAGTCATCAACAACTCTTTCTATACCAACAGATTTTTAAGCCAAATACTACTCTGAGATGTCTTACATTTGCATCTGTGAAGGAGTAATGCCTAGCCTGGTTAATCTTTTCAATATCAAGGACTTGACTGGAATACAAAGACTAAAATTAATAAAAAATAAAAGCTTATATTTTATAAACAAATTGAACTCATTGATGCTGATAATATCAGTTTAGTAAGAAAGCATAATAGCAAATTCCAATGTAGTAGTCAAAACTGTAAGGACTAGTCTGATATGTGGAGTTATAATTGAATTGAGTATTTAATTTTCAGTCAGATGGCTTTCTGTTTTACTAGTATAATCTTTAAGTAAATATTTTTCTTTTAGCTTAGCTTCCCAGCTGAGACAAAGAGTGCTTTAGGACTTTACAAATTGTTCCCAAATGTTTTCATGCACCATATCGAAGTTTCTTTCCACATGTTTTCTAACATTTTTAAAACTTCCTCTATTGAGAATTCAATTCTCTTTGTGTGATTATTTCAAGGACTCCAAATCTAGTTACTACATTCAGTTGCAAAAATACTATGCTCTTGCTTCGTATACAAGTTTTCCCTAGCAAATATAAGGACTTTTTTGACTATCTATTAGATCTAAGACCTAAGCTGGATAAGATTCAGTGCTAAATATCTACCTTAAAATTCTTGTTCATTTCTGCACATGTATTTGCACTTATATTTTTATATCTGTTTCAATTGTTGTTACTAATTTTAATGTGTTTAAAGACTGATATTTTATATGTTGGGAAAAGAGTGAAGTAAGTTCAACTTCCCTTGCAACTTTTGTTTTAAACAAAGATTTTCAACTATATTGATGTAAAATATTTTTTAGATTATTTTCATAAAATACTACTTGTTCTGTTAATTTTTTTTTAATTTTTTTTTGTGAATCTGATGTGCTTTCTTCCTCTTTTTCCTCTTCCTTTGCAGCCTTTTGCTCTTCATTGCCCTTTTTTTTCCTATTGTTTCTTGTTGACACAATTTATCTTCATCTATGTAAGAACAGAGCTCTTTTGAAAATTTGGCCCAGGTTTGCATACTAATGTCTTTTGAAATTATGTCATAAGGCACAACTGGGCCATTGCTAATCAGTTCTACATACAATTACACATACAATTAAATGCAAAAAAATTTACATATTTATATGTATATATTATATATTTATTAAATATATCAGCTATGAAATTTTCTTCTTATCAGCTTCTTCCCTTACCTGGCTCAAATCCCAGCTTCTTGCTAAACAAAGGTTGATTTGTGGTGGTCATCCTCTGGTGGTCACACCCACTGCACCTGGGCTGTTACCTTGCATACTGTCAGCAAAACATTCACTGCTTTTTGCAAATGGCCAAATGATTGAGCCTTTAACCATTAACATTTCAGTCTCTTGCACAGGTGGAAAGAGAAAGGAGATTATATTTACATACGGAACATCTGACAAAATCAGTATCTTTACTTAGAAAGCAAGGGGACGTTTTAATTCCCTGGAAAGTTTCCTTTAAAAAAATCACATGCTCTCAAAATTTGATTTATTGCTAAATATTATGAGACTGTGTGACATCCTTGGAATAATAAATTAATTACACATCCTGACTCCTGCCCTCACCTCCTCTCTGCCCCATAGATACTTACCTTTGACTGACTGTCATTTTGCACACTGACAAGAGATATTAACTGAGGACTTGGCTCATAACAGATTGTTTGCAGATAATATACAATATACCCCTATTTTATTCAGAAGTGAATAGTGAAAAGATTGTGCACAGTAAGCTTATAGAGTCTAAAGAAGGTTCTGCTCACATTCTCAATTCTACAGAAAATACTTCCGTTGGTATCACAGTGCTGCTGTTTTTTCTGTAGCTTTTAGTCATTCTGCCTTTTAGCCCCTTTATGAGCCATGGCTCTCAGACACTTATTTATTTCACTAGAATCATTACAGCTCTACTATGCACCAATAGTGCTTTTAACCTCTATGAGTGTACTATTTCTATAATACACATAAAGTTCCAAGTAGAGATCTAAACCACCTATTGGCAATTTAACAATACTGAGGGTGTGCATTTATGAATAGACATTTTACTAACAATCTAGGATTCAATTGTAGCTTGGTCACAAACTCTCAAGATGAAAAAGCACAGAATTGCAGCTACTGCCAGAGCAGAATACAAACAAAATTGTCAGTAGTTTGAATTCCTGCTTCTGCTGTTAGCTTTCCTTTTGTTTTAGAAAAGACAAAGCATGGAACTAAACACTTCTCTAGATTACATTCTTGGTTCAGTCTTGCATGGTGTCACACTGAAAGCCCAGTTCCACTGAAAGCCCAGAACCACAGAATGAATAAGTTTGGAAGGAACCACAGTGGATCATCTGGTCCAGCCTCCCTGCTCAAGCAGGGTCACACCAGAGCCCATTGCACAGGATTTCCTGCAGACACTTCTTGAGTATCTCCAGCAAAGGATACTCCTCAACCTCTGGAAGTCTGTTCCAGTGCATGGCCACCTGCAGATTAAAATTCTTCCTGATTCAGTTCAGGTGGAAATTCCTGTTAACCAGTTTCTGCAGATTTTCTTTTGTTCTCTTGCTGGGTACCACTGAGAATAGCCTGGCTCTATCCTCTTGACACCCTCCCTTTGGATACTGTTAGACATTGATGAGGTCCCCTCTCTTCTCTCTCTTGAGGTTGAACAGGTCTCAGCCTTTCCCCATATGAGAAATGCTCCTGTCCCTTAATAATCTTTGTTGACTTACAGAATTTAAACCAGAGCGGTGAGTCATGATGAATCCTAGCAAGAAGAAGAAGGAGTGATTTCCAAGAACAGTTTCCTGTATCTTGTGACACAACAGGGACAGTTCATCCTTCACTTAGTGAGCTGGGAGCTAAGTGGAAAAAAATTGTTAATACAGAGAAATGCCGATGCAGCCTGTCCTAAGAAAAAGAAATACATTCTACACCAATGGGTCTGTATAGATTTTAAATGTCTTCATGGACAAATAACTCAACATAACTGCTCAGTATGCTTCTATAACAAAATCAGGCTAGCGCAAAAAAATAAGCAAGTGAAAAGAAGTGACTTGACTTAGATACAAATTTAATAGAATATTGTGTACCATTCTGGCATGCTTGCTTTCAAGGGGATTTTGCACAAGCTGCAGCATGACAGATTTTGTACTATTCTGAGCTGAGCTATTCAGAAATGCATAATAAGAAGTTATAATTTGCTTGTTTTCAAAGTTAGAAAATTGAAAGAAAACAATTTTTATGGAATCAAACCCTCTGTTGTTATTGTGTCTCTTGTACAGAAATCTGGGCAGTAAACTCTGCTCATTATTATTCTGAAAGCCTGATACAAGCTAGGAAATAGCTGACACACAGATGAATGACAGGATCTATAGGTCTCAACTGCTTTTGGTCTTGAGGTAATACAAAGATCACCAAAATGCATGGAAAGGATGCTTGTGACTATTGCATTCCATAGTTCTAACACAGAATAAATTTAATAAGCCAGTAAGTTTCAGTTGCAGCTCAGGAACACAGGCCATGAGAACATGAATGACTTTCCTAAAATTTTAGTATCTTAAGAGCATCAGTGTTTCATGACCAGGCAAAAATCCCTAGAGTGGCCATCTAAAAGATCCGGATTTTCTTGGCTTCATCATAAAGATAAATTAATATGTTTAAGTGCCTAAATATTCTTATATTACTACACTGATAGTATAATAAGCATGAACTATAATAAGCATAAATGACCAGAATCCAAAGCCAGAAAATTTAAAATTCAAAATTTAGCTTTAAATTTAAACCCTTAGCAATCAATCACTGGAACAGACAATCAAATGAGGCTAACATACTTTGCTCCTTCTTATAGTGAAGTCACCAAGTCATTCAGGAAGACAGATTTGAACAAGATACACCTTTAACTTCAAGTTAAATTATTATGGCAATAGCAGAATTAAAGACAATAGACATAATATTTTATTTCCAACTTCTTCCAATGATAATCCTGATATTGCACTCAGTACAGAACTGATTGTGCCATCAAAATCTAATGAAGGGGGATAATGGAAAGGAAGAATGATTGCTATTAGTAGAAGTCAAAAAGGCTAGACTTAATCATGGTTAGCACTGTGGTGGAGTGGATGGATTTTGCTTCTGTTTGCTAAAGCAGATGAGTACATAAAATTTCTGACTTTTGCATAACACCAGAGATTTAAAATCATTTAGTATTTTAAAGATTTCTGACTTCTGGTCATTCTTTTCCAGCAAATACATTAATGCCTCTGACCTTCTGCTTCAGCACATTAAGGTACAGTTAATTAAGACAGTATCACACTTTATGCAGAGATTCCTTTCAATTCCATTCATTGAAATCAAATTAATTTTTAATAGCATTAACTTGAAGGTCAATACTTTTTCTTTGGCATAAACTTTTAAATCCTTGATAATGGGATGTCAGTTTGCAGAGCAGGGAGGGGCAGAAAAAAAAGTTCTTTGCAAATAATGCCATTTCCATTCCAAATGTGTTGAATTTATCAGCTGCATAATACCTTTTTCAATGCTTTACAATGCTGTTCTGTAGAGCCTGCAGGTGACTCAGGACCAGGTTTGTGTGAAAAGAGGTGTCAAATATCACACCTGCTAGTGAGAAGTTAATTATCGCAGTTTAAAGAGCACACGCCAGAAGACAATTCTACTTGCTCTCATAACCTGTTGGCATTCCTTTCTGTGATCTACTTTTGCCACTTCATAAAGCCTCTAAGCTTTACTCAGAGGTGAGAGGTTTATTTTTCTTTAATTTTAAGATGTCTCACAAACAACTAGTCTTCCAGTTGTGAATCTATAATCCACAGTAATTTAAGCTTATTTATTCTGATAAAAAGGCCAGCCAGTCATTTGAAAGGTAGTGGATTTGAGCAGTGCTTTTATTTTTATACTGATATTTTGAGGACAGTGTGCTGTCATCCCTGTTTCAAAGACACCCTTTTCATTTTGAGCCATCCAAAGCATTACCATAGCATCCAAAAGGTTCACTTTCCCTAAACAGAAAAGTACGATGTTCTCAGCACAAACAATAATCCTTTTTGATTATTGCTATAGAAACAAAAGCATGCAAACCTTTATGTGTGCATATCTGTAGAGACAGGTATGTGTGTATGCTTTTAAAGGAAAAGGACCCCGTCATCTCATGTGAAGAACTGACAAACCTGAAATTTTGGTGAAAATTACCCTAGAAAATGATAAAAAAGATCCTGCTGAGGAGAGAAATCATGAAGAAACCATGTGCATATTTCAGAAATAAAGTGGAATTTCACAGAGCTGTTCAAACCCTTTATGGTGAACATTATTTTTGATAGCATAGCATGACAGCCAGGCCAGTAAACAACATGGATCTGGCTTTGCAATTGATTTTTGTTGTTGTTTGGTTTGGGGGTGTTTTTGTTTGGGTTTGTTGCTGTTGGGTCAGAGAGAGAAAGAAGAGGGTCACTAGAAAGGAAATGTTTTTACAAAGACACTGATGCTAATCTCTCTAGTGTGTATATGGGATTCTTACCATAAGCACCACCATCCACATTTTAGAAAGGGAGCTCACTATTTTGCCTGAATTTAACCCTGACCCTGTTTTAACCAGCTTGAGAGAATCTTCAGGGTCAAATGTATAAAGTGATATTTTCCCAGCACATATTTTTATATCTAGAGAGCTTTTCTATATTGCCGTGGCAAGACAGGTCTTGTTTACAGGGGGAGTTTGTCTAAGTATAGGCAAAGCTGTCAGAATAAAATAGCATCTGTGAAATGAGGCCTGACAAAAGATTTTAGGATCACCTGGAGTGCATCAGCGATTCTAAAGATTTTATCTGTAAAAGGAATGACTGAAGATGGAGAGAAAGGAACTGAAGAGAAAGCATCTAGTATAATCTAAGACACAGTCCTGACCTGTTCTGGAAACACTGAATCCAGGTGCAGAAATGAATGATGTAGAATCATGGGGAAGGCAAAGGAAAACCAAAAACCACCAAAAATTTGATGAGAGGGAGGTGACTGAGAGTTAAACACAAAAAATCTGTTATGTAAAGGTGAGGCAGAACTCAGGGATAATCCCATAGGTCAGGATCCTGCCAGTAAAGGAAAGGTCCTTTCCAGAAAAGGAAATTGCAATGGCAACTTTCAACATCAACAGAAACAGAGACTGAGCTTTTAATTGATTTAATTCTTAGAAATGTTTGAAATGGTGCAATGTTGGTAGATGACAGGGTGCATGGCAAATAAGAGGAACTATAGAGAATAGAAATATTGGCAGAGTGGAGGGTGGGGTGGAAACAATGAGATAAGTTCATCAGAGCAGTGCATGAGAGAATTATTGTACCAGAAGAACACACCAAAGATTGGTGGCTTTGTCTTAGGGCTATTGACCACAGTGCTTCATTATTGCTAGTTACCACCTAACTTCAGCCAAGTTTAAGAGTTTTGGTCTCAGCTTTATAATCATAAGTCAGTAGTAAACTTTGAAAGTGATGGCAATAATGTCAGGATCCATCCTAGTAAAAACATCTTCTCATTTTTTCTAACACTAAGCAGAGCATCCTTAAGAGCACTCACCACTTCTTCTGCATGGCCAAAGAGAGAGAAAGGGGACCGGAGCAAGGTGGGCTTATGGATCGTAGGTAACATAGCTCCTCATAAATTCTTCTGTTCAATGCATTAGTCAGAAAAGAACCCATGCTCTATACAGCCTAGAATCTGTCATTAATATATTCAAAATCAAATTGAGTAATCATATTAATCTAGATCTAGTTGTTAAAGAAAAAATAAAATACATATTAAAAATAGTTTCATTAAGGAAAAAAAATCAATCATAATAACAATGTAGTTAAAATAGAAATGCACATGCTGAGTTTTAATCCCTTTTAATGATGTTGTGCTCATCCTTCCACTGCTCCAGTGGGCTGTAAAGTCAGTACCTCCATAGTGTTGCATGGTGTTACAATGAGATGTCAGCCTCTGATGTCTCATCAGGAGGCTATGGTCTTGCTAGTTTGTTCCTTCACCTCACTCTAGGATTCACTTAGGGAGATTCTTATACAGTTGACAGCATCCTTTTACACTCTTGTTCTTCATTGATCTGTAGCTGTGTGTTGCATCTGCATTTACTAAATGTGGTGACTCTCATGTATTAGATGTTTTCTTCTTTTTTATTTTGTTACCTGAAAAATCAATTTTGCCCATCTTCAGGTATGCATTCCTTCATCTGACCATTGCTGAGATGTTTATAAGCATGGGGTCTTCTGTACCAAGTTTGTACTCCATCTCTTACCATTCCATACCTGCAACCCCTCACACCACACATATCCTATGGCCCCATTTCTCAAATCTTCTGCTGTGATAAGAAAGCTTCTGCCATGTTAGAGGTGACAACATACAAAGATAAACAGAATGAAAACAAACTCCCTTTAGATACCTGGTCTAATATAAAAAATGGTCTTGGAGTTAAATTCTGTAAAAGAAAGCTGCAGGCGGGGCAAGAAAAGCTCAGTAAGAGTGGACCTGACAGATTTGCCCCAAGGCCTTGCAAACTCTGCAGAGTTTATTGCCTTTTACTAGCAAAGGTAAGGCCTTGTTACAGAGTAACATAGTTACAAAGTTAAATACAAAGTTGGATTTATTCCCGGTAGAATTTCTTTAAGCTTTCTACATCAAGAATCTGCAGCACTGAGAAAGTAGCAATATACAGCAACTGAACTTGATCTGGTTTACAGTATTATGTTGGAATGTAGACTCAGATCTTTTGTCCAAGATCCATAAAGGGCACTAACTCTTCTCATCACCCTTACCTTTGGCTCTCCTTAACAGAAATACTTTGTTGCCTCTTCAATCCCTCTTTTGCCTTTTATCCATACAGGTGAACCTTGTTTCCACAAAATGCCCCAGGTAACAGAAGAATAGAATATTTCATATCAGTTTGATATGAACATCCTTTATTGTGAGATTGCTTCTTTCTACTGTGTTAAGAGACAGAAAATCTACGTCTTTCTCTGCTTCTCTTACCAAAGATCAGGTAATTTACAGCTCTGAATAATTCAGTCTAAACTGCAGCCATTAGGGAAGGGCACCAAACACTTCTCTATTTGATGTCTTCAGTTTCTTTAGATTTTATGCAGAAATTATGATTTCAGCATATGGACTGGAAAAATGTAAAGTAACAATTTATTCTCCATTTATTCCTAATGCACAATGTTCCTGAAAACAGATGTTGTTCACTATTCTTCCTCTGGAGTCAATGACCTTTCTTCTAATCCTTCCCTGCAACTCCTTCTGGTTTTAAAATAGTTTGAAGTTGCTGCCTCACCAACTCAGAGCTGCAAGCACTATAAAATGGTGCTGCTGTAATACGACATTAATGCTGATAGTGGAATTGATGAGAAAACAATTATTTTTCTCCTGACAAGAACTTTCAGACAGAAACCTTTTATTTGGTTGAATGGTTGTGTTTTTCAGATAAGTGACTCTTTACATCAGTTCTTTCCATGGAATAATTAGAAGTGATATTTTCTTAAGGTGAATGTTGATTTTAATAAGACTATATTCTTAACTGGAAAATTTTCACAGTAAAATTACTATGGCATTGAATTTATACATTTTTGCTGCTTTTATTTATGCCAGAGCACCTCATTTTGTTGGGTTGGCTGTCAAGGTTTTGGTAGGGAGGGATGATAGGGGTGGTTTCTGTGAGAAAAACCAGAACCAGCGCCAGCCAGCATTGTGAACCCATGGGGGACCTGCTTTGGAGCAGTCTGTTCCTGAAGGACTGCACCTTCTGGGAGCAGTTTGTGAAGAACTGCAGCCTGTGGGAGGGATTTGAGTCCATGCCTGTGGAGGACTGTCTCCCATGGGAGGGACCCCACATTGGAACAGGGGGAGCATGTGAAGAATCCTCCGCCTGAGGAAGAAGGAACAACAGAGGCAATATGTGGTAGACTGACCACATAGCCTATTACCCATTCCCCTGCACTGTTGAGGATGGAGAAGGTAGAGAGAAAATCATGAGTGAAGCTGAATCCAGAAAGATGGGAGGGTTAGGAGGAGGGTGTTTCTAAGGTTTGATTTTATTCTTCTTTACCCAGCTCTGATCTGATTGGTAATAAATTAAACTTATTTCCCTAAGTCGAGTCTGGTTTGCCTGTGATGCTGATTGCTGAGTGTTCTCTCTGTGTTTTTATCTTGACCCAGAACTTATGGTTGTAGTCTCTCTCTCCTGTCCAGGTGATGAGGAATGGGATAGAGTGGCTTTGGTGGGCACCTGATGTCTAGGTGGGGTCAACTCACCAGTTATATATACGCCATCAAATTTGTGAGAATCTGAACCATCATTCACAAGGTAGCTTATGAGGACATTATTTTACTATTTTCTTAATTCTCTGAGTTTCTTCCTACCAGCAGATACTATCAGTAATCCATAAGAGACACCTAATCTTTAATATGTGGGTTTTGGGGTTTTGTTGGGGATTTTTTCTTTTGTTTTGGTGGGGTTTTTTTGTTGTTTTGTTTTGTTTTTAATTTCTAGCTATATTACCAGAATTTTAAGTATGGATGCTTTAATTTTCCTGTGTAAACTGTATGGTAGCAAGACTGAAGGACTACTGACAAAGTTGTGGTCATCTTCTAACTAAACAAATTGAATAACAGGAAATAAACCTACCCACCCCAAAAGCCAGCATTTTAATGTAGAATAGAAACTAAAAACTTCCTTAAGTTTAAAGACTCATAACTAAATAACCATTAGGTGACCCCAAATTTGTACTCTATTTTTTTTATTTTCAATTTGCTATATTTGGCTTACCAACACCATAGATGAGTACACTTCAGAGGCCTACACCATTTAATAACCTTTAACATAAAGCTTCAACATCTGCCATAGAAAGGTGCAGCTTTAGAGCTCTCTTCTACTTAATATATCTACAGACAGTGTAATTTCAAGCAGTATATTATGTGCAGTTTTGGTGAGATGGAAAGCCATCATAGTACAATACATTTTTACCCACAGCTTAAAATAATCTATTATGTAGCAAAGACTATATAATAAGAGATTTGATTTCCAAATGTGTAAGTGTAAAAAAGAAAAAAAAAATAGGCCTTTATTTGTTTGTGTTTTATTAAAAAATATTGTTTGAAACTAGTGTTTTTTGGCTGAGATTTCTTTTGGAATAAAAAAGCAATGATGTACACCATTTTAGCAAGTGGATTTCCTAATGCATAGGCAAGCCTTAAGGTTTCAAAATCCCTGAATAATTAACAAGTGCTAACAGGAAGTAGCTCTACAAGGAATTGATTCATTAAAGGAGGTTTGGTCAGCCTTAATAAAGGCAGGGACCTTGGAGAGTGATTGGAAGTCAAGTAGAACACTGAAACAAGAACAGAAAGGGAAATAGCAGACTAAAGTTGATTGCCACCCCCTACTGAACCTTGCAGGAGAGAGACTCCATCTGGTTCTGCCCATCCCAGCATCATTCCTGCTGTAAGTACTTCATCATAACACTTTTAACTGTATTCCTCTGTGGAAAGAAACTGCTTCATCAAAGCTGGTGGTAAAGTTCAAAATACTATATGAATGTTAATTGGTCTTAGGATTCAACATTTCTTTTCAACTTAATTGTTAAGTGGTCTGAATTTATTTAATTTCCAACCTCAGGTTTTAAATCCGGTACTCAGGCTTGTTGATTCAGTTTTTCAATGTGACACTGCTCAAGATTATACTTAACAAGACCTACATGTATTGTAAGCAAATCTGTAATGCATGTCTCTGCCTCCTCATTTCCTTCATATAAAGAAAATACTCTATTTGTGCTCAAGGCATTCTGGCTGTTTCAAGATCCTGACAGGGTAACTTACTTTGCCTGATCTTTGTAATTCTTGTTTGGTTGACAAATCGTGGCAAAATGTCTATGCAATGTGGAAATTTGCAGCCATATCAGCAAATTGTGGCTGACCAAATTTTGAAAAATGAGATAGCCCTGTGATTGACTTCTTATTTCCATTCCCTTACGAGGCAGGCAACAAACTAGAAGCTAACTGAAATCAAATATCTTCTCCATTTTTCTGTGCTTTCTCTTCTATGAATTTCAGTAAAGCACAGCAATGTGTCATTTACTTGATTAACTTGTGAAATAGCTAGCAGAAATGGCTAGTTAGCTATATTTAATGTATTGATAAAGGTAGGGTTCCAAGACATCTCTTCTGTGAAAGAACTACAGTTATTTCTAAAATGATTAATTCTGAGATATTTCTAATGTCATGTATATATATAGAAGTAATAGAGCTATTAAAGAAAATGGTGTGAAGAAAAGATCTGGACCCAAATTCATCCCTGGGGTAGTTTCAGCAATTAGAAAAGAGTCATGCTAGGAATAAAGCTGATCCCCATTTTAAATCTCGGGGACGTTTAGAGGCAGTAGAAAATACTTAGGGAAATTACAGGTATTACTTGAATAACAGTGTGATTCAAGAGGATGTGAACATACGCTCAAGTATTCAGTTAATGTGATGGAGCTCCAGACCCTGCACAGAATAAGAGCTTTCATGACTATGAGTGTTTGACAGTTTATTGAGGTGGTACCCAGTACTGTGGTGACTATCAGAAAAGGAAATCATCATCTGGGCATCATTTGTTTGAGAGAAAACCAAATATATTATGACTTCGGAATTACTTGTGACAGAGAGGGTTGGATATTTAATGTGCAATCCCAAAGAAGACATCATTTAAAATGCTTCAGAAATATTTTGTGTGTTTCTTCTCTGGCTGATCTTACATGTAGGCAGGATAAAAGGTTTTAAGGAAGGTTTTTTATGCTAGAGTTTGAAAGATTCTCATAGGGACTGAAAATGAGGAAAGCGAAAAACAATCAGAGACTTTTGTGAGGGACAAATTGGAGACTGCAAGGTACAACAATTCACAGGCAAGTTTTCTTTCATTTGTTGCATGAGGAAAAGCATAGGGCAAGGAAGAAGCAGGTGACTCTCAAGCTCTCTGATGAAGTGAAGGTCTCCTGTAGGTAATTTAACTGGACATACCTTCTGTTAGGTATTTGCTCAGTCCTGATGAGCATGTCTAGGAGCTGTGGTTTGCTTTGTGTTTCCCCTACAGTTTGGCAACAGCAATCACCCAGCAGTGGAGGTCTGTCCTCTGCAGAACAGCGCCCATCACTTCCCACTCTGATGCCGAGTGCCCCAGAGGAGCCTGTTTAATCTGCCCTTTGTTTGGGTTGGCAAACATGACTGCTTCCCTCCAGTTACTGCAGAAAATGTGCTCCATCCAAAAAACACAGCAGCTGGCACATTGCTCATGCATCATGCTCTTGCTGGGAAAACACTGCATTTTTCTAGCCTGACCTTCTTTTTTTCCATTTTCTCTTCTTTTAGAAATTGTTTTGAATTTCTACTCTATCTGCGCCTTATTTAGGATGAAGCACGCTTATGTCACGCTTCATACTAAAAAGCTCACACACCCCGTTTCAGCCCTCCGGCTGGAAAAATCCCTTCCAGGGAAGGAACTATTCCCCAGTCACTAAACATACCTCTTAAAGGCATGCAGTTCATGGAAGAGGTTGCATTTCTTATCTGCAGAGGCTGATACTACTTCCTAAAGAATTTTGCCAGTGGTTTCAAACTAGTGCACAAAAAATAGATTTGTATGAACTCAGATCAAATGAGAGGAAAAGAGCACTGGAACAAAACAAGACTATGATAAAATCCAGTAGTGATGGAAACCTCAGTTCCCTCAGAAATTTCGTATACATACAGCTGAAAAATAGCTGGAAGAGCTGGTATTTTATTTTGACCCCTGGTAGGCATTGAACAGCTTAATCCTTCAATTATTAGAGTTTTTCTTCCTCGTAATTACCAAGTAACAGTGCCAGTGCCATGACACTTACTGCACTGAGGTTCAACATTATTGGAGGAGCTATGTAAGAGAAGGCTGCACAATTATCCATTTATGCAGAGGGGATGGTGGAAAATGCAATGTAGACCATGTATTCCAGAGTAAAAGTGTAGGATGGGTGGATAAAACAATTTGCAGCTGATGAGATCTCTGATGTAATTAATTTCTGGGTCAAACTGAACATATCACCAATCCAAACAAGTTTAGGTGAACATTTTTCAATATATAGAGATTTTTAGAGATTATTCTTTTCAGAAAGTGAGATGCAAAATCCTGCTACTTGCTCCCCATTTGACATAGCAGAAATAGGATTTTCTATTTATCCTGTAAGAAAGAAATACCAAAGAATGAACAAAGTCCAGCAGAATTTCTGCTTTTGATGATCTATTTTATGAAAAATTGTACAGGTGGAACTGCAAAACCATACATTAATATAGAAAGAAGAGTTGCACAGTAATGTTCAAAAATAAATTCCTATCTGTTATAACAAGATATAATAATCTGCGTTCTGAAATACAAACAAGTCCAAAACCCAGCCCAAAATGAAACCCACAGTCACTGCTGTAGAGAAAAAAAAGATGACAGAAGCCTCTCTCTCTGAATGTCTGTTAGCTTGAAGATATGTAAAAAATTCTGCACAGGCACAGCAGACATGTCAGAAGTGACCATTACAAAGATTTCAGATAATGAAGTATTCTTTTCCCCTGACAGGGATGATGAACATGAATGAATGTCCTGCCTGATATTACTTGGTCTGAAAGAGTTCAGAACTGCCTGCTGAGCTTGAAGTTATTAGTGGATGTTGTGCACAAAACTAGGATCAGAATGCATCAGACCTGTTCATCATAAAGTTCTACTGAGAGCATTTAAAATGTATTTTCCTCCAAATACATCAGATATTTCCTTTCTAACATATTAGATGCAGCTTTTTTATAGGTAGTGGATAACCTATTGATCACAGTTATCTGATGACACACTACAAGTTGTGATACAAATCTGGAGTTACTTCTAACAAAAAAGTGGGGTATTCTGGCTACTCCACATACTGGAGTATGTATAAATATTTTTTAAAAAATTCCTATTCATGCTTCTCCTACAAACATTTAGCATTTTGTTGTGCTGAAGAGAAAATAAAACCACAGCATTTCATGAAATTATATTAAAAAAATGGAAAAAGATTTGATGTCAAATGGAAAAGTTTGTGGATTTATGTGTACAATTTCCCATTTGAAATTCTATTTAGTCATCTTTTGTTCATTCTGGAAAGAACTACATAAAATGTGTTGTTGCCTTTATTTGTCTTTCACTGAAACAATTAAACACTTGCATTATAGAATGAAAAGGGAAAAGTACAATTCATTTTCACTTCACAGAGAAAGCTGAAGATTTAAATCTCTGGACTGTCTCTTAAATAGGCCGCATGTTTAAAATATGGCTCTTGCATATTTTGGACAAAATTTATGTGTCAATATGCTATTCCCCAAAACAGATAGAAGACCATTCTGCAGAAAGAAATGGCTGGTGGTAGAAATGTCCAATAAATATCTAGAAACTGAAAATAGCAAGAACATATTTTATGAGGCAAAGTTTTTGTAACGTATACAGAATTACACACTAAGAATTACACAGTATTTGCCCCTTACTGTTAATGAAAGCTGTTCATATCACTCCCTGCATGTTACCCCAAAAGTAGTTTGCTCCCTTGGGTCTAGCAGTTAAAACAAATTTGGTGTTACAGACTTTCAACTGATTTAGAACTGAGAGATAAACGGATGTTTAACACACAAGCATTGCAAGTCACATTGGATGCCTGATTCTAAAACCTACTGAAGTCTGTGGGAAGCTTTCCATTGCTTTAAATGGGCTTCAGATCAGGCTGCCAGGGGGTCACTTGGCAAAGCCACAGTTAAAACATCTGACAGTGTTTGTATTACAAGCATCCACTTTCACAGGGCTATAATCTCAGTCATAAATATTAGCTCTGGATTCAGCTCTTGCCATATTCTGTCGACCAGTTTTCAAAAGTGGGTTTGATATTTCATAAATTATTATCTGCACAGGTTGCAGTTTTTTAATGGGGATACACATATGCCTCCATAGAGACTATTTATTCATGTATATATATGTGTGTGTGTGTGTGTGCTTGCATACTGAATGCAGAAACATGTGCTGAACTACTCAGCACAGTGAGGAGATAGATCTTTGCCTCCACAGTAGCCTTAGAGCCTCTCTCCATTTTTTTGTTACATGAACACTTTGGCCACCCCTGTGTGACAGTGCCCTTCCCCTCCAGCTCTCCTCTGATATTGAGACCTGGGAAGAAATTTCACCCTCTAAAGACACCTGGATTCAAGTGTGCATCAGAGTGAGCTCCTCCAGCTCCCACAGCAGGCAAAGGAGATCAAGTCAATGTAGTGTATCACACCCAGAGTGAATAATCCAAGCCTGAGATACCAGATAGCATTCTGCTTCCTAGCCTCCACTGATGCATTGAATATATCTTCACTGGTTATTATGGGGAAATGGATTGACCCTGGCTGGATGTCAGATGACCTCCAAAGCTGTGTTATTCCTTCCTTCCTCAGCTAGGCAGGGGAGAGAAAATATAATAAAATCAAAATGGGTCAAAATAAGGACAGGGAGATATCACTCACCAGTTACCATTATGGGTAGGCTCAACCCGGGAAATTTACTTTAATTTGTTACCAACAAAATCAAAGTAGAATAATGAGAAATAAAAACAAAAAAAGAGCAAAACAACTCCCCCCCACCTTCCTCCCCCCCCCCCCTCTTTTTCCCAGGATTAGTTCCATTCCCAGTTTTCTCTACCTTCTGCCTCAGCAGTGCAGGTGGATGGGGAATAGGGGCTGTCATCAGTTCTTCGCATATTGTCTCTGCTGCTCGCTCCTCAAGGGCAGGACTCTTCACACTCCTCTCCTGCTCCAGTGTGGGTTCTTCCACAAGCTGCAGTTGGATCTCTGCTCCTCTATGGATCTCCATGGACTGGAGGGTCACATCCTGCCTCACCACAGGCTGCACCATGGACTGCAGGGAAATCTCTGCTCCGGCACCTGGAGCACGTCCTCTCACCCTTTCTGCCCTGACCTCGATGTCTGCAGTGCTTTTTGCTTTCCCATAGTCTCTCTCCCAGCTGCAGCTGCCCTTTTAAAAAAAAATCTGTTGTCCGAGAGGCGCTACCACCACCACTGATGGACTCAGCTTTGGCCAGTGGCAGGTCCATCTTGGGGCCAGCTGGAATTATCCCCTGTGGGACATGGGGGCAGCTTCTGGTGGAAGCCACCCCTGCAGGCCCCTACTCCCCTCCACCCCTTCCCTCTGCTCCCTAAACCTGGCTGTGCAAAACCAATATACTCTAATGGGATCTTAGAAAATTAGTTCACAGCTTTAATTTATGTGTTTTAATCTTGAATGGACTTCCAGCAGTGAAGTTTGCCTCTGTTGCCAGAAAACTGGCTGGAGCTATTCACAGTCATTGTAAAGAGGAGCAAATAACTGAAAAACAGTGCACTGAATAACATTTTATCCTCTTCTCCAGAGCCCACATTTTTGTGAATTCCTACTGTCCCATCCTCTTCACTTCACAGGGATCACTTCTAGGGAGCACTGAAGTGTTGTTGTTGCTTCATTTCTGACATACATTTAATAAAGCAACTGATTTGGATGATGGAGTCCAAAATTTATAATCCTCCAGACTCAGAGCAAGAGTAATGATCTGCTGAATCAGAGATGTGAGATATTAATCTCTCATACCCTATATCAAGAATGGACACCCACTATTCAAGTGTATCTTGACCTTGAGAGGGCACTTGAGTCTCAGAGGGAGTAGAAGAATTGCTCAATTTCTGCAGAGCAAGCTGTGCTATCTAACATCACCCCTCTGAGTTGCATGTAGCTTCCTACCCCTTTAAGAGTCTGCTCTAAAGTGGAGTGGGCATCCAGGGAGCAGTGACTTCCTGCTGAATGGTGAATAGCTGCCCAAGGGTGTGCTGTCCCTCAGGGATAGACCAGACTAGTATACTCTTGGGAAGCATTAGGTCACCTCAGCTGCCTGCAGTGACCCAGAGTCTCCTGGAATACTGACTGTGCAAAATTTGGTGAGGTGTCCACACAGAGCCTGGGTAGCTCAGCAGCTGGGAGCAAATAGCAGGCTGCCATAGGGAAGGTGGGGCAGATCCACACCAGATACCAGCCTGCAGCTCTGGCACACTGCCATCATCCTGTCCCTCTAGACAGAGGTTGCCCTGTGTTCTCCTGTATTGGATTGCCAGGATGAGCTGAAAGGGAAATGCAGTCAGTCAAGCCTGGCTGTGAGAAACCTACACAGCTCAGGAGATATGTTCATTGTTAAAACAGAAGTATCATTGGACCCAGCTGCAGCCCTAATTTATTCCCTCAGTCAAGAATGGATGACTTGGGTTTCTTTGTCACATTTTGTTATGAGAACTAACCTTCTTCCAAAATGCTTTGGCATAAGCTTTTTTATTGTTTCAGTGGCATATTGACTTGTTCTACATTTTATCAAGTAGCAGTACCCATATGAACACTTTCCAGATACATCCTTCATGATCCTTTTCTCTTTCATGTCTCACTAACTCTGTCCCTGGGATTAAACTACAGTCTTGTCTCCTCAGTCAGTTCTGGGAACACACATTAGCACAAAATTGCATGACCTGTGCTTTTGTCACCTAGCTGCTTAAATGAGGTATGTGTTAGTTTAATTGCAAATCTTTGAGAGAACAGCCTTGAAGTACACACCTTGGGGCATGTAAACTCTCAAGGTTTTATGCTCTTTATAGCCTTTCAGTGACAGCTGTAACAATGACTTTGAATTGACTGACAGTAGTATGACAGCTGTACAGCAAAAAATAAAAGTGTTGCAAAGTATTTTATTGTTTTACTTTAAAACTGATTGCTGAGTAAAATGTAAATATTTAATGTAACATCCTTTCATTCTAAGATACATATAGCAATTGAAATCTAAAAAGTTGAAAAGGCCAAATATCCCCCCCCCCCACGGAACGTAGGCTCAGAGTTGTGGAGGGCAGGGTTTGATTTATTGTTTTGCTTTACTTTGGTTTTGGCCTTTCCATGAAGGAAAAAAATGTCTTCAATGATAATTCTCTACACAAAATTAGAGGCAGAAAGCACACTTATATGATTTCAGAGACCTCATGCTTTAATGCCATAGATGATATTGTTCTCTGCGTGATTAAGCAAACACAACCCTAAGCAACTCTAGTGCTTATATAGTGCTATCTATTCTGCATCAGCCAATGATTTAATCAACTGTGACTATAGCCAGACAGTAAACATATGTTACTCCTCACCCAAGAAGCAGTAGATCTACCCTTGTTTGTTGATTCAAGCGTAGTGTACACTCCAGCATTATTAGCCGGTCACCCATGCTTTTAAATAGAGATCTATTTGCTTGCAGAGAAAACTGCGAATACTTACAGCATAGAGAAGAAACCTGAAGAAGAAAGGTGGCAATTACCCACCTGAGAATGGGAATTATTTTCTAACCTGTAACTATTCTGTTAGGTTTTTACAAGAACACTTTTGCCAAGAAAGCAGTGTCTTGTTTTGCTCCCAGAAGTACAGCCTGCTGAAAACTACACTGTGGAGCAATAAAGCCATTGATACACTGATGCTGTAACATCATTTTCTAGGAAGTCACTTGCTTGAGGGCATGTTTCTCAGCATGGCACTACAAAGCTGTGGTTACTTTTGGTGATATGAGTATTACACATAAATGCACTCAGCATGCAACAAACTAACCACAAAGAAGATAGACAGGTTTGTTCTCCTTCAGTATTTTTATGTTTTTCTTTCTTAGTGTTTCTCCAGTGCACAGAGGTGCTTCATGCTCCCTTTATTGCACAATTTGTATTCCTTTCCCACCCGCTTCTAAATACAGTATCACTTAATTAGTGATAATACCATAAACAGACTACAAGGAGGATTTTCCAGGGCTTGTACAACTAACTCACAATGATTATAGGTTATATCCCTTCAGTGAATGCCATGTCTTGCATTAAAATCCAGCACCTTTGGCACTCAAGGCCATGCTAAAAGTGGTGGGGTTCTCATGTCACACCAAATACTGGAACCACACATCTGTCCTCTCTTCTGCAGTTCTTTTGCTAGTGGTGGCTTCACCCTCTTGTTCTTTGAAGCAAGAGAGGGAGACTTTTCTCACAATTTTTCTCAGACACTGTTAAAGGAGAGGAAACTCTTAAAACTGATTCTGCATTTGTATCAGACTCACAAGCCCTGTTAAATTGCTGTTGCTGCAATATTTCAGAGATGTGTCACCATTTTCCTCTCTTGACCTCAGTGGGCCTGCCATAGCTAGGATCTGCATTTGTCAGAGACTGGAAGAGCAGTCACAAGAGCCTTGTACCTGTGAAATGTGAACCTCAGTATCTTACCTTAAAGGCACTCAGTCCTGCACTGTGATTTTTCTTGTGGTTGCTCAGAGGAAAGGAGGCTGCAAATCCATTACTCAAGTGTCATCTTAACAAGTGGTCTTTGTAAGTGTCATATTTTAGATTTTTTTTGGTTGCTAATTTTGTTTAGCCTGTAAGGTGAGGTTTTTCAGCCTCGCTTCAATCCCTGTGGAGGTAATTGAGCAAATCCTCCTGAAAACCATCTCCAAAGGTATTAAGAAGTAGAAGATGACTGAGAGTAGAACAGCATGGATTTACTAAGGGGAAATCATGCTTGATCAATCTAATAGTCTTTTGTAATGAAATTATTGTCTTAGTGAATGAAGAGAAAGCCATGGTTATTGTTTATCTTGAATTCAGGAATCATTTTGATGTTGGACACTGCTTAGCATCCTTCTAGACAAATTGATGAAGTAATTTAGTCTGATTTACAGACTAAATACATGCACAGTGAAGGGGACTGAAAATAACTGCTGGCCTCACAATGTTGTGACCTATGGTACAAAGTCCAGCTTGAAACCAGTCACAGGAGGTATACCCTAGGGGTCAATACTGTGAAGAATACATCGTAACATCTCTATTAATCATCTGAGTGATGGGGAAGAACACTCCCTCAGCAGGTTTGCAGGTGATGCAAAATTGCAGGGTGGAGTGGCTGATATCCCAGGTTACTGTTCTGCTGTTCTGAGGAACCTTGGAAGGCTGGAGAAATGGGATGGCAGGAATCTCATGAAGTTCACTGGTGGGAAACACAAAGCCCTGTGCCTGGGGAGGAATCATCCCATGCACCAGTGCACACTGTGGGGTGCCTGACTGGAAACCAGCTTTATGAGAAAAGGCATGAGGGTCCTGGTGGTAGAGACCAAGCCAGCCGTGCATCCTCAC